>NW_028258441.1:0-314514 GCF_053883595.1 Heterocephalus glaber | reverse complement strand
ATAAAATCAGATATAAGCCAGGTGTGGTGGTACATGCCTGTAATCCTAGCACTCAGGAGGCTGAGGCCATAGGATCACTGCAACTTCTACGCCAGTTTAGGCTACATAGTGAGTTCAAAGCCAGCCTGAACTACAAAGCAAGAGCCCATCTCAAAACATGCCCCTCTCCCCGCAAAAATCAAGTACAAATATAAAGCCGATAGAAAACTGATACAAATCAGTGAAGTACCTTAAGAATCACAGAGAAAGGAAAATGCTCAGAGTGATTCGAGAATGACAGAGAAGGTGAGGAAGGGAAGAGCTAGAGAACACTACGCAGTTTACATGCTAGCTCATATACTCTTCCAAGTGAGACACTGAATGAATAGTAGTACTGCCAACTGTAACATGGGAGACTACAAGGGGAGAAATTGGAGAACAGGGAGCAGGTGATCATGAATTCAATTTTTAAAAGATAGATGAGAGGCCCATTAGATAGCCAAGTAAAGATGATGAAAAGGCATGTGGGAGGAGGAATGGGAAGGTAGGGAACAAAAAAGAATCAAGATGTGTTGTGTAAGTGTACTGACTCCCCACAAAAATATGTAATCACCATGTACTGCAAATACGTACTAATAAAAAAGTATTTTTTTTTGCAATGGCAAAAAATAAAGGCACATGGGAGTCATCAGAGACCAGATGGTATTTAAAGTTTGAGATTACCTACAGAGTGAAAATAGGTGAGACTATTAAGCTCTAGGTCCTTGAAATGCCTAAAAGTCTGAGAGTGAGAAAGAAGACACTTCAGAAGGGGCAAAAGCTGAGGCAGATGAAAAATCAGGAATACGTGGAATCCTAGAGCAAATGAATGTGCCACAAGAAAAAATGGGACTACGGGTATGGAGGTAATGGTAGAGAGCTTCCCTAGCATGCCCTAGGCCCTGGGTTCAAGTAGGGGTTGGGGGGTGTGGGGGTCATCTCTTTAAAACGCCACTGAGAGAGAGATTAAAATAAACACTGATAGCTGGCTATTGTAACTGGTCATATGGAGCTCAATCAGTAACTTGACAAATACGGTTTAGTGAGGTGAGGAAAGTCTACCAGAAGTAAGTCAAGAAGCAGCCAATAACAATTTTTTTAAAAAGTTTTGCTATAAAAGAATCAAAGAGATGGGCTTAAAGCTGGGATTGGGGATGGAGCTCAGTGATAGAACGCTTTCCTAGCATGCACAAGACCCGGAATTTAATCCCCAGTACTACCAAATACAAATACACAGACATGTGCGTACGCGCGCGCTCTATAGGAAAACGTAAGCTCAAAGGAAGATTTTACTTTCATTCATCCTAAAATGAGCGCTATTACATGATCTTTGTATCCAGAAGAACAATTATAAAGTATAGAGGCAGTTGTTTTGAAAAGTGTGTTGAGAGGGAAGTTACAGTATATTTTTTCTCTGAAAGAGTGTAGTTTTGAGGAAAGTCTGGATAAAAAGTCACAAGGTTACGTAGAAAACGGGGGAAATGCCATGGAGGGGAGCAGGAATGTATAGGGAGACTCTGATGGAAAGGAAAAACGCAACAATCTTCAATGAGAGGTAGGTCCCACATCACAGCCAGAGGAAATTCACCCTCGAGGACCCGAAGTCTCGGTCCAGTCAGACTCTCTCCAGTTCCCGACTACTCACCGAGAACCAGGACCATCTGGCCGCACAAACAGTAGTAGACGTGGAGAGGCTTCTCGCCGTCGTCATATTCCTCGCGGTCCCGTGTGTCGGAGCAGACCACCGACCGAGACACCACTTTCGGCATCTTTCCTAAACGTAACCAAAACACTCTACCGTAAAAGAGACGCGTAGAAATGACGTCACAAACCCGCACTGCGCCTTTTCACTTGGGAGACTTTTGTCAGTTAGTCACGTGGCAGTAGCTTCTGAACTTCCGGACGGTCCCATCAGGCTAAGAGGCACAGGGGCCTCCTTGAGCAGCCAAGAACCCTCTTTACCTAGGCTAAATTAGTAGGGACTGCTTTAGTTGTGACACCTGAATGTCATTTATATTATTTACATAATCGTGAATATTTATACATAAATGTACATATATGTATATATAAAACCTAATATAAGAAAAGACTATACGTTACACATGCATAATACAGATTTTAGGTATGGCTCTAAATATGATTTTATTTTTTGCGGTTCTGGGGATTGAACCCAGGACTTAAGCACTGAGCTACATCCCCAGTCCTCGCCTTGTTTTGGAGACAAGATCTCTCTAAATATCTAAATTCCCCATTTACCCAGGTTGGGCTCGAACTTGCAGTCCTCCTGTCTCAGCCTCCCAGAAGGCTAAGATTACAGGCGTGCACGACCACATCCAATTTTTATTTTAATAGCAGTATTCAGGATGACCACGTCATGAACTACAGGCATTTTCCTTTAGTTTCCTAAAGGTATAACTCACATAAAATTCACCCTTATATAATGTAGAATTCAGTATTAGGATGTTCACTAAGTTGTGCAAGCATCACCGTTATCTAATTCCAGAACATTTTCAGCATCTCAAAAAGAAATCCATAACCTATTAGTAGTCACTATCTGCCTCCTTCTCAGCCATTGGCAGCCACTGACCATAGATTTGCCTAACTATAGATTTGCCTATGCTGGACATTTTGTATAAACTGAATTGTACAAAATGTGGTCATTTTTCTGGCTTCTTTCACTTAACATGTTTTCAAGTTTCATATTGTAGTACTTTTTCACTGTATGGAGGTAGTTTATCCATTATTAATGAATGTTCATACATTCATTAATTGATTAGTGTTGGCCTTGTTACCACCTATGGCTTTTAGAGCTAATTCTGCTATGAACATTAATGTATAAATTTTTGTGAGGGCAACTCATTTCTTTGAGTGTATACCTAGGAGTGGAATTGCTGGGTCAGATGGTAAGTCTATGTTTAACCTTCTGAGGAATGGTTACAGTGTTTGCAAAGCAGCTGCACAAGTTTACATCCCCCCCAGCAATATATGAGCGCTCTGATTTCTCCATACCCTTGCCAATAATTGTTATTGTCTTTATTATTATTATTATAGCTTACTGGTGGGTATGAAGTGGTATTTCATTGTGGCTTTTATTTGTATTTCCCTAATGATTAATGATCTTGAACATCTTTTCGTGCACTTATTGGCCATTTATATATCTTTTTTTTTTTTTTGGTATTGGGGATCGAACTCGGGTCCTTGTGCTTGCACAGCAAGCAGTGAAACCACTGAACTAAATCCCCGGCCCTCATTTATATATCTTTTATTGGAAGAACATCTATTCGAATCCTTTGCACATTTTAAATTATGCTATTTGTCATTTTATTGTTGAGTTGTAAGAGTTCTCTATATATACTGGACACTAGACCCTAATCTTGTAAGTGACCCAAGTATAAAGGAACGTCTTCCACTCTTCATTTTCCAGCTCAGAAACTCTGTCAGGATTGAGAATTTAAAGCAGTCCACCAGTTGAATGAACATAAATTTAGAAGACTGTTCTTTTTGTTTTGACTTTTGAAGTGCGGGGGATCAAATCCAGAGCCTTGCACATGCTAGGAAAGCACGTGGAAAAGGAAAGCTTTTAGCATGTTCTTGCATTGCAGATAAATCACTTCTGAATGAAGTTCAACTGTACAGTTAAATAGATTTTGAAATATATAAATTTGCTGTGCATTTACATCAATATCTAAAAAGTGCTGCTGGAACTGTAATTCAGTGTGAAATTCCAGTAATATACTCACTGCAAATTTATGTAGGAATGCAAATCGATTTTTGCTTTAACTTTTGACAGCACAAGAAGCAACTAAATTAAGTTGATATAGCTTGTAATTCAATGTTAGTTGTTAAATTGAATGACTTTACTGCAGGATAAATGTCATATTTGCACTCTTTTGCCTTGTAATTTTAGATTAAAATCATTAAGAAACATTATCAAGTCCATAGCAAAAGCTAATTCCAAAAACCATTTGGTGTTCAATAACAGTAGTCGACAGTGGTTCTCATCATTCAGAAAAGCTTCAATCCCAGCCCTGAGCTCAAAGAAATTTCAATAAACTTTACCACTGTTAACCTATTGAACTATTATTGGTAGGACAAGTCAAAAATATTCAACTTTATTATTTATTTGGGTTTAGAGGGTTGTTTTAGTTTTTTGTTTTTGTTGTTTGGAGACGGGGTCTCACTATGTAGTTCAGACTGGCCTCGAACTCGCAGCAATCTTCATCCTCCTGCCTCAGCCTCCCAAGTGCTGGGATAATAGGCACACACCACCATACCTGGCTTCTCAACTTCTACTTCTGACAAAATTCATAGAACTGACAATGGTTCAGTCCATGAGAGTGAATGAAGTTCACTGTTGACACTACTCATTCAAAAACAGAAGATAGAGCCAGGCCTGGTGGTGCCACCTGTAATCCCAGCACTCTTAGAGACTGAGGCAGGAGGATCATAAATTCAAGCCCAGCCTCAGTGACTTAGTAAGACCCTGTCTCGAAATAAATAATAAAAAATTTTTGAACAGCCGGGGAAGTAGTTCAGTGAGAAGGCCCTGAGATGAATCCCTATTACTGCAGGGAAAAAAAGGAAAGAAAGAATTTTAAATAACACAAGATAGATTCAATTATTTTCCTGCAAAGGACCTGGTGCTTAATAATATAACAAATAGAAAAGAAGGGAAAAGAAAAAATATGAGAAAAGAAAAAAATATAAACAGTCTTTGTAAATAGGGAAGAGTGGAGGGGGTGAAGGGAGAGCAGGAGAATGTGGAAAAAATAAGAACCAAGATATATCATGTACAGGTATAAGATCCCAATGATGTATGTAACTGTATTGTACACCTAAAATGTACCAATAAACTTAATGAAAAAATATATAACAAATTGCAAAGTAACTTAAATGATCTGCATCCCACAAGCTATGTACATTTGTCCAACTAAGCCTTTTTCTGCTCCATACATATTCGTAATGCATCTTAGCAGATTCTGCCTCAGGCTGTATTCAGGGCTTTCTTGACTTCTTTGAAAATATTCTGATCTGCAGTTGTTTCACACAGACTGTACATACAGCCCAATTCTTCAGTCATTTGAAATTCAGCACTGACTTCTTGGGTAAACAATTGAGCAGTATGGTCATATCCGTCAGCTCATTAAGTGCCCCCTAAATCCACTTGAAATCATTTGCCCTGTTTTGGTTTTGTTTTTGTTTAGCGGGAGGAGGTTAGTGTCGGGGATTGAACCCGGGGGCTTGGCATGCTAAGCACATACTTTACCACTGAGCTGCATCTCTAGCTCTGCCTTATTTTTAAATTGCCTATTGATCTTGCTTCCAATGTCCTCAGCTCTTTGTGCCACAGTTCCAGCTGAAGGGCTAATAGTCTGAAACAAGTTTGTTTTCCTCCAGCATATTTCTTTGACTTCTGAAACCAAACATGATTTAATGAACTCAACAGCAGTAAATGGCTTTCCTTGCTTAGCTAACCAATGAGCCACTCAGAGAGTTACTTTGACGGCAACCTCATCTTCATTTTTTATTTTCTTGAAGAATGTTGATATAATTAATATTCTATTTTAACAAATTTTCTTTCTTAGTCTTTTCATCTTCTTTTTAAAAATTTCTAGTTGTTCTAACCATTGCTCTCCTCTGAGTTGAGAATATTGTGATGGGTACAAAATCTTGATTCAGCAATTCAGGGAGTAGTGAATCCTGCTTTTGAAGAACTAATTCCTGGTTTCTCTAAACTTGGATACCCCCTCTGATGTCCTAGTGCCTGTAGGTTGGTAACAAACTGCTACTTGTATTGAAAAGAGCACACACTGAAAATTGTTGCTTTTTACCAGTGGTCCTCTGAATTTATCTTCTGAGATTATTGGAGTCAAGAAAGACCTTTTGGGGTTGGGGATTTAGCTCAGTGGTTCTGCCGCCTGCTTCGAAAGCACAAGGACCGGAGTTTGATCCCGGGTACCAAAAAAAAAAAAAGAAAGAAAGAAAGGAAGATCTTTTGATTTTATTTTCTGCTGTGGTTACTTGATTGGCATTTGCACTACATTTTATCAGTAGAAGTGGAAACAATTAGAACATAAACTGAATACAGTGACCTGTAATCCCAGCTACTCCAGAGGCTGAGGCAGAAGGACAACAAGTTTGAGGCCAGCCTGGGAAACTTACTGAGACCCTGTCTCAAAATAAAATTTTTAAAAGAGCCGGGAAGTAAGTCAAGGGGCATTTTCCTAACGTACAAGATCCTGGGTTCAATCCCCAGTACTACAAGGAGAGAGGGGGAGAGGGGGAGGGGAGGAAGCAGAGGGAAGGGGAAGGGAAGGGAAGGGAGATAGGTAGGTAGGTCTTCTGGCTTCACTATATAACAGAAATACAAACTCACAGCCTTGTAATGTGAGAGATGATAGTTTATTTGGTATCTTCCCCTGACCCAAAATAGTTCAGGAAAATCAAAATCTATTCTGCATAACGAAGTTTTCATGAGTAAAATTCCATAATTTCCTAGTGATATATTCCCATATTTCACAGCACTCTTTTTAGGAAAATTCTCAAATCCTTGCCTATGGACAATTTGAAATTTCTTTTCTTCCCTGGTGTTGCTAAGACCTGTGAAAAGGCACAGCTGCATTGCCAACACATTTTCTTTACATTTAAAAGCTTATCATTTCTCAACCCCTGCTCTTGGATTGGGGTGTGCTTGGTTATGAAGAGGGTATTTCTTTAAGATGGCAGTGTGAGATGGGGGCAGAAGAAATGCTTGGCCAACTATGCTATAGTTAGTATGTTCTAGCCTGACAATAGTCCGTGCTGGAAACCATCTTCTGTGTTCCTGCTTGCTATGACAACCCTGCTTCTGATGAGGAGTGTGGGGACACAGTGTTCCCGCAGTGCATTTCTGTTCTACAGGCAGAGAATGCTATTCCCAGACAGATGTCATGGGGCCTCCACACTGCTTTGATTCATGTTCTTGAGTGGTCTTGATTATGTGGTCCAAGGAAGGACGAGAGAAGGGGTTTCGGAAAACAGACAAGCCCACAACAAAGTCAAATATGCCTACATCTTGCAATGTATTTCCATCATTTATAACCAGTAGTAGGAGCTTCTGAGTACATTTCATAGTCTCCAGGGCAGTGCATACTGCTCTTCAACAGGAGACATTCAGTACATCTCTCATGCTCAAACTCCTATAATCACTCCCTATTGAGCCTAAATCCCCCACCCTTGTATTTGAGGGCATTTAATCAATTTCTGTTACCTTCGTGTTTCTTTCTTTCTTTCTGGTTTTATTTATTTATTTATTTATTTTGTACTGGGGATTGAACTCAGGACCTTGTGCTTTCGAGACAGGCGCGGCACCACTGAGCTAAATCCCTGGCCCCTTTCTTTCTGTTTTGAGAAACGGTCTTGCTATGTTTGTAGCCCAGGCTGGCCTCAAATTCACCATCCTCCTGCCTCAACCTCTCCGAGATCTGAGATCACAGGTGTGCACCACTATGCCCACCTGTCACCCTTACAATTCCAAGCTGAGGGCTCATTCCCCAGTGAAGAATCTCTGGGATAGCCAAGCTAACCTAACCACTTCCCCAGGATACAATTTAGTTCCACGCTCTTGTTCATGTTCTTGTCCTTATTTGAAGTGCCTGCGTTCTTCTCCCTCAAGGTGGGCTTTTATCAACTTGAAACAAAACTGAGATTGACCCATTTCTGGAAGCTTATCCTGACCCCACCCTGCTGATGATTCTTCTGCTGTGAATCCTTCAGCATTTGGGGTTCAGGTGCTGCTTCTATGTGCCCTGCTGTTGCTGTGGTAGGCAGAATTCTAAGATACCACCCTCCCCAAAGATTCCTGGGCCCCAGTGTATACATAAATCATCTCCCAGCAATTAAATCTAATTAAATCTAATCTAATATAGGTTCTATTGTGAAGAAATTTAGTTTGACTCTTTGTGTATGTAGGGCAGAAGATGAAACCCAGGACCTTGCACAGGCTAGGCAAGTGCTCTACCACTGAGCTACAACCTCAGCCCAGGTAGCAGATTTAATTGTCTCCAATCAGGTGGTTTTAAGATGGGGAGATTATTCAAGGTGGGTCTAACCTAATTAGAGAAGCCCTTAAAGTGGACTGGGCACCCCTGCAAAAAGAGATCCAATGTGTGCGAGAGATTTGATAAATTCTCTCTTGCTGACTTTGAAGACAGAGTAGACCAGAAATGTAGGTGGCCTCTGGGTTAGAGTGGTCCTTGTTTGGCAGGTGGCAATGAAATAGGGACCTCAGTCCTACGGTCTTACAACCACAAGGAAATGGAGTTGGCCTACAGCTTGTGGTAATTTGTTTTTTGCTTGTTGGTTCGTAATATGTTAAGCAGTGATAGAAAACCAATGCACTTGTTTTTGAAGATCTTTTGTTGGTTTCATGTTTATATTAATGTTCTGGAACTTCCTAGATGGGAGGAAAGAGATTTTAAAAATAGAATTGTGTACCCCCCTTTTCACCAAGGCCATAATATGCTATTAGTGAGACTTGCCTTAACTGAGATGTTGGACACAATGAGAAATAGAAATCCTTGGTCATGAAGGTACCTGCTGTTAAGCAGCAGCTAAAATCACTACCAATGTTAAGTGCCTTGTGCCTCCTATGTTAAAAACACATTTCTGCATATCTGATACCTTATGGAAATCTTCACGTGAATATCTCATCAGTCCCCAAAACCCACTCAAAATGTCCTCTCTCAAACTTGCCTCTCCCCCTGTATATCCTAATTCTGTTAATGGTACCTTCAAATCCCCACTTATCTTGGGGCTTAGTGCTTCAGCCTTTGTTGACTCCTTCTGCCCTTTTGCCCCCACATCCAATCTGTTGCCAAATCCTCTCCATCCACGCCCTCCTCTCCTTTATTGGCATTGCCTGTTTCAGTACCTCTTGCCTACAATACTTCGAGAGCCACCTACCTGCTCCCCTGTGACCAATCTCCCATGACCACAGCTCTAATGATGTCACTCCCCTGCTTACCCACCTTTCAAGAATCCATTAGCTTGGCATTCAAAACTCGCTATGACTTAAACCTACCTTTCTCATATTTTCTATAATTCTTAAAATGTGTACTTTACCTCCAAAGTTATTTTGTTTTGTTATTTTTGTTGGTACCAGGGATCAAACTCAGGTCCTTGCGCTTGTGAGGCAGGCAGCAGAACCACTGAGCTAAATCCCATGCCTCCCTCCACGGTTATTTTGGACTGACCTTTTAAAATTCTCGTTTCTGGCACAGGGTGGTTCCGCCGCCTGCTGCGCAAGCTCAAGGATCTGAGTTGGATCCCCAGTACCCGCCCCCCAAATTCTCCTTTCAAACTGTTATTGCTTTTACAGGTCCATGTACTGTGACTGCCACCTGCAGCTTTTCCGCGTGCACCTTACCGTTACTTTTACTTCTGACCCACTGTCCTCCCAGTTCTCTGCAGTCGGGATATTCTCACACCTTGGACTCTTCAGCACGTAGACTAGCCGCTTGGCTTGTTGAACTGCCAAGGGAAAATGTGGTTCCAGAGCCAAATTGTGAGTGCCCAGAGCTAAACAAAAAATCCTATTCTGTCTGTCTTATGCTCTCATTCCTTTCCCCAAGACACCAACACCATTTTATTCATTTCAGCTTTGGGGTGCTCACTGGCCCAAATGTTAGGATCCAAATCCTGCACGTTATTCCACAAAAAGGGGACTCAGAGCACCCTTTCATAGTCAAGGCCGATTTAGTCGTTTGCTTTTCCGTGATTTTAACCAGTCATCCCCCTCCCTCAGTCTCTGGTGTCCGCAGCTGTGGGTAGCCTGGAGCTCCCGCTTTTTTTTTTTTTTTTTTGGGGGGGGGTACTGGGGATCGAACTCGGGTCCTTGCGCTTACGCAGCGGGCAGCGAAACCACTGAGCTAAATCCCCGTCCCAAGTTCCCGCTTTTTGAGAACTGGTTTTCCTCCGCCCACTCCTTCTTCCACTAGTTTGGGACTTCAGTCTTTCGGTCCCGTCCCTTGCCTCCCCCATCCTAGCCATAGTGACCACTTTAATAAGTGATCTGGTCTCAAAAGAAAAAAAGCAGCAAACTTCCCAGGTTTCTAGTATTGACAAGTGGACATGACCTCGTTCCACCACTAATTCCTTGTGAATAGTAGGCTTTCCTTTGCTCTGAGACTTGCTTTTCACCCCTGGACCAGTCAGGCATCACTCTCCGCCTGCTTGCTGGGCGTTAATGACCTAATCAACTTTTGCTCCCCTCCCCCCGGCTCCGTCTTGGTTTGGCCCAGTCCGGGATTCGGCGTTCCACCCCCCTCCTTCCTTCCAGGTTGGTTCAGCCCCCGTCTACTCAGGGGTGGTGCTTAGCCGGCGCCAGACGGACCCTCGACTTCGGAGGGGCAGCGCTGTGCCTCTGGGAGCTTCTGCCTCGCCTTCTTCGGCTTCTCCATCCTCCTTGGCCACTTTACCGTCCGCGGGGACCCGAGACCCTGGTTTATGCCCCACCCTTGACCCTGCTAGAGATATGTCCACCCCGGCTCGGCGGCGCCTCATGAGGGACTTCAAGAGGTAAACCGTCCGGGCGAGAGGAGGCCGGGGGCTGTGGACCGGGGCACAGGGCGGGTCCTGACTCGGGCCGGGAGGGCTGAGGTGGGGAGCAGCCCAAAGCGGACGCCAGTGCCGGACTGGGGGCCCTGTCTGTTTCTCTGAAGGCTGCAGGAAGATCCTCCAGCTGGAGTCAGTGGGGCTCCGTCGGAGAACAACATAATGGTTTGGAACGCGGTCATTTTCGGGTGAGTCTGCCTTCCCGGCGCCGGTGAGGGCTGAGGGACGGGAGCAAACTCGGTCTGCCCTCTAGGGCAGGGCCTGGCGGAGGCAGAGGGTGAAAGGGAGAATGTTTGGGTTTGGCTGGGCCTAGGCGCCTCCCCGGAGCCTGTGCCTCGATTAGGTCAGTTCCCGCTGCCAGGGGCACTGTTGGGGGTTCTAGGGGGCGGGGTGGGGTGCGGCGTCCTGGGCCGCGTCTCCGAGCGGAACGAGCGCGTGTGGCGGCTTTCCTGTCAGGCCGCCACCGACTGGCAAAGTCAAGGGAAGCTGACAGGGAATAGCCCTCCCCTGAGGTGAGCCTGAGGGAAGGGGGCGCCCAGAAGCGGGAACTGACCTCTTTTTCCGTTGCAGGCCTGAAGGGACCCCATTTGAGGATGGTAAGAGAGTTTCTTCACTCACCTTTTCAGGAGCCTGGCCATCTGGGGAAGGGGTTCCCATTCATCTTGCAAGTACCTGCTACTTAGGAACCTGCTTCTGCCTAGCATCTGCCTACTAAAGGCTTGAGTGGAATCCAGTGTGCTGGCAGGTTGTTCCTGTGTATTGTCTGCTTGACTAGAAAGGCACCTGGGGTTTTTTTTTTCCCCCTTGTTCTTTCCTTTTTAAAACATTCTCAATGAGGTGGTGACTTTTGAAAAGGAGCATTGTAGTACTGGTGTTATGGGTTTTTGAGGTTTGGTCTGTGATACTGTTGCCCCCCCCCCATCGAGATACTGAGTTAAGATGAAGCTAACCAGTTACTGACAATCAGCGGAGACCATCTGATTCAGAATTCTATCCCAAGGGCACGGATTGTGGTCAGCAGGTGCTTAGCATGTGTTTACTGGACATTAAATAGATGCAAGAATCCCTTGCGCACAACTATCTGGTTTCTACAATCTGACATTGAATGCCTGTCAGTTTCACTACTTTAAGATGATCTTAAATGCCTAACGTGAGTATATATTATTTCTTGGTTTTAAATGAATTTGCAGTGTGTGCTTTCAGGACTTTATGGCCAGTAATCTGAAAGCAGCTTTAAAATTGAGGTTTACCTCTTTTTTTTTTTTTTTTTTTTTTTTTTTTTTTGGTACTGGGGACCAACTCGGGTCCTTGAGCTTGCACAGCAGGCAGCGAAACCACTGAGCTAAATCCCCGGCCCCAGGTTTACCTCTTTTGACCAATATCCGACCTACTTGAAGGTACTACGTATACCAGTAGGCATGTAAGTTTTAGGTGATTTAGGTTTAACTTTTAAAAACACATGTTAATTGCTCTTTAAAACTTACTATTTTGGGATAATTACAGATTCATGTGCAGCTGTAAGAAGTACTAGAGAGAGACCCTGTATACCCTTTACTCACTCCCCCCCCATACCATACCCTACTTGGTAGCATCTTGAATGTCTATACTACTACAGTATCACAACCAGGAAATTGAGGGTAATATAATTTTTATATGCACTCTTTTGTGTGTGTGTTTAGTTGTTCATTGTTTTTAGAAAGTTTAATACATTTAAACAATGGTTAAAGGTATTTGAGCTAATGAAATTCTCTAATATTTGAAGTATTTAAAAAAGAAAAGGATCTGTTATTTTTTCTCAATGATTTGTCTTCCTTTGGTGACATAGCATTTTGCATATATACATACACTCCCTTCAGTTTAAAGGTGGAAATAAAAAATTTCTGCAAACTACTTAATATTTGTGTTGCTGAGTTGGATTGCTTTTTGATGCTGCCAGTCCCCAAAATGCTGTGAGGTAAGTCAAGATCAACCAACTCTACTTTGTCTCAAATACTCAGATTTCCTTAGGAAACTGTAGACCAGTGGTGGTGAACCTATGGCATGCATGCCACAGTGGGCTATTCGTTATCTTTGAAAACTAAAAGGTTCGCCATCACTGCTGTAGACAGTCACCTTTGGCTTCCTCTCTGTTTCACCCCTGGGTAAATACCAACTTCTCTTAAGTGGTGCAATGAAAAGAAATGACAGGAGGAGAGTGATTCTAAGGGCATACTACTTTCGTACAGTGAATCATTTGAACTGATTGTAGCAAGAGCTAGCTAGAATTTTTCTCTACTAGATTGGTGCTAATTCCTTATAACTAAGCTCTATGTGCAGATTAACTGAATTTGCTTTAACTCTGGTAGGCTTTGTTTTCATTGGCTTCTTTTTTCCTCATTTTACTCAGACTTTTATGCTGGGTACAGCTGTATTAATAGTACATCACTGTACTAGAGGTTGGCTACTTAAAATTTTAAGGGTGCTTCTCGTTTTAAGTGGTATGAATTGAAAAGGTACTCATGGAATCCATTATCTACTGGATTGGTCCCCTTTGACATTACTACTGGCTCTATTTTTGATGATGTGAGTATATCCTTGCATTGCTCAAAGGAATTACTCAGGCTGATAGTACCCTTCTCTGATTCATTCTGTCAAACAATATGCTATCCATGGATGACTCCTCAGGTGCCTAGAACTCTGACTGGCTACAAGAACAAGTTTGATCATTGTTTGAGTACTCCTAGTTTGAGTTGAGGAATTTATAAATTAAAGAAAAGATTGGTTTGGGGATAAGTGACATAGATAATTTTGCCGCTTCAAATGTATTATTATAAATCAAGAGCCTTCTAACTTTTGTTTCTTCCTTGTAAGCCATTCACGGTACAGGTTTCTGACACTAAATAGAGGAAATCTTAAAGGGAATTCTTACAAGTAGTTTGATTTAACTTCACTCGTAAGAAGAACATATCCTGAAGCACTTACATGGCCAAAATGGGGGTTGGGAGGATACTTCCTTGTCAAAACATCTTGGTGTATATGCTGAATGCAAAGGTTATGGAATATTCTTCATCACATCTAAAAATTGTTAGTAGACATGGTAAGGTACTGGTATTTCCTTTGATAATAGATGAATTCTTAAGAACTTATGAATGTAAATCTTTTCTGTTTTAAAAGGATTCAAAGTCCACTAAGAATGTTCTTAAATAAATCCTTTGATGAGTTTTGGTATTATCTTAGAAATCAGAATTTTCAGTTGTCAAATTTTTTTCACATATATGTACTTTGCTTTGTTCTTAGGGATCACATAGTAGCCAAATGGCAGAAAACACCTACAAAGGGGTTTTCTTTCGCCGGCACAGTATTTAAAAAATTTTGAATTGTGTACATCTTTTTTTTTTTTTTTTTTATACCAGGGATCGAACTTGGGTCCTTGCACTTGTGCAGCAGGCGGCGAAACCACTGAGCTAAATCCCTGGCCCGAATTGTGTATATCTTTAGGCAGAATATACACTGTCTAGTTTACCTACATCAATCCTTATTGCCATGCACCAGCCGTTTAACATGTTATGTAATCTGGTCCCTATGGATAGGATTAATTTACTTTTCCTTACAATGTGTTGGCTTCCTTGAGAAGATAAACAAAATCAGTAGAGATTGTGTACAACAATGGTGAGGCTTACATTTTTAGTTATTTTAGGGCTTACCCTTCCAAATATTTTGAGTGTAAGCTCTAGTAGCAAATTGTATAATACTTTGACTTTTAATTTTGTTACTAATTGGTTAGACCAATTGCATTGAGTATTGTACTGAAGAGGTCTTGATTGTTTAAATGTGGCAAAGAGTATGAAATATCCCTTTTTTTTTTTTTTGGTACCGGGGATCGAACTCGGGTCCTTGCACTTGCGCAGCAGGCGGCAAAACCACTGAGCTAAATCCCTGGCCCTTCCCCTTTTTAATGTGTACACTGAATAAGATTTGGGCAAGTCTTAATTTATATTTGAGTAGACAAACAGTTTGTTTCACTTCTAAAGATATTAAAAGCTGTTTTAAGAGTTAACTTTGGTAGCTAGGCAACCATCTTGTTGAAGCTCTGGGCAAGTGTTAGGCAGAAAGCTTAAGTCAAGGAATTTGTGAGCCACCAGTATATGTATTCAGTTTATATTTAACCATGTTTGATGTATGCCAGAAAGCAAGTGCTACTTGATACCTGCATTCATTAATTGTATATTTCTTACTGATAGTGAAGCTTGGATTTTAAATATCTACTTTCTTCAGTCAGATCTAGAGGCGTGAGATTTTGGAATTATAGCTAAAATAATTGGCCATATTTATGAGTGTTTATTTCGTGACACTATGCATATCTGCCTCACTTAAGCCTTATAACAGTGCTATGGTGGGAACTATTATTAACTTCATTTTACACATGAGGAACTTGAGGTGTGGTCAAGTTGAGCACTTTTCCCAAAGTACCACAGCTAGTAAACAGCAAAGCAAAAATTTAAGCCCAGGCCTAACTGAGAAGCTTGTGTGCTTACCCAGCTATGCTCTCCTGGTTTTGCTTTTGCCTCCTTTATGTATTGCTTTATGACTTTTAAATATCATACTTAAAAATGGTTTTAATTTAAGGTATCTAGGATCTTTGTGTGTGATTAAGCCTGCCCAATTTTAGAGCAATTTCTTGATGATAAATCATTTACCTATAAATTTAATCATATTTCAGCATTGATCCCAATGTATTTACATTTGAGATTCAAAAGGAAGCTCAAAGTTTTGAACTCTTTACCACTCCCACTTTTTGCATATTAAAGTGTGAACCATAATGAAAAGGAAGAACTATGCTTTCTCTCAACAAGGTTTTTGATCAGGTGATAAGTGGAATATGTTCTGAGGGACTACACTACAGTATGCTTATCCCTTCCATAATATTTTACTTCTTTTCCTTAGTTATTATATAGTATCTGCAGATTTGGCTTCCAAAAGAAAAACAGTTTATGGACTTACAAGTTTGGGAAATATAACATGTCTCTAAATACATTTTATATTTATTTTGTAGTGCTGGAGAGATAAGCCAGTACCTTGTGCTAAGCAAGCTCTGTAACACTGAGCTACATCCCTAGCCCCATGTTGCATTTTAAAGTTTTGGACCCATGTTCACAGCAGTGTCACCTTTGTTAGCAAGTTGTTTCCTTTGAATTTCCTAGTAGGATACAAACTTGGTATTGTTATGTACTATAGTAGCAGGATGATTACAGTATTCTCGTTTGTTCTTAGGCAATAATGAACTTAATGGGTGGAAGGAGGAAACATTGCAAACTCTCAAGGAATCAGCAATAAATTATACTTTATCAGAATTGTGGTCTATTGTATTGCAATAAATAATTTATTAAATGGCCAGAGTAATATAGTAGAACATGCTTCACCTTATACCAGTTAATAACTGATTCCTTTCTTAGGTTTACTTGAAGAGATGTGAGTCAGGAAAAATAATTGCCCAGTTGGTTTTTGCAATTTATTTAACAAAAACATTTTGAAGGACACAGTCTCTCCAGATCTTAACGTGTGACGATTCCTGTACAAGATCCAGTTTTGTCTATATCCTAGTATTCTTTATGGCCTCCTGCTACCTCAGATTGACACATGTTTAAGAAAAATAATTTTTTCAATAGTAGCCTAACCAAAATCATTAGAAACATAAATTTGCAGCAGTCATGAATACAGTATAAGCTAAATGTAATTTTAAAATTATTTCTCCATTAATTCCCTCCATTCGTGTAAATAATTGATTTGATTTTATAGTGAAGTACTTTATGAGTCATACATAAGTGTTTTTGAGAGGATTATGAAGTTCTGGCTTAAATTCAACTAAGTTTTCATTATAGACACTATTACTTGAAAAAGTGGACATTTTTATACTTACTTTCTTCTAATTTAAAAATAACAATTATCTATTTATAGTGCTAGAATTGGTTTTTTAACTTCTGTGCTTTTATTTCTAGTACATTTAAAATCACCTGAGAGTTTAAGATGGCAACTAACGGATACAGGCCTTTGAGGTCTTACAGTCTCCTAAAGGATGAAGGCCAAATTTTGGGCTCATTTTATTATAAAGAGATTTTCAGAATGCACAGTAGCTGAAGTTATCCTGGAGGCAGTAATTCTGAGTTTATGATGGTGGTCTTTATGTTTGGAGAATAATGGCAAAGCCAAAAAAAAAAATCAACTTCCGATGGTGATTCTTAAACTATCTGTCCATCTTTAGAGTGGTTCTATATATTTCTTACCTGGTCTGTCTTTCCTCTTTACACTATAGCTTTGCATTATTTCATTTAATATTTGAAAAAACTCAAATAGCATTACAAATAAAGTACTATTAAAATGGTAAATACATTTTCTTAACTCTTTTTCCAACTACAGGAACATTTAAACTTACAATAGAATTCACTGAAGAATATCCGAATAAACCTCCTACTGTTAGATTTGTCTCTAAGATGTTTCATCCAAATGGCAAGTATCACTTTTAATACAGTATTTTAAACTGCTAAAATGTTTATTACAGTGTTATTCCATATTACTTATTTATATGTAGTATTTGAGTATTTGCTTAGGCATCTTTTTGTTACCTGAAATGTGAACTTGTTCAGAGTGGTCCATTGCCATCTTGATCTATACAGTAGTTTTAGGACTAAAGTAGTGAAGAAATCTTCCCTTTGCTTGGAGCCAAAGGCTCCTGATTTTGACGATCTCTGTCACTTACTCATTAAACAAAAATAAGAATACCTATTGAGATTTCCTTTTTTTTTTCTATTAGAAGTTATTTGAGAATGCACTTATTTGGATGAACTTCTATTTCTTTTTTTTTTTAATTCTTTTATTGGTACATTGTAGGTATACAACACAATTACATTTCTCATTGGGAATTGTACCTTTACATAATGCATCTTGGTTCTTATTTTTTCCCCATTCCTATCCCTCCCTTCACACCCTCCACCCTTCCCTATTTACAAAGACTTTATTTCCATTTTTTCCTTTTAATACTGTGCTAGATTGGGGTAATCGTGTTGTAATTGTCTTTACTAGCTTTTAGAACAATAGTTTTCAGCTTTGCATGTATATCAGAATTCCCATGGAATGTTTAAAAAATACAGGTGCCTGCCCCTACTCCAGACCTGCCAAATATCAGATTCTGTTATTAAGGGCTATGAGTATAGTATGGTTAGCAAAGTGCTATAGCTCTACAGGATTTTAGCTTTTACTTTTTTCTTTTGATATTTCATATAGGAGATAGAGTTTAAAATTTGGTGCACTGAATTTCCCACAATTGTATGGATAAGGGACTCTGTTAGAAAATGTGTGTAATTTTCTGGAAAATAGGGTAGTCTTTTCAGAAAAATGAGCACTAGGTATCCTCTAATTATATATTAATCACATTTCACTTTCTCTGATCATCCTGATTATTTGACTAGTAACAGTTATGATCCATTTATCTTTTTAGGAAGGTACCTGGGAAGCAGCCTAAGTATATTTTAAAACTTCAAATGCAAAGTATTCTTGACTACTTTTGTTTTGACTATTAAAACCTTAGTGACATTGTTGTGTTTAATATACCTATTTCCATGCTCTCTCAGTCTATGCAGATGGTAGTATATGTCTGGATATACTTCAGAACCGTTGGAGTCCAACCTATGATGTGTCTTCCATCTTAACATCCATACAGGTGAATTTTCCTTAATGTGACTATGACCTTTGATATGTTTACATTAATGGTTATTTTTAAAGCGGTAACTAAGACCTTTTTATTTTTAGTCAAAGTGCATTTTATAGATAGAAAGTGGTAGACATTGAGACCCAAACCACCAGAACATGACCCAAGCACTGTGTGTGTGTGTGTCTGTGTCTTTGCTGAGCTACTTGCACATAATGCAACTATAGGTTAGTATGGTTAGCATATTAGTTTAATAGGCTAAAGTCAGCAAATTTAGCTGTCACTTAGAATTCCATTGTCACTACCTGATTAAATAGTTGTTTGTCCCAAACATGTATTTTTTGCACTGGGGACCTGACATTTAAGTATTTTTTTCTCTGTAGTCTCTATTGGATGAACCCAATCCCAATAGTCCAGCAAACAGCCAAGCTGCTCAGCTGTACCAGGAGAACAAGAGGGAATATGAAAAGCGTGTTTCTGCAATTGTAGAACAGAGCTGGCGTGACTGTTGACCTCAGGTGGAGCAAAAGAAGAGGCTGACTATAAAAAAAAATATGAATTGATGTGTTTATCACCTTCTTACTCCTCAATGTTATTACATTTACTTTATTAAAAGCAAAATAGCTATTGTGCTGTTTCCATCTTCCCTTGCCAAGTTTTTCCTCCCCCTTCTACCCTCTTGTTAAACATCAAAAAACACCCTCTGAAATCAAATGTACTGTACCTGGGTTACTTGCAAAAATTACTAATGCTTAATATTTTTTGTTGTTGCTCATCTCCAGCTTTCAGGCAGTTAACTGTTACTATACTTTATACTAAATTTTTAAGATGAATGCTATACGATGGTTCTTATGATGACCAGGATATTTTTAACAAAATAATTTGCTGAAGTGTTTTATCCTGGCCAGTTCTAACTTTGTATGGGAATTAGAAGTGAATGTGTGGCCTGTAGAAAACAGGGAAACATCCATATAAAGAGATCTATGTTCTTCAAAAGAAAATAGGGGCTAAAAAAATCCTATGATACTAATTCCTAAGCAATACAAATGACAAGATGGTATTTATTGGTAGGAAGGAGAATGTTGAAGGACCCAGCAAAGGGAGTGCAGCAATATAGTAAATGACAAATCCACTCCTTGTAAGGTATTGATGGGACACATATAAGTTTCAGAATACTGGTCTTTTGCGTTTTTTTGATTTTTAAAGAGGTGTAGGAGCAGAGGAATGGAAACAATCATCAGTTTTTGAGCTAGGGAAAGTTGAAGATCCTTTCATTCTTTGAAGTGTTACCCTAGACAAATTTAACAATCCTTCATTTTTAAAGTTTTAATTTAAGGAAAGCATATCTGGCAAACTTTTTCACTCAAATCCTGAGTTACTACTGCATGCTTTAGTTTCTTCCCTTTCTGTGTTATGAGAATCTTAAATCCAACATTTGCAATCTTTCTTTGGAATATTTATACTTTTAGCTGTACAGTGTGAGACAAAGCTTGTAAATGTTTTGTCTTAATTTTCATCGTTGCCTTTATGCATTTATCGCTCTTCTAACTTTGCACAAGTAACCCATGTAAAAAATGTACATTTTTCAGTAATTGTAAATAAAAATAACCTTAAAATTTTGTAGTTGAAGTTTAATTATATTTTAGCTCAGTATTGATCTTTTATTATTAACTTTTTGGGGGATCTCATACCTACTCATCGTCCCCCTTTAACAATTTTAAAGCAAAATTTCTGTTGCTGGAAGTGGAAGAGAAGATAGTAGACACTATTGGAGAGAACTTTTTTCTTTTTAGACTTTTAATGCTTTTTAAACATTTTCACAGGGTATAAATTAGTTACTACAATATACATTGTGGGCCAATCAAGGGAATGAAATTGAGGTAAGGGGAGAGAAGAAACCTAGGTATTTATCATTGTCCTCAAAGTCCAAGATCTGTTGATCCTGACATTCCACTTCCTAAGAAGCCCTATTTGAAATGGTACCAGACTATAATTTAAAGTGGTACTTTTCAGTCCTCTGCAAAGTTTGCGAGTACAGGTGTCCTCTGTCATCTTGCTTAATTATTACTTCTGAGGAGCAACCCATCACATTTTAAGGAGACCAAAACAATTAAAAGATTCTCATGTCTTGGTACTTGGGGCACTAAGTGAAATTAAGTCCTTATGATACACACATGAGTGCTTAAGCCTCAGTGGGGGGGGCGGTTCAATCTGTAGTGAATACCACATTAATTGGATTATTTTACCTCAAGTCCATTTCCGCTTCAAAATAAAACCCCATTAGTCTTCATTTGGTGGACTGTTCTATGTTATTTTTTTCATCCTGCTGTAGCTGGGTACCTGAAATAGGACAATCATACTTGAAGAAATTTAGGATGAGACTGTGAATGGGCAGAATTTGCTAACAAATTTTAGTTTGTACACCACTGAGAAACTATTCCCAATCTTTTTCATGGTACAATCCTTAAAACAGCTGACCTCCCAAAAGCTCCCTGGTCAAAGGCAACATTAACCATCCCCTTGAACACAATGCTAATTGCCTTTTCCCCCTTTATAATTTTTAACCCCACAGGCTGCCTACGTGTAGTAACTAACAAAACTAAAACAGCCACCTTCATTTCTGCACCTGCTCACAGGGGATTTGCTGAAGGGTCAATTGTAATTAAGAGTCCTTTATTTAGGACCCACTTGGAGCTGTGTGGGTTACTCATAGCGAAGTGAACACATTGCAAACTCCTAAAAAAGAACTCCAACAGAATGCATGCAATTTTCATTCACTTTGCAATCAAAGGGGAGGGGAAAAAATCCAAAAAAGTAGATCTGTGACACTCGATGTTATATATATAAAATTGAAAAGAGTTCCTCAGTGTAACAATTTTAAGTGACCCAAATAAAACCTGAAACTGTACTGTGCAGGTTTTATAGCAAGGTTACTGGGTTTAACTGCTGCCAGGCGCAGTTCACATGCCTGTAATCTCAGGACTCAGGAGGCTGAGGCAGGATGGCTGCAAGTTCGAGGCCAGCCTGGGATACATGGTGACTTCTAGACCAACCTGAACTATATATAGCAAGACCTGGCCTCAAAAACCAAAAACGGAATCCAAAAAAACAACAACAAAAATGACTGTTATTTCAAAGAAATGGAAAATATAACAACCAACTAAAGAAAAAATGGAACAAAGTTTTCAGTACTGTAGTTCATTCTTGCCAACCCCATTTCTTAAAATCATTTTATTGTCAAATACAGTTAAATGACCGCTCTAATTTTGCATCAGTACCAAAGCTCATCTATGAAGTTAGGGAACGTGGCCTCTCAAAAAAAGAAACCAGCTGGGGATTTAGCTCAGTGGTTTCACCGCCTGCCTAGCAAGCTCAAGGACCTGAGTTCGATCCCCAGTACCAAAAAAAAAAAAAAAAAAAAGAAACCAAATTTGTACATACTTGACCTAATTGTTTGGGAGCCTTAACTATAACTACATTAATCTTCTGTTGGGCTCATTTAAATAAATCTGATTGATATGTAACATTCCCCTACCTTTCTTCTTCTAAAAAGAAATCATTTGGGGAAGGAAGAAATAAATGTAAAGAGAGAAACAAGTATAGCTTTCACATCTCATAATTTCTAAAGCCACTGTTACATACAGAATCGAAGATAGGTTATACCAACTCATTAAATCACTGCTTCGCAAGGTTGAGAGAACCTTGTAGGCTAAAAAAAATATATAAACCAGATGTGGTGGCACATGCCTGTACTCCCAGGACTTGGGAGCCTGAGGCAGGAGCAACATCAAGTTTGGGGCCAACCTGGACTACATAGCAAGACCCTGTGCCAAAAAAAGGTCACATACTGTAGGAAGACAGTAGAAAGTAAATACCACACTCTGTCAGTCACTCTAAGTACCTACAAGTTAGATCCAGGTATAAAGGCTAATCCATTTTTTACTTTTAAAATAGTCTTTTAACTATAGCATCTTAGTGTAAAATATTTTAAAAATAAAATATGTACAGTGTTCAATGTTTTAAGACACTGAAAATAATGTAATCGTCCTCAACATCATTTCATTGGTGTTTAACTATCACTATTAATATTCATCTTTGCTGTTACAGGTAAGGTTATACTTGTTTATCTGAGATACAAAACCAAAATCACATAAAACAGCCCAAGATTTGGTTGAAGCCGGCATATAGGTGCATAGGAAAAACTTCAGCGGGTAACTGATAGCTATTTGTTCCCATCTACTAAATTATTATGCTTATCAACATGTACTCTGGGGTTGAAATATTTTGTGCAAACACCACTTCCCTTTTCCAAAGACCCAAAGTGTTGCTACTAGGCTGCTGCCCAGAAATAAGCACACCACCATTTTGATTAACTTTGGCTCTTTTTTATTCAGGAAGCATACACTAATCCTTTTTTTATACACTTTATTTTTACATTACAGAAATAAGCGAAAATAGCGGTTTTAAATATGTTACAAAGTTGGCTTTTGGGGCTTAATAAGCTTTTTGAGAGAGGGACCAGCCAACTGACCTCTTCATCAAAGGACCAAAGTATCTTCAGTCTTTTACCAAGCTCCACCACAGCTGTGGTTGCCCTGGATGTACTGTGTATCCAAACCGTGTGAAAGCTATAAGGAAGAGTTGCTGTGAGTCTCTCTGCAAGGCACCAAGAACAAACAGTTCAAGCTTCCTTTCTTCAGGTTGAATCTACGTTTTTGAAACTTTTCAACTGCTCTCTCAAGTAGTGCTCTCTCAGCATGAAGACTAGAATTTGTTAAAACCCATATATCACAAGATACAATAAATCACTTCCAATATTCTGGAAATCACATGATAGAAGTTATAAATAAAAGAACACTAAAATTACTTTAAGAAAATTTTACATCATTTAGTTGGTAAGGACATTTACACATACAATTTACTGTTAAACATTCTATAACTGGCTTCACACAAAGATGACAATAGATAATACAAAATGATCTGACATTTTCAGTAGGTCTGGAATTAAAACTGTAGTTTTACTGGAGTCAATAGCAACTTCACATATTGTAGCAGATTGCTGTGCTATGCCCTTTAACGTGAATTTCTTGGGGTGAAATTCCATTTGGACATGTTCTTGCTTGCACAAACTACTAAAATTTGAGGGGCACAGCAATATCAAAGACATACACAGTGACTGCACAATATCATCTGCCAGATTAAGCTAATACAAGTGGATCGAATTCTTCAGGTTCCACTAGCTAATAAAGCACTATATGAAACGAACAAGGTGAAACATTTTAAGAATGTATATACTCTGCAACCAGAACATGTAGCATTTCTTTAATAAATCTGCCTCATTAGGCATTTACAAAATAAATTAGTAAGATCTCAATTTGCTTGGGGCATGACAAGCTCGTAATGCCCTACTTGGCCTTCCTGTTTGAGCTGATCTAGTAGGTCTTCCTTCCTTCTTTTTCTACCTACCACCAGGTACCTATCATGGCCCACCCCATGAGACTTACTCTTCAGCCCATACTTCTGAGCAATCTGATGGATTTGCTTCCGCTCATCGTTAGTCAGCTCTGTAGAAAAGGTCAAATCCGTGTGGCTCTCCGAGCGGGCGTAATTTCTGATGATCTGTTCAATATCTCTCTTGGCAATTTTATTGACCCTCTCTACATCAAGACCGAGCCCTTCCCGCTTATGCTGCTCTTTGACTGAGATAGGCTCCCGTATGCCCTCGCCAGATTTACCTAAGCCACCACCCGTCCAACCCATCTTTCTAAGCAGCTGATTTCCTATGTTGTCTTCTTTGATTTGTTGTTTGTAAGCCTCTTCAGTGGAGCGGCCCTGGATTTCATTTCTTGAGATCACATCTTCAACAGTTCCTTTCTTCAAGTTATTAATGACAGTCGGCTGGGTCTTTTTGAGGATTTTCACAGCTTCCCCAGCAGCTTCATATTTCACTGTTTTCTTCACCCCAACTGCTTCTGCAATGACTTCGCTCTCTAGAATCACCTTGCATTTCCAGCGGAGGCCTGTCATCCTTTCATAGACGTATTCAACTGTCATTCGATTAAACTGAGCTGTGTCATTCAGAGTGCACACAGGATTGGAAGAGTTCTCATAAACTACAAGATCCTTTATATCTTTCTTCTTTCCAGATCCTCTGGATGAAGAGCTTGAATGGCACTGTGAGCTTTTGACAGATGGGTAAGTGGGTTGTGTTTTTTGAAGAATTTTCAAAGCCTCATCAGCAGCTGCATGTTTACTTGTTTTCTTGGTTCCATAACCTTCAGCTAAGCAATGATCTTGTAGAAACACTCGGCAACGCCATGTGCGATTTGGCATCATCTCATATTTGTACTCAACTGACATTTTGTTGAACGAGGCAGAATTGTTAAGGATGCCAATTGCATCATTTGCATTTTCTGTAATGACAAAATTGGTCCAGTGTTTGGCAGAGTTATTAAAAATGGGCTGCCCAGAAGCATCTTTGCCCATCACTGCCAGGTCTTCTGGTGGTTTCAGAGCTGGAGGAAATTCATAGGAAAGCATGCCAATCTGGCATACCACAAGGTCCTCTCCAATTGTGTGCTTGAATTTTCGCTGGATAACTCTAACCTCAATACGCTTTTGCAAGAGTTTTACAGCTAGCTCAGTAGCTCGATCTCTGGACCCATTCTTGCTGCCAGCATAACCTGTAGTTAAGTAGATATTCTGGCATCTAACTTCACAAGCATAACCATCTGTCAAAAGTTTTTTATTTTTGGGTATGTCAGCAGGAGGGATTTCTTTTAAGGGAGCATATATATACTCGGGATTTGTCTTACATGCCTGAATACAGCGAGTTAGCATATAGGTATAATTAATTTTATCAGATCCAGAAGTCATCTCTGGATTAGAAAGGTTTTTCCAGATAGTTGCTGTTAATTTTTCAATGAAATACTGCTTCTCGGCTACCACTGACTCAGGATATGTCTGCGATGGTGAAGGCTCAGGAGCTGACTGAGAGTTTGCCTGCTGTGATGTGCTGCTTGGGGCAGGGTTCCCATTGTCAAAATACACGTTGGTTGTTACAGGTTGGTCTTTCGTGAAAATAAATCCTGATGAATCACAATACTGAGAATTCCCATCTTGGACATTGAAAGAGTCTTGAGTATAATCTTGGTAGATGTTTCTTGGCATGCTGCTAAAATGTGTTTGCTCATTCACCTCTTTTGTTTGAGGGCCATAAGGATCTTCCTGTCTTTCATCTTTTGTACTACTAGCTACAAAATGTACAGGCTCAAAATGAGGTCTCACATGGTATTTGGAACTGGCTTGCTTTTTAGGAGGATTTTGACCTATAGAATGAGTGAAATTTATAATTCATTAAAAAGAAAATATTTCAAATGAACCAAGCAGGAAAACAGTACCAGTCCTATTACTTGCAAGCTGTGCTGTTGGTAAAATATGTCCCATCACATAAACTTCAAGTCACATCAATGTAAAAATCCATCATAATGAGGGATGCTCCCTCTCCTTCCACACATAAGGAAAGACCTTGATAGGAAATATACCATGGAATCAGTTATGCAGGTAACCACCATGTGTGACTGGTAGATGCCTTTCTGTAGAATGAGCTACAGCACAGGTGAAATATACTCTGCACCTGTACTGGAAGGTGAAGTGTACTAGAATGGCGTTTTAGTAAAGCTCTTATCATCTGTGCAGAAAAGCTCACGGAAGGAATCCAAATGGTACAGATGATTCTAATGCAACAGAGACAATGACCAAAAGCATCTACAAAACCTTTCTCTTCTGTATGAGGTGAGTAACTCTGTGATGGTGTTTTACACAGTTGTGACTAAAAAAAATCAAAGAAAAAAGTATCAAAAAATTCCACAGGTTTTCAAAGTCAAAACCTTAGTTCTGTCCAAATCTACACAGAAGGGTATTTGCTACATTTTATTTTTAGAACAGCCAGAAATCAATGATTTGTGGGGGATATCAAATCTAAAGCTACGGAAGAACCTGATGAGACTGTATCAGCCACTTCCTCCTTATAACACTACTCAGTAGAAAACTGGCCCAGTCTGGACCTATCTGAGAGGATTTAGTTACTTAGATGCTCAAATGATCACAGTATAAGATTTTTCTAGTTAAAAGGAGGTTCCATGGCACCGACTTGAAGGGCAGCATTATAGTATGACTTCAGTACTCTTAGTTCTCAGTTCTGCTTAGCATCCTCAAAAAAAACTATACCTAAGTTAAAAATCTTTTGTCTGTCACAACCAATGTTACCAGTGTTATTTAAAATCATACATCAAACTCAGATCATTTTTTAAAAAGCCACATTGTTTTTTCAAATCCTACCTTCCAGAAGCAAGTATACTCACCATCATACGTTGAAAGGTGGCGTTTTTGACCTTTGGAAGTTTTGGACAGCATCAGATCATATGAAGGCATCTCTCCAATATCAATACCTTCAGCCATTTGCAGAATTTTTTCCATTAATCGAGGGCTGTATCTATTTAAGTTAATATAACCTTCAGTTAAAGCAGGTAAAGATGCAGTTTTTTAAAAAGCTTCTAAACGAGCTAATCTTATCACTGCTTCCACAGGACTTTATCAGCAGGTTATCTTGGCTGTAAAACTAAATAAATCATCCTAAAAATATTTACCTATCAAGTGAGTGATTATGTTACTTATTAGGAATCAAGATTTTTAAGCATAATACATACAAATTATAAAAATCTAGAAATTTTACCTAAGGCCTTATCTTCAGTTTGAATTGAAAATATCAGTATAAACTCATGATTTATTTTTTCCTTTCACATATGTACCATATGTAAATAATTATATTTGTATGTTTATAGAAGTACTAAGAGTGCTAAGAGCTGCTAGGTTGCTAACATCCAGATCGTGGTCACCATCATTTCTCATGAAAAGGAATCAGGGTCCTTAGAAAAATGGCTGCTTTCAAGCCAGGGGCAGGAAATGTCTAAGATGAGCCTGGGAGATCTTGCGCCTAGAATCAAGCAAGCTGTCAAGATAATAGTAGTTGTGTCAAATAGACTCAGAAGCCAATCTGAATAGACTCCTACTGGCAGCATGAGCCAACCAGAGTATCAATAAACAGTAACCAAAATGAATTAAAACACATCAAATAGGTTGAAAGCTATTAGTTCATAATACTTACTAACACATTATTGGTCACCTTTGGAGGATGAAGGGAATCAAGTCATTATTCTGCAACAAGTAAACATTAAAGGAAGGAAGAAAGAAAAGCATTTATTCTGCATTTTCCCATACAAACTGTATTTCAAAGCAATCAGAGTTGAGGAAGATCTCTTTTCTAGATGCATTCCAGCTAATAAATGATAGACTACTACCATTTTGCAACCCATAATAATAAATAATCAATGGCTGCTAAATCTATTGGTGAGCTGGGTATGGGGGCACATGCCTGTAATCCCAGCACTTGGGAGGCTGAGGCAGGAGGACAAGGCCAGCCTGAACTGCACAACAAGACCTTGCCTCAAAAAATAAAACAAAACAGGGGCTGGGGATTTAGCTCAGTGGTTCTGCCGCCTGCCCTACAAGCACAAGGACCCGAGTTCAATCCCCAGTACCAAAAATAAACAAAACAAAACAAAAATAAATGTATTGATGAAAAGTGGATGGGGGAGAACCCAGAAATAGACACACACAAATATTCTAAAAGTGATGGCTGACTAAAGTACAAAAGTAATTCAGGTGCCGGGGATTTAGCTCAGTGGTTCCGGCGCCTGCCCTGCAAGTGACTGAGTTTGATCCCCGGTACAAAAAAAAAAAAAAAAAAAAGTAATTCAGGCTGGAGATGTAGCTCAGTGGCACCACACCTGTCTGGCAAGAACAAGGTCATGAGTTCAATTCCTGGTCCCGGAGGGAAAAAAAACAAAAACAAAAGTAATTCAATTGGGCCGGGGATTTAGCTCAGTGGTTTCGCTGCCCGCTGCGCAACCTCCAGGACCCGAGTTCGATCCCCAGTACCAAAAAAAAAAAAAAGAAAAGTAATTCAATAGAGGAAGTGTAGCTTTTATAACAAATGGTGCTGGAGCAAGTGGGAAGCTATAGGCAAAACCAAATCAAACCACCAAGCATAATCTCTCACACCTTATACAAAATTTAACTCAAAATATATCACGAACTTAGATGTAAACTTACAAAACTTTTACTTAAAAACATAGGAGAAAATTTTCAGGATTTAGGGCTAGGCTAACAGTTTTCAGACTTAATACCAAAAGTATGATCCATAAAAGAGAATAGTGAGAAGTGGAACACATCAAAATTAAAAAAAAAAAAACACCAAAAACTTTTGATCTTGAAAGACCCTGCAAAAAAGACAAACTACAGATTAGGCGAAAATATTTGTAAAATACACATTTGACAAAAGACTGGTTATCCCCAAACTCAACAAAAACACAAACTTTTTTTTTTTGTGGTGCCAGGGATTGAATCCAGGGTCTCCAACATGCTAGACAAGTGCTATAACACTGTGTTGCACCCAAACAAAATTTAAAATGAACAAAAGACATTAATAGAACATTTCACCAAAGAGTATCTAGACACTGCAAATAAGCACATGGAAAAATGCTCAACATCATTCATTAGTCACCAGGGAAATGCAGTATAAAATCACTATGGAGCTATCAGAATGGCCCAAATAAAAAATAGTGACAACACTAAATGCTGGCAAGGATGCAGAGAAATTGGATCCCTCAGACATTGCTTGTAGAAATATAAAATGGGGGCGGGGGATTTAGCTCAGCGGTTTCGCTGCCTGCTGAGCAAGCACAAAGACCCAAGTTCGATCCCCGGTACCAAAAAAAAAAAGAAATATAAAATGGTAAAGTCCAGTGATGGCAAATCTTTTAATAGAGCTTTCAATAATAAACAGCCCACTGCAGCATGCATGTCATAGGTTCCCCACCACTGGTACAGTCACTCTGAAAGCAATTCACAGTTCCTTATATAATTAAACATCAATTACACACAACCTAGCAACTGCATTCTTGGACATTTCAGAGAAATGAATGCTCAGATTCTAACATGAACATTCACAACAGCTCTGTCTGTAACAGACCTAACTGCACTCAGCCCAGATGTCCTTCAATGATTCAACTCAGATACATACACACTGTGGAACACTACTCAGCAACGAGAAGGAATGATCAATACATACAACAGTGTGTATGAGTCAGGAGAAGATAGATAGATGTGGTTATAAAAGAATATTAGGAATCCTTGTGCTACAGGCAAAACCAAATCAAACCAACCACAAACCAACCACAATCTAACTCTTATTCCTTAGACAAAAATTAACTCAGAATGTATCGTAGGCTTAAATGTTTGTTTTTTCCCTGGTACCGGGAATTGAACTCAGGACCTTGCGCTTACAAGGCAGGCATGATGCCACTGAGCTAAATCCCTGACCCTCATAGGGTTAAATGTAAAAGTATAAAAATTTTATTAAAAACATAGGAGAAAATTGGGAATATTCAGTATCTTCACTATGTTGGTAGATACAAAATCCTACACATAGCTGGGTGGGGGGAACACATCTGTAATTCTAGCACTCAGGAGGCTGAGAAAGGAAGATCCTGAGTTGAAGCCATACTGGACTACACAGCAGAACCTTCTGTAAAAAACAAAAATCTAGCTGGGCGTGGTAATCCATGCCTATAATCCCAGCACTCAGAGGCTGAGGCAGGAGGATCACCACAAGTTTGAGGCCAGCCTGGGCTACATAGTGAGTTCAAGGCCACACTGAACTACACAGCAAGATCCTGTCCTGTCCCCCCCTCCCAAATCCGACACATTAGTTGGGGGTGTAGCTTGGTGGCAGTACTTGCTTGGAATGCATAAGGCCTTGGGTTCAATCCTTTGCACTACAGAAACAAACAAACAAACAAACAAAAACCTCTACGAAAATCACCAAAAACCTATACGTGGTGAAACTGTTACAGAACTAAATACACACACACACACACACACGTAAAATGTGGGGAATATGAGTAAGATCAGTTCATGACAATGTCATTATCCTACTTGTGCTATAAGAGAATAATTTTTATAAATTGTTACCACTGGAAAAACTAGATAAAGAGTACTGAGTATTTCTTTTTTGTTTTGTTTTGTTTTTGGTACTGGGGATCGAGCTCAGGACCTTACGCTTGCGAGGCAGGCATGGTGCCACTGAGCTAAATCCTCAGCCCTCTTGTATTATTTCTTACAACTGTACATTGATCTACAACAATCTCAATAAAAATTTCAATTAAAATTTTGATATTGGAAAGTTGAAGTCATCTTACTATCACTAAAAGTGGGACAACTAAACAAGCACCCTCTGGGAACATACACAGCAATATTTACAAAGTACTTTTGCCCTCTAAATAACTGAACCTGAACCTAATCAAGTCCCTAACTTGCAGAAACTTATTAAACATCACAAGAAAATAACCAGCCAAGCTGGGGATTTAGCTCAGTGATGCCATGCCTGCTTCGCAAGTGCAAGGTCCTGAGGTCCTGAGTTCAATCCCTGGTACTGAAAAAAAAAAATTCAACAAAAAAATAACCAGCCACATCCAGAATGAGGTAACACTGTGATAACCCTGTAACAACCCAGTATCTTTATCAAATTAATAGTATGAAAATAAAGCAAGAGGGAGAATGGTTATAGGTTAAGAAAACAGATCAATCAAATATAAGGGTAGACTTTGTTTAGATCATGAATCAAAGAAACCAACTATAAAAAGACATTTGAGACAAATGGAAAAAACTGAACATGAACTAGGTATTGGATGATTTTAAAGAAATTACTACTAATTTTTTGGGAATGAAAAATGATACTATGATTGTTTTTAAAAATGCTTATCTTGGGGCTAGAGATTTAGCTGTGGTGCCGCCACCTGCCTCCCAAGCCCAAGGTCCTGAGTTTGATCCCTGATATCAAAAAACAATGCTTATCTAATATAGAAACAAGATATTTAAGTATTTGTGGGTAAAATGGTATTAGGGTTTTCTCTAATATACTTCAGACTATCACCAACAAAAAACAAGGGACGCAAGAGGTGAAATAAGAAGGGTAGCATGACAGACTGTGCACCATTTCTGGGTGATGGGTAGACTCTACTTTTAAACTCTACTTTTGTGTGTTTGAAATTTACCATAAGAAAATGCTTTATATATACATCTTTTTAAAATGGCTCCTTATGAATAGATTGGCTTTTTGACAGGGTCATTTTACTGCAGAAAGACAAAAGCATTGGCTCAAGTGAGTTTTTGTTATCATGGGAACTATTTCTTCCTCCTCCTACCTTCTAACACTTTCCTGGCCTAAGACTTAAATAATGTAAGCTGGGCATATTGGTGCACACCTGTAATCCCAGCACTCAGGAGGCTGAGGCAGGAGGATTGCTGTGAGTTTGAGGCCAGCCTGAACTACATAGGAAGACCCTGTCTCCAAAAAAAAGAGAGAGGAGTTGATTCCTGGTTGCATTTGGGAAGTTGTGAAAAAGAAAATCAAAGCTTTACATGAATAGGTTCTGAACTCAAAGAAAGGTAACATTTTCCATTTCCAGCACTATAATTCTCACATCTATCAGATGTCTTTCCTTGAAAAGCAGAAGTCAAGAAGGGTGGCCTTTGCTAACAGATTACCGGAAGCTAGCTCAGTTATAACCTGAATTTCCTCCTGATAACTGCTGCTGCTCCTAACATCAGTATCTAAATAGCAAGAAGAATTTTGAATTCTTAACTTTTTTTTTTTTTTTTTTGGTACCAGGGATCGAACTCGGGACCTTGTGCTTGCAAGGCAGGTGCCAGAACCACTGAGCTAAATCCCCAGCAAAGATTACTTTTTACTTCTTGTTCTTGTTCTTCTTCTTCTTTTGGTACCTGGGATCGAACTTGGGACCTTGCACTTGTGAGGCAGGCAGCAGAACCACTGAGCTAAATCCCTGGCCCCTTAAATAGCAAGAAGAATTTTATTTTCATTTACTCTTATCTGAATGTCAGAACATACAGTCTAAAACATCATACATTCTCTACATCACTTTCATTCAGATGTGGGAGTACAACTTCCAAAGTAAGAGAGGAAAGCAAAAGACTGAAAATAAGATGAAGTGAATTCCAGTCAAAGTTCTTCAGACCCTCAATTAAAGACTGATTCCGAGTACTAAAAATGGTACAAATGCCATATGGTACATGAGAATGATGCACTTGGTACTCACTCTATTTACACTCTTCTCCCAAGTTTCTTCCAGCACTGATAACTGATAATTGTTGTATCTACTTACTGCTCCCTGTTCATTACAATTGCCTCCAAATATTTCCCATAGGCTATAAAAATTAACCTTTGTGTAGGTTGCCAACAGTCAGATTCGGTCCTTTATTAGGAAGTCATGATACGAAAGCCCAACTAGTGAGAACAAGAATGGGAAAGACCATAGAGTATCTAACATTTGACTACTCAAAGAATAATGCATATATATATATATATATATATATATATATATATATATATATATATATATTTGGTACCAGGGATTAAACTCAGGACCTTGCGCTCGCGAGGCAGGCGCAGTGCCACTGAGCTAAATGTGTAGCCCTCTTATATTTTTCTCTATCCTCCCCCACCAACTGTTCATCTATGGTGATTTGCAATCTAGTGGGGGGGGTTGTCCTTAATCTACTATATCATATAAGCTTTTTCTCCAGACATTATCATGAGTTTGATTGTTTTGCTTTTGCAGTGCTGAGAATTGAACTCAGGGACTTGAACATGCTAGGCAAGTGCTCTACCACTGAGCTACTATACCCTAAGCTCACTACCATGTGAGGTTTTTTTTTTGAGACAGGGTCTCGCTATGTAGCTCAGGCTGGCCTTGAATTCATTATGTAGCCGAGGCTGGCCTCAAACTCACTGTGATCCTCCTGTCTCAGCCTACTGAGTTGTTGGGATTATAGGTGTGCAACACCATGCCTGGCTCCCATGAGTTTTAATGGTTATACAGTGAAATATGTGCAATATTGTGAAATATGATATAAAGTATATTTAAGGCAAGTCTAATATAAACATACACCATTAAACAATGGCACCTGAATTTTAATATTCAGTAATAGGTGCTTATAAAATAGCTAACAAATATATTAAACTACTGAAATTTGAAATTAAAGCAAAGGTTAGAGTTTTGGATTTTTTGGTACCGGGGATTGAACTCAGGACCTTGCGCTTGCAAGGCAGGTGGTGGAACCACTGAGCTAAATCCCTGGCCCAGTTTAGAGTTTTAAAGTATAAAATTATGCATTCAAAACTATTCATAAGACTCTTTTTTTTATTCATAAGACTCTAATGTTATACTTTATAACATACAACCAGATTACTGATGAAACCTTCAAAAGCTCCCAGTCCTACTTCATAAGCTGATGACATATGTACTCTACTACTATGGGCAAAGTTCGTTTCATAACATAAATCCAGCTTGCATCTATTTTACAAACACCAGTCTCATATCAATGATGAAAAGAAGAAACAAATAATCAAGGGAGCAAAGATAGTCTCACATTAAGATATGTTTTCTCTTATTAAGTAATATCTCATTAAAGATGATTTTGCTCCTAATCCTACTAGTCAACAATGGAAAACTGAATGCTCCAGGTAACCAAACGGGGATGTAGCTCAGTGGTAGAGCTGTCTAGCATTCATGAGGCCCTGGATTCAATATTCAGCACTACCGAATAAACAAACACTATAAATTGTTAAGTAAAAGTTGCACCAATCTCTGGGTCTTCATCTCTAGGTCTTTAAGTGCCATATGTGTAGTTGAATAGAAGACTGTACTAATTTTTCATTAGCCACAAGACATCATCTTAGAAATTGCTTGCAGAAAAAAATTCTTGGTAGGTTATTTTTATGAAACAAAAAAGTGAGGAGAAATAGTTTCAGCTATTTGAGCTTCCCGGTTACTTGGACAACAAGGGAAGAAATGATTAAAAAGCACACTGGAAACCAGTTTTATTTTACTCTCTAGAGCAAGGGTTCTCAGAGCCTCTTGTCTGGAGCAGCAGCAATCTCAATACCACCTGGGAACTTCTTAGAAATGCAAATTGTGGGGTCTCTCCTTTGACCTGAATCAGACCCTGCAATCTGTGCTTTAACAAGCTGAAGGGGTGATTTTGATGCCTGCTCAAGTGTGAGAACCACAATTACAAAGTCAAGAAGATACTCAAACTTGTTCCACGGAAATTGCCACTACGACCAACAAGAATGAAATACAGTCTGCTTCCCAGCACATTTGAGCTCTCCTGTTATGGGCTTTTGATAAATTTTCAAAGCTATCCTTCAACTAGGACATTACTTCCACCCTAACTCAAGTGGAACACAAAAAGTCCTGTCAGAGGGGGAAAAATGTGCAAGGAATTCTCTTTTTGCAACTGTTCACAACTTGCTCTAGACATGAACCTTGAAAAACAAATTAACAATTTAAGTTTAGAAAGGGCTATGTCACCATGTATTCTGCAGTTTGCTTGAGAGAAAAGTATTGCATCACAGAAAACAAGAGCTCTGTAAACATCAACATCACGTACGAGAATACAGATTTTACCCATCTCAAGATGAGACTACATAGCCTGCCTAAAGTGGAAGACTGCACTGGGTTTCTAGTTCCCAAGATTATCAGTCCTTCTCTTTCTTCTATATCTAAGTTATCAAATAAAATGAGAACATTACTTTTCAATTATGCTACATGATAACGTTATGGCAATCCTTGTACTGACTGAACTGACTTAGCTGCAATGTAATATGACGTTAATACATACACTATCACAGATGCACAAGCATGCACACAAAACACCCTGGATGCTTGAGCTTTTAACGCCAACCACCATTGGCTTGGTTTGTGCTATTGATCTAGCTGTGTATAAGGCTGGTGTCCTTGGAATGAAATCCTGGGATACAATGACGTAGTTTATGTCAGTTACTTGTTTTCATTTCTGGTCCATCCTTCCCAAATATGGCAGCTGTGTCTCAGTGGAAAGCGCATAAGACTGGACATCAGAAGACCCTAGTCCTAATCCCAATTGTGGGACCTTGGACAAGTCTTTAAACTTCTTGGCCTCCATTGATTTAGCTGTAAAAAATGAGATACCATCTAACTCTCAAGATTGCTGTTAAATGAGATAAAAAATATTTAGAATGTGTTCTACATTATTAAGCTACATACATCCATTCACTCCCTACATTCATTGAGCAGCTATTCTGGGCACTGAGGATAAAGATGTGAACAAGAAAGTAAAATCCTTTTTGCCTCAAAAGCTTACATTCTAGAAGGTAAATTTTATTATTAGAACAAAGGATGGTTATCCGACTCCCCTATTTAAGATTTAAGGACTCCGATTCCCCATGGCCTTCTGTGATACTAAGTAGATTTACCATTATCTGATAAAGGCATCTTTTCAACTGTAAAAATACTGTTAGGTGAAGGTTAACTGGATTTAACTGACTTTATTAATTACTGAGGCTTCCCCAACAGTAACCAGTTCCTCCAGTGAAATACTCATCATCTCTGGAGATAGAAATTATACTAACCTAGAGAAGACATGAAAAAATACATTTCTGTAATGAGAGCAAAATGTCACAATGGATGATGCCATATTTAACAACTAAGGGTAGTACTGCGCAATCCTATTTTTATGCATTTTTTATAGTCATTCCAAGAATTGAATTGGATCTGGTCATTTTCCATAATTTCTCATAATTCCTAGTAAAAAAAATGACTGTTACACAGGAATTTCACCCAAAAAAGCCTCCCAGTCTGTCAAAGGAATGATTAGTTCAAGTATAAGGCCAATTTGGGGGTTCTGAAGGATAGAGGTCCAAATAGCTTGTTCAAAAAAAAACTGCGTTGGAACCATACTGCAGTCTCCATTGAAGGCAAAGAGCTTCCAAAGAGGCCTGTTCAGGAGCCACCAGGTTCTAGGAAAGGGGAAAACACACACACACACGCACCTAAAAACCTGACCAAACACCAAATGTTAATCCTTCTTATCCCATTTAAGGTAAAAAGAGAGCAATCCATATTTGCAGCAGATATATCTATTTCTTTGTTGGAGTCCAGAGACGTCATGCGCAAATCTACAAGCAAGGCTGACGCTGCTGCGGCTCAGAGACCTGACACATACCATACTACCTCCCTAGCAGAAGCAGACAGTAAGAAAAACCCTGCTGGGGGACTGCAAGTAGGGGAGGGGGTGTTTTATCTAATGGAGATGGAAGAAGACAGTGGTCAGGAGACTAAGATTAGAACCGCAGCGTCCCCTCCCCCTCCCCACCCCCGCAGCTCCATCGAATATTCTCTGCGTATACTGCATCTTCGGAAGTCTCTACGCAGGTCTGAGGCTCTGCTATTCATTTCTCACTTCCCCCAATACCTTCATCAACCGCAATGACCACCTCTTAATAATCGTCTTCCAAGAGCTGCTTTATCTCCATCCTTGGTCCGGGAGGGGCCGTTGATCTCTGCACCCTCCTAGCTGTTATGTCATTCCCTGCCACCGCGGTCGGCCACCCTACCCCCAGGCCAGTAGTAAAGCCTCTGGTGTCCTCCAGCACCTTCAAATTTCCAGTCTCCGAGCCATCATCTGCATCCCACTCCCGTCCTCATCCCAGCCACCATCACCGATCTCCCTCACCGCTGTTCCTAATCCAACCTCCATCCATCACCGATCCTTCACCCTCATCCCTAATCCCCCCCAACAAACCGATGTCTCTCTCCTCCCCATCCCCTAACACCTTCCTCACCTGCAGCCCAGGAAAACGTGGTTGGTCCAGGCGGCAGAGAGCGCTAGGAGCTGATCGAGGGCAGCCCCAGGATAGCTGTGCAGGTGTCGACAGATGAAGCTACGCCGCAGAGCCCACTGCCAGTCACTTTCGTGGCTATAGCGCCACTGCTCCAGCACTGGCTCAGGCGGGGGCGGCGGGAGGGGCGGCAGCGGCGGCGGCGGGAGGGGGGGCAGCGGCGGCGGCGACAGGAAGTCGCCCCCCAACAGCAGACGTCCTCCAGCCATCTTCTCCGCCTCCAAGCACGGACCTCAGGGACGAAGCCGACTACTGACTGCGATCCAGCTAGCCAGCAGGAACAGGGATGGATTGGGAGGGGCCGGGTGAGGAGGGGGGCGCTGAGGTGCCAAGACCAACTCTGGGGGACTGGAGTGTGTGCGTGGGGGCTAACGTTAAAAGGGACAAGGAGCACAAGCTCACGTTCAGACACTGGGGCTCGCGACTGCTGCACTCCTCTAACTCGTGGAGGAGCAGGAGGGCTCCCTCCGCACTTACAGGAGAGCCGTGAAAGCCAAGTAAGGCCGGGTGCCCTGCACCTTCTCGGACCCGCAGAACCACGGGACTGCACCAGCAGAGGGAAGGAAAAAAAAAGACACCAGCACGTTCCGCTCCCCCTCCTCTGGGCTCTAGTCACCTACCCGCGTGCGGCCCCGAAGTGGTGAGACCAGTGCGCAGGCGCCGAGACTGTTCCTTAACTTCGAAATCCCGTCGCATAATCTCGCGAAACCTACTTTTTTTCTTTCCTAAAACGACTATAGACCTTTGACGCACTATGTTGACAAGCGGAGGGCGGGGACTCCGGGGAGGAAATTATGGATGTTCATTTAGGTTCGCGATTATGGTTCCTTTAAGTGCCTGGAAGATGCCCTCAAGTCATTGTTGGTAGCAGTGGTGAGCCTGACGGTTTTACCAGAAGTTCTTTCTTACTTTTTTTCTTTGCACCACTGGGGATGGAATCAGGGCCTCGCGCGCGCTAGGCAAGCGCTGTACCACCCAGCTGCACCCACAGATTTTCCTTGGGTTCCTAAGCGGTGCGACAGTGAATCCCTCACACCGAGGCGCGTCCTCGACCCTTTTAAAATATTGAGACAGGGTCTCGCTAAATTGCTAAATTACCCAGGGTGGGCTCAAACTTGCAATCCTTCTGCCTTAGCCCCCGACAGTGCTGGAATTACAGGTTTGCGCCATCAAGCCAGACTCTAGTCAACCTGCTTAATCATCCGTACTCCGGTTCCGTTTTTAGAGTTTTGATCATGACAGCAAATTATTCTCCACTTTATATATCAGTTTAAAGCGTGCACAATATTACAAAATACAAAAGGGGCCCAAAGACAAGGGTCAAAAGCTGTGCAGCAGCAAATGGCCAAACCACTGTAGATTACAGTCTTGGTGGAGAAAAATAGTCCTGTATAAAGCTGAATGTTCCACCACAAGCAGGGCTACTGGAAGCGGTGGCTTTGACTTATTGCCCTCTTTAACTCTTTAATGACATATTTCTAACTATATGGCACAACTTAAGTGTAGAGGTGTATTGGATTGACAAGAGGGGAGGATAAACAGCACTTTTCACACTGTACCATCATTATTTCCATGTCTGTCTACATGGTAAGCAGTCATATTTATGTAAGTAATGACAGTCTTTGAACTATCCAGTCAAAGAATACCATACTAGGAAGGAAGCTTAGAAAGAAATTCAAGTCATCATTATGTGAGTGGGGAAAATAAAGCCAAGAGTATTGACTTGCTGAAGGCAGTAGAGAATTTTTGGCAATGATGAGATCAGATTTTAGGTCACCTGACTCTTCTTCACCCAGTGTTCTTTCGGTAATTTCCCATTGCTTTGCCCTGTTTTTTTCACAGCATGTGCAACTTTTGAACTTTATTTGAAAAATCGTTTATCTTTCCCAAAATAGAATGTCAGCTCTGTGAGAGCAGGGAAATCACCTGGCTCCTATAAGCATGTCATAGATATTCATTGAATTGAATGAATGACTGAATGCTTTCCCCATTGTTCCAACCTAGTGAAATACATTTTCTTGAAAACTACATTTTAAGCTAATTAGTTATTTTATAATTTCATTAATTTCATCTTGCTATAATTATGTCCCTTCCACAATTCAGGAGTTTAAACTTAACGGCCACTCTGATGTCATTAAGAGATAGGGCCCTTAATACCATTTTCTTGGGAGGCTAAGGCAGGTGGGTTGCAAAATTCAAGGCCAGCCTAGGAAATTTAGGCAGACCCTGTCTCAAAATAAAAACAATTTTTTTTTTGGTACCAGGGATCAAACTCAGATCCTCGCGCTTGCAAGGCAGGTAGCGGAACCACTGAGCTACATCCCCGGCCCTCAAAATAAAATCTTAAAAGGGCCAGGGATGTAGCTTGGTAAAGCACTTGCCTGGTATGCAGAATGTTCTTGGTTTGGTCCACAATACTGGGGGAAATAAAAGAGGTACAGCCTTCAAGAGGTGATTAGGGAAGGAGTGGTAATATTCCTTCCTGAGTAGGATTAAGGCCCTTATAAAACAGGCTTCATGCAGCATTTGGTCACTTCCCCATCTACCTTATATCATGTGAGGACATAGTATTCCTTCCCTCTAAAAGATGCAGCAACAAGAAATCATCCTGGAAGCAGAGAACAGCCCTCCTCAGACAACCAAACCTGCTGGTGCTTTGATCTTGGATGGATTCCCAGTCCGCAGAACTGTGAGAAATAAAATTCTGCTCTTTATAAGAGATTCAGGCTTAGGTATTTTGTTAGAGTAGCACAAATTGACTAAGATACAGGCTAAGCTACCAACCTTCATCAAAACCAGCATTGTATAATAGTGGGGGACCTCAATACCCCACTGTCACAAATAAATAGATCAACTACACAAAAAACAAGCAATTAAATACTAGAACTCAATCAGACTCCTGAACAAATGCACTTAACAGATGTTTACAGAGTGTTCCACCCCACAAAATCAGAATACACATTCTTTTCAGCTGCACATGGGTCGTTCTCCAAAACAGACCACATACTCGCTCATAGAACATATTTAGGTAAGTGCAAAGGAATTGAAGTTAACCCCTGTATATTATCAGACCATAGTGCAATGAAATTGGAGATCAATAGCAAAAGAAACCACAAAAATTTCATACACACATGGAAATTGAACAACACACTTCTGAATAACCAATGGGCCAGAGAGGAAATTAAAGAAGAAATCAGATAGTTCCTTCAATTAAATGACAATGACAATACAACATATCAGAATCTATGGGACACAATGAAAGCAGTCTTACGAGGGAAATTCATAGTAGTGAATACACATATTAGGAAAACAGAACGAGCCCAATTAAACAACCTGATGCTGAACCTCCAGCTTCTAGAAAAAGAAGAGCAGGACAAACCCAAAGCTCATAGAATGTTGGGAGCAATGCTACATAATTCTAGGGATAAATCATTTGGTTAGCCTAGTTCTCTTGCCTACAGCCCAGCTACAGAGTAACTCCAGTTTGTCCTCCGGTCACAACTGAGACTTCAGTGATCCAGTGATGCTGTGATTCTCCAGGACAAGAAACATCCTGGGAGAACAAACATCTGCTCAGTTCCTCATTGTTCTTGGACTGATTAACATCTTGTTTGCCGGAGATGTACTGAACTCTCTGCAAGCCTTCCGTTACACCTTGTTTATCCCAATGTGAACTGTTGAACTCTCTGCAAGTCATTTGTTACATTTGTTTCTCCCGATGTACTGAATAAAAGGTGTGGTAAGCTGGGGGCTTTTGTCTTTGCTGCCCAGAGCAGCACTGATCAGACCCAAAGCTCAGCTTCTTCTCGGTCTCATTTTTCTACCTTTCCTGTAATTCGCCATGTGCTGCCGTGGCTCGCAGGAGACCAGGACTAACTGCAGAGGTTCTGGTAACGTCCCCTTCCCCTGTCCCCTACAATAGAAGGGAGGAAATTATAAAGATCAGAACAGAAATCAAGGCAATGGAGACTAAGAGAACGATACAAAAAAATCAATGAAGGCAAGAGTTGGTTCTTCAAAAGAATAAACAAAATTGACAAACCCTTAGCAAACCTTATCAGAAAAAGGAAAGAAACAGCCCAAATCCGTGCAATTATGAATGAAAAGGATGAAATTACAACAGACCCAGCAGAAATCCAGAGGATCATCAATACCTATTTCGAGAACCTATACACCAATAAGATGGAAAACACAGAAGAAATGGACAGATTCCTAGATACTTATGAATTATCAAAGTTGAACAAAGAAGACCTAAAAATTCTAAACAACCCAATATCAATCAATGAAATTGAAAACATAATTAAAAACTTAACAACTAAGAAATGCCCAGGTCCTGATGGCTTCACTGCTGAATTCTACAAGACATTTAGAGTGGAACTACTGCCACTATTGTTTAAACTCTTCAATGAAATTGAAAGGGAAGCAATACTCCCAAATTTATTCCTGGAAGCAAGCATCACCTTGATCCCCAAAGCAGAGAAAGACCCAACCGAAAAAGAGAAACACGGGCCAATCTCACTAATGAACATAGATGCAAAAATCCTTAATAAGATACTGGCAAATAGAATGCAGAAGATCATTAAGATCATACACCCTGTCCAAGTGGGATTCATCCAAGGGATGCAGGGATGGTTCAACATATGCAAATCAATAAATGTAATACACTATATCAATAGAGCCAAGGACAAAAACCATATGATCATCTCCATAGACGCAGAAAAACCATTGGACAAAATCCAACATGCATTTATGATAAAAACCCTACAAAAATTGGAATAGATGGTCTCTACCTCAATCTGATAAAAGCCATCTATGAAAAACCAACAGCCAATATCATACTAAATGGTCAAAACCTGAAACCCTTCACACTAAAATCAGAAACAAGACAAGGATGTCCACTATCACCACTCCTGTTCAATATAGTTTTGGGAACATTAGCCACGGCAAGTAGACCAGAGAAAGAAATAAAAATAGGAAAAGAAGAAGTCAAATTGTCATTATTTGCAGATGACATGATACTCTATATAGAAGACCCCAAGAACTCCACCAAAAGCCTTCTAGACTTAATAACCAAATTCAGTCAAGTAGCTGGTTACAAGGTCAACACACAAAAATCAATAGCTTTCCACTACACGAACAACAGAGTCACTGAGAGAGAAATAGGGCAAACAATTCCTTTCACAATAGCATCCAAAAATCTGAAATACCTAGGAATCAACCTAAGAAAAGAAGTCAAAGACCTCTTCTCTGAAAACTATAGCACTCTGAAAAGAGAGACTGAAGAGGATATCAGAAAATGGAAAGACATCCCTTGCTCTTGGGTAGGAAGGATCAACACAGTGAAAATGGCCATACTTCCAAAACTGCTATATAGATTCAGTCCAGTCCCAATTGAAATCCCAGCAGCATACTTCATGAACCTTGAGAAAACAATCCAAAAATTCATTTGGAACAAGCAGAGACCCAGAATAGCAAAAGCAATTCTAGGTAACAGAGACATGGCAGGGGGTATCACAACCCCCAACTTGAATCTATACTACAAAGCTACTGTGATAAAAACAGCATGGTACTGGCAAAGAAACAGACCTGAGGACCAGTGGAACAGATTAGAAGATGCAGAAACAACGCCAGACACACTCAGCCCCCTCATCTTCGACAAAGGAGCCGAACACCCTCACTTGAGGAAAGATAGCCTCTTTAAGAAATGGTGCTGGAAAAATTAGGTTTCAACTTGCCAAAGACTAAAACTAGACCTATATCTCTCACCATGCACTAAATTAAAATCTAAATGGATTAAAGATCTAAATATTAAAACAGAAACACTAAACCGGCTGGAAGAGAGTTTAGGAAGAACTCATGAAGATACTGGTGTAGGAAAAGATTTTATGAACAAAACCTTACCCGTGAACTAGCACAAACAATCAACAAGTGGGATCTCCTCTTACTAAAAAGCTTCTGCACAACAAGAGAAACCACCAGCAGCGTGAAAAGACAACCCACAATGTGGGAAAAAATTTTCACCAGCCGTCCCTCAGACAAAGTCTACTAAGACCCAATCCAAAAGTGGGCCGCTGAAATGAACAGACATTTCTCAGACAAAGAAGTAGAAATGGCAAATAAACATGAAAAAATGTTCAACATCACTGGTCATTCAAGAGATGCAAATGAAAACAACGCTGAGATTCCACTTCACTCCAGAAAGAATGGCTGCTATCATGAAATCAACCAATAACAAAGGCTGGCGGGGCTGTGGGGAAAGAGGAACCCTGCTCCACTGCTGGTGGGAGTGTAGACTGGTGCAGCCACTGTGGAAATCAGTATGGAGATACCTCAAAGAACTAGGACTGGAAGTCCCATTTGACCCCCCTATTCCACTGCTGGGGACCTTCCCCAAAGAATTAAAGGAATCATACCACAGTGATATATGTGTACCCATGTTCATAGAAGCACAGGTTGTAATAGCTAAAACTTGGAAACAGCCCAAATGCTCAACAACTGGAGACTGGATAAAGAAAATGTGGGTTGTTTTTTTTTTATAAAATGGAGTACTACTCAGCCATAAAAAACGAGAAATTAGAGACATTTATTGCTAAATGGATGCACATTGAGGTGATACTCTTAAGTGAAATAAACAGGACACACATGTGTAAATACCAAATAGTTTCTCTAGTGTGAGAAATTGAAATTGTAAATAAGGACTAAAAGGGATAATAGATAATGTGAAATAGGAAGCAAAGGGGCAAAGGGGAAGTGGGAGGGGTAGGGGAAAGGAAAGAAGGGAATGGAATTAATATGAGAAAAAGAAAAAATGGAAACAAAGTCTTTGTCAATAGGGAGGGATGGAGGGTTGAAGGGAGGGCAGGGGAAGGGAGAAAAAATAAGAACCAAAAGAGACGTAAAGGTGCAAATTTCCAATGATGAGTGTCATTATATTGTATACCTAAAATGTACCAATAAAATAAAATTTTAAAAACACGGCATTGTAATTATTTATAATCAGAGAAAAATAATCTTATAAAATAATCAAGAGAAATAAATAACCTGAGAAATACTACTTCCTCTCATCTTGGCTTAAAACTTTCCTTCCATATGGAAACAATCTGACTTTTGAACTTGGGTTACAAAACGAAAAGCAGTGTGGTGGTGCATACCTGTAATCCCAATACTCTGGGAGGCTGAGGCAGGAAGATTACAAGTGTGAGCCTAATTGAGGCAATTTAGTGAGAACTTGTCTCAAAAAAAATTTGTTAATGGTCTAGGGAGATAGGTCAGTGAAAAGGCCTTGGGTTCAATCCCCAGTACTGCAAAAAATAAAAAGCGAAAGTAGTGAATCTGATACAAGAGGCCCTCTACTCCAGAACTATCATAAGTGGATTCCATTTGTGATTCCCACTACAGATTAAACAGTTTAGAGAATGAAGCACAACAAAATTTTGCATGTTTCCCCATGCCCTTCTTTTTATGGTAATCCTTCTGATCAAATAATCCTTCAGCCAACCTATTTGAGCCCATTCCCTTCTCACAAGTCACAGAGGGTTTCTCAGTGAGGAGTTGAGACCCCTAAATTGAAGTTGATTTTCTGGATAAAGGTTAAAGAGATGTAGGGGACAGAGATGATAAAGGCAGCCACTGCAATCCTAAACCAACCCAGAAACTTATTGCCATCCTTCTCTAACACAGGCTCTTGTCACTGTGTTTTTACTAAGCACATAACCCCTCTGACTTGGGCGAGCTTTCTTCCTTGCCCTTAACTGTAGGGAAGCCAGTCAGTAATGAAAGGAGGGAAACCTTGACTTAACACTCCCACAAACTATCCCAGAAATATGATTACCCAGAGTTCTTGACCAGACTATGCTGCAGCACAAATGTCCTTGAGGAATGTTGACTAGTGGATTACAAGCAATAACTAGAGCTCCCACTGGCCAAGCCTGGGTAATTTGGGCACCAAAATAATTAATGACAGTAATGAATTACAAACCATGGAAAAAATAGGAAGCCATAAGCCCATGGTGATACCAAGTAAAGAATAAGTGAGAGAGAAAGGAGGGCCTTTGCTTACCCTGGAGTACCATGTACTCACTGGTAGACACAAAGAGTTCTAGACTTGGAAATCATCATTTTGTAGATTGACTCTGGCAAGAATTATCAATTGATGGTAAATCCAGGAGAAATTTTTGATAAGGACTAAGATATTTGCATGTATTTACAACTTCTTGCTGCAGATTATTAGTGGCAAGGAAGCTGATAATTATATGGTGGAGAAATTGAGCAACACCTTGACCCGAAATGAGAACATTCTATTTTTTAAATAGGACTTCAAAAAGATCAATGTTGTAAAAGACCAAGTCTGTTCCAAATTAGAGGAGACTTAAAAAACAGGACACAATGCACGATCCTACACTAGATCCTGTACTATAAGAAAAAAAATGCTATAAAGTATATTACTCAACAGATTAAAGTGGTGTAACAGTGTGAAATTTACCAAAGTTGATAACTGTAGTTATATAAGAGAATATTCTTATTATCTTCATGGGAGCATAAAATGATAAATCACTCAGGGCAAAAATGTTAGCAATCAATGAACCTGGGTCAACAGTAAGAGGGTAAACCTCATACTATTTTTGTAACTTAATATCAAAATTAATCATTTTGAAAGTGCAAAATGCTGCCTACACTGGTGAAGAACATAAATCTAGCTACCACCGAGTCACTTTTTTTTTTTGGTACCAGGGATCGAACTCAGGTCCTTGTGCTTGCGAGGCAGGTGTCAGAACCACTGAACTAAATCCCCAGCCCCATGAATCACTTTTCATTGTGTGACTAGCACTTTAATGAGTCCTCTGGAAGGCTATAAATGATAGTTTTATTTTTAGGAAGCTTGACATCTCTTGAGGAGGGAAGTCCTTCAAAAAAGAAGCAAGATTATGTACATTTAACTAGAAAGTTTGAAAATGGAGAATAGATTGGGATAGGTGGATGGAATAGAAAAAAAAAAAAAGGCTTCATGGAGCGGTAGGCCTGAGCCTTGCAGGGAGGATTTAAATCAGTGAAGGACATTTCCTTTACTGAGATAACACACCATTTGTGTGACTCCAGGAGAGGCTTGTGTGAAGAGACTGAATGCAATGGAAAGGACAGTGGGTATCAGGAACTGCTGGAAAACATGGTTGATGGAGACCAGTCCATAAATTTGTTCTTCAGGGCACTTACTAGATCCCATGCAGAAGATTTGATGATGCCCAAAACCAAGATAAGGAATTTGTCTCCAGTTCCATATGTAATGGTTATTTTCCACAAGTATTGAGCCTAGGGCAGGTACTTTTGTCCAAAGCCGAAGGCAAACAAGCTAAGATTCAATGCAAGACTTGGATGGATCCCAGTGGAAGGTGGCAAACACGACAGGTACTATGGTCCTAATTCATAACCGTTTCAAAGGGTGCTCACCTTGCAAGAAAGCTAGCTTTTTTTTTTAGCAAAGGATGACTCTCTCTAAGTGGGGGCATTTCTCCATAGGACATTTCTTAATTTTCTTTTCTTTTTTTTTTTTTGTACCGGGGATCGAACTCGGGTCCTTGCGCTTGCTGAGCCAAATCCCCGACCACAGGACATTTCTTAACATCAGTGCTTACAACTGGAGCTCTGACTGCTTGGCCTCTGAGTGTTAAAGAGACCCAGTCTTCTCCCTAGTGGGAGCGGCATTCTCAGCTGCTCAGCATCTCCTTACCACAGGAGCAAGCTCTGGTCACCCATGGCCTTCATCTGTGTTCTAACAAAACTTTATGAAAATTTCAGTAAATTCAAACCCATTTCCCGAACAACTTGTATTTAAACTTCAGCAATTTGTCATCTTCTCCAATTTTTTTTGAGAGGCCATTGCTTCTAACACATTTAGGTCTGATGATGCATAAACTAACACCAAAATGCCATCATAGAAGGAGTCAGCAAACCATAGCTGCCAGGCCAGATCTGATTCCGTTGCCTGTATCTGTATGACTCTCCTGCTACCGCAGAAATGGTTTTCACATTTTTTTAATTGTTGAAAAAAATCTAAAAACATTCAGGATACATGAAAAAATACATGAAATTCAAATTTCAGTATGTAAAGTCAGGTTTTATGGGTACACAGCCACACCCTTTCATGTATTATCTATGGCTGTTTTCACACTAGTGACAAGTTGAATGGTTGCTGTGATTGCACAGCCTACAAAGCTGAAAATACTTACAAAGTCTGCTAACCTCCGGACTCGAGTAATGGTTCTCAACATGGGATGACTTTGCCCTCCAGGGAACATCCAGATATTTTGAAACCATTTTTGGCTGTCACGCCTGTGCAGGTTTGGGGTGTGTACTGACATCTAGTGGGTAGAGGCCAGGGATGCTACTACATACTTTACCTAAGACAGCCCCACACAATTATTTGGTCCAAATATCCATAGCGCTGAGATGGAGAAACTCTGGATTAGAGGTCCCTAAAGTGAGTACTTTCTAGTACAGGGAAAATTCCATCCTTAGTAAGAGATCCTATTTCTTGAACACCCAGGTCTTTCACTTACATTAGCTCAGGTTGCCTTCATAATAGCTCTGGAAAGGAGTCATTGATATTCTCCTTTTCTAAAGAAGTTAACACAACTTGTCCGTGAGCACATGAGGAGCAGCAAGTCAGCCTGGCCCGGGTCTGCTTTTCCACAGCACTCAGGACCGGCCTCTGCGACGTCATAAATGATCATAGCCTAACTCGGCTGCCCCCTAGTGTTCGAGCTGCGCAGAGGCAGGCCAATGCCGTTTCCCCTGGTACCTTGCAGAGGCCTCCAGGCTTCCATACGTAGATGCAAACCACTCCTCCAGCCTTCAGCTTCAGGCCATTGGGGAAATGAAGCCCAGGGAAGGAAACTCCACCTTTGCTGCAACCAGAATTCTTGAAAACTGACCATTCTTCCTCAGCCCCGCGCTAATGCTGGGGGATGGGGTGGGGTGGGGGGCTTCCCTTTCTGGTAGACTCAAGGACACAAAATAGTATTACTCGGTATCTGTAGAATGCTTTTCGAGTCATAAAGAAGTCACATCCATGAATTTTGAGGATGTTCACAGTACAGTGTTAAATGAGAGAAGGCAGCAGTTTTTTCCCAGCCAGAATTAAAACTCACCCGAATCTTGTTCTGTATGATCTGCTACTCCACTTCCTCAATTATGATAATTAGCTTAGTTGATTAAACCCATTTTGATAAAGGAAAAGTAGAGGACTTCCAACTCATACCCACCCTGCTCTAGTGGGAACTTCAGGCCCGGAGTGAGAAAAGGAGGGCACATAGCCACTCACTTAGGAAGATTTTGTGGTCTGATGGTGTTTCCCTGAGCCCCCTAAATCACCCACTTGGGAGGCAGCCACCCATTCCTTGTAAGACAAACCGTGGGGAGCCGTGTCACCTAATAATTTAGGATCAGACCACAGAGCCATTTAGCATTTCTTTGAATTTTATTGAAAATTGACATGGACATTAGAAAGGTATCAAGCAAAACAGTGCTGGTCCTGGGATGTTTCTTTTGGAAAATGAAAGCCTGGGAAGGTCACACCTTTGAGCAAAAAGAACAGAGGAGAAGGGAAAACAAACAGATTCTGGAAAACATGCAAAAAGGCTCCCTAGAGACACTGGAAAGCAGCATGGTGGTGATGGTAGTAGAGATCTATGGGAATGAGCACGCTCACATGGTATTTTGATGCAAGTTAAGCCAATAAACTCAAGGCAGATTTATCAACATCGAGACTCTCCCTCCAGATCCCAGGGTGAACAGAAACTTCGATGGCCTTGTAACTTTGAATGGAATAATTTTGCTCTAGGCTCCTTTCTTCACCTGAATGTTAGATAGTGGATCCATTTTCCCCCTTGCCAGGGATATTCTCCTTTTCTCCTGGGAATGCTGAAGATGCAAGTATCACTTAACTTTCTCTTCCATATTCAGAAATGTTTAATAGTGGCCAAAGACAGTCAACACACTGAACCAGAGAATTGTGTTTTTTTTTTTAAGCATAAAACTCAAACAAAACCTTGTGAACAGCACTTCCACACCCACAGCTGAGGTCTTCTGCCCCAGTCACTTACATTTGGGTGAATGGTCCTGTAGTTGTCTCTCTGAGGTTACATTTGGTCCATTTTCCAGCTCTGACGATTCTTTTCCTGCCTTGTTAGTTTGGGACAAGACACTTCACTTTAAAATACCATGTAAGTCAGAAGAGAGCTTCTTGCCTGGACACGGGGATGCATGTACATTTGTTGAGTGTATTATGTGTGTGTATGTGTGTGCACAGTTTGAGAGGAGAAGGAACTGGTTGGTTTCTGGTTTGAGACACTATGGAACCCTAACTCTTCTACAGTGGCAGTCTTCTCCTTTAGACTTAGTGCAGCTGCTGAAGATAAGATTAAAAAAAGCTGGAGAGGGCGAGAGAAAGAGAAAGAGAACATGAAATTAGCCAAAGAAAAAGGACATTCAAGGACGGGGAGGGAGTGGGCAGTATGAGGTAGCAGAGATTATAATTTCAGAAGACAGGTTAGAAATGGGGCCACTGATGGGCCATCACTAAGGGAAAATCTGCTTAGGAGATTTGAAGAACACCACACACCAATTTTAAAGCTTCTTGTTTTAATAAAAACAAGCACATATCAACAGCCACATGTAAATGCCAGATGATTAAAACAAAAAATAAAAAGCGATCCAAACTGCAGCTGAGGAAAGCAAACTTCTTGGCTTGAGAGAAACGAAGGGGTGTGTGTGTGTGTGTGTGTGTGTGTGTGTGTGTTTCAGAAAAGCCATTACAGCCTGGGAAAATAACAGACCATTTCTAATGACTGGTTTTATTTCACCAAAAGTAAACAGAGAACTTGGGTTTTTTTAAAAAAAAATTGGTAATAACTGTACTAATTAAAAGCCTTTTCTGTGAAGAAGGAAAAAAATGCTTTCGGTCTTCAGTGAGAAAAACTAGCCAATGCAATAAGCATTTAGATTATTTTAATGGGTTTGATTGACTTCCTTTTGGTACTGGGGATCAAACTCAGGACCTTGTGCTTGCAAGGCAGGCAACAGAACCGCTGAGCTAAATCTCTAACCCTATGCTTGGTTGACTTTTAAAGGCCTTGTATTCACTCATAAGTTAGATCTTTACCAAACTTCCCCTGACTATAAGGATCACCCACAACACCTGTTAAACACACACTAGCCTGGGCTCCATCCAGACTGACCAGCTAAAAGGCCTAAAAGGCGCCTTGGTGACTCCTCTTAACTGCAGCACTTGGTTAAATTAAAGACCTGGCCTGGAGCCTTTTCCTTGCCTGCCCCCAAATGTCCCATCTCAGATTATTTTTTCCTATGGGGGGAGGGAACCCTCAAGGGTCCTCTAACACTATCTGGTTTCATCAAAAGATCTTGCTTCCGGGAACATACACAAGCAGATGGATTCCCTTGAGGAAATGGATTGGGTATCTAGAGACATGGAATTTAGCCTGGCTTTTGTCAAGACTCAGCAGTAGGACCTTAGGCAAGTCCCTTCACTTTTCTGAGTCTGTTTCCTCTTACAGTGTTAAGTAGATTCTGTCTTACTGAGCAAAACTTCTCCCTTTGATAGAAAAATTCTTTAGTATCTGAAAGTCTCTCATAAGCTGTGTGGCTCTAATACTTTTGAAGTATTTTGAGATCCTCAAACCTCAAGTGATCTGTAAACAAATACAAATAAGGGGTCTCCTGTTTGTAATGGAAGTAATTATCCAGGGGGCTGGTGATTACTGGTTGCTAACCTGAGAAGGTGGATTTAGCAACATCAAAGGTGCAAACAAGAAGCCTTTCCCAAGGAGATCTAACAGCTCTAATTTCTTAGCTACGGGCTGAGTATCTGAAATTTTTGGTTTGTTTTAGTTTTGGGGGTTTTACTGGTGGTGGTGGTAGTTTGTTTTTTACCTCCAAGCATAGGGTCTCCTCAAATGCTCCATGTTGATTTGGATTTTCTCAAGAATTTGGCTTATGCTTTGGCCAGTAACCAGTCAATCACCAACCAAGACATACTAGTATCAGAACTGTATTTGTGCTTTGCCAACAAGAAAAGAGAATGCATTTGTTTTCTTTTCACTTTTTGCTTCCTAGTATTATCCATGATTGAAGAAAGTAATTCCTTCCCCTTTCTCAACACTTCAAAAAGGCCTGGGAATTTGGCATGGCCTTGTGTGACTGTGTTTTAAAAGGAAGTAATCACAAAACAACCTCAAAAAGAAAAATGAAGGTCATGGTCAGTGCCAGTGGGACTGGGAGGCAGGAGCAAGTTGCACAACTCAAAAAGAAGTGGGGCTTGAAGTACACAGCAGGGGTAGGGGACCGGGCTGCCTGACACCCCAAAGAAAGGCTGTCAGAATAGGAACCTTCGCTTAAAAGGCTAAGTGAAGTCCAGTCCAGCTGTAGCAGGGGATACTATTCAGTACACAGCCATGGATTACTGCAAAGGAAGGGCAGAGAGACGGCTATTAGCCACAGATCATTGCCAGGTTGCCTCCAACTCTCGCTCTGTTGCTGCCCAAATGCCACAGGCCATTGTGCCTCAAGGCCCTGACAATGGAAGCTTTCTACTTCAAAGGGGTTCCCAAAGCCACTATCAGAGGGGACCTGTTGTAAAAATTAGAGCTGGGATATTTAAAAAATATCGAACCCTTAGACTAGAGAGAAGGTTAAAGATCTTTCAAGGGCTAACACCTCTTTTCTTCCCTCCAGTTGACAGTCACACCTCTTGTTGGGGATGCATGCAAAATGCACATTAAAATCATTATCACAGCCACCAAATAGACTAGAAGACTCATCCCAGAAAATCCCAAGCGCTGAATTCTTTGACCAGTCAGTTTGGTCTCACCTCATTAGTATGGCAGGGAGCCCCTGGAAAATGACCAAGGAGATGCTGAAACCTGTAAGTCTATTACTCAAGACTCTAGGCTGGTAACAATATTCAGGTTTATTCTCCCTTCTGCATCTGTGGGGTACCCAGAGATAAAGAGGGGAAATTTATGCTCTTTGCTCCAGCAATTGTGTTTTATGGGAAGAGCTTGGTACAAATAAATTTGTTACCAACTTTTGACACAACTTGAGTATGGTTACTCTGAGAGAATGAAAGCCGGAAAGGGCTGAATTAAGAGGCCAGATGGAGAAGGCATCCTTCCAGAGCCCTCTGAGAAGGGGCTGTGGGTCCTAGGACTAGGGGAGAGGTCAGGAAGGACCAGTGTGTGGGAGGCAGAGACGAAGGAGACAGCCATGCTGGCAGGTGCTTATCCAGCCACGGTGGATGCAAATACCTCAGGGAAACAAGCAGCAATGAGAGTTTGAACTGGGAAGCTGGTGGTGAGGAGTAGCAGTAACATGTTACAGTCTGGTAAGGATGGGGATGAGAGGGGCATGGACAGCTTGGGGTGCTAGGAGGGGGACTCAGATGTGGGATGCATCTCCAAGCCACGTGACTGCTGACTTCTTGACCAGAGGCCAGACATCATCCTCTGACTCTCTCAGGCATCTATAAACTTTTGCCAGAAAAAAGTGGAGGGCAGGGGTTGTATGGCCCTCCAGACATGTTAAGGGGGAATTAGGGAAAGGGAGGCCCAGCTCTGTTGCACAGGAAAGGGCGCATCTACAGGAAGCCCAAACTGAAAATGAAAGGAGAAGTTGGGTTAATAAATGGACAGATTTATATACTAAAAAAATTTTCAGAAGAAAATCATTAAGGTCATAATGACTAATGGATAAATTAGAATATAGCTATGTTAGATGGTCTTAAGATTTTACTGAATTGGCTCCTGGGAACATGCTTTCTCTCTCATGTACCCCCCCCCCCGTTCCTAAATGGCAGAAGTAATGGCATTAGATAGCAAAAAGTGACCAACAACCACAAAAATACTTTTAAAAATCTCTTCTTAATTACTAGGTCCTGACTAATGCTTTCTCCACCCCAGATATCTGTGGCAAGAAGACTTTCAGTAAGTCTCCAGTAGCCTCAGGCCACTACATAGAGCACCAAGCTCTCATCCACTGCACTTCCTTGTCCCACAGAGAAAGCACAAGAGGCTGGTTTCAACTTGGACATCCTCTGGAACAGGCCCAGCCAGCCAGCTGGTACTCTGGGGCAAGACCTGTTTGCCAAGTGTCTGCTGGATGGGTCCAGACCGTTACCTAAAAAGTTGAACTTTAGACACCTATTAATGGTTTGTGTTCACAGAGCAATTTGACCTTTCTGCCATTTAAACTTCATCCCTATGTCATAAATAAGTCAAGTAGTATTGATCCCTATGTCACATATGAAGAGACTGAGACAGAGAAACCAACTGACTTGCCTGTGGTCACAAAGAAAGTGTTACAACTAGGGTGAGAGCTGTTTAATTATTTAATTAAGACTCTCTCCATCATACCAGTATCCCAAGAATTCCTTGGCTGTGGATCTAAGCCCATTTATTACCTAGAGAATATATGTATCCCATTAAATAAGGGCTATTAAATATTTGGAGTTTAGTTACCTAAAAGTATATACATAAATGAAAATGTGATTCATTTCCTCCAAGTGAATACATCTACCCTCCAACACACACACACACACACACACACACACACACACACACACACACACACACACACTATGGCGATAGATACACAAATGCACCCATCGGGTGAATGCAGTTTATACCAGGAATGAGAAATTCTGTGTTCTGGTTGTAGTTCTGCCACTAACTCACTGTGCAATCCTTGGTAATCCCTTTTATCTTTCCCTCCTCTACCTCTCAGAACTGTGGTAAAGATGAGATATTATATAGAAGAACGTTTTGAAAAGTAATCAATAAATGCTATATGAATGCTTGCCTATTAATTTCTTCTTTGTCCACTTCCTAGGGGAAGAGTAACCAAAAAAATCACAGCAATGACCTACATTCTCGGCTTTGTAGAAAGGCAGTGATGTTTTGATAATGTGTATATTGTCCATATGCTGTGTACCCCAAGGATCAATAACTATCACAACACAGTATCTGCAACTGAGTCATAGAGGAATTTCTTTTACAATTACATACAGCTGCAAGTAGCCTCAAGGAAGGTCAAAGTTAGAGAGGAACAGTAAGCCTCACTCTGCCTGCACTGTAGGTGGCCATTGTGACCTACGCCTCAGATGAGGGCTCTGGGGAGGAAGTAGTTGCCTCTGCTGCTCTTAGGTCCTGGGAAGCCAATGCTTCCCCTGATTAGTTCCTTTAGAAATGCTTTTGTGTCCTACTGGGGGAAAACTCACCAGGAGAAGCCAACCTACTTGGTGTTGGGGTTGACTGTTCCAGCGGTCTACTGGTTGCCTCTTATTTGTAAAGTGTGCCTTTAATCACAGTTTTTCTAGAATTCACTTTAGGAGTGGACACTAACAATGATGTGCTCAGGGAAACCTGAATGAAATCATGTCAAGCCATGCACGAAACCTGAATTAACTGAAGTCAAATTCACCAAAATACATCTTTCCTGCTCTCCTCGGTGAAACTGGGGGAACAATGAAAAGCTGCAAGAACTACACTCCTACTGTGTGGCAGATGGTTTGCTAGGCACTGGGACTTCAGCAGTGCACAGATATTCTAGGAATTTATAGTCTTCCTAAATGGAGAGCTGCTGTTTAATTCCAGTCAGCTAGCAGGGGCTCTGAGACTTGCCTGTAAGCCAGACAGTACATCATTACATTATTCTTTTAGGATGATTTCTTTTGGCCCAGTTTCATGGGTCTTGTGTTCCAGAAGCTTCCATGGACTTCCTCTTTGGGATTTGCTTGAAAGTAGGATGTTTTGCCAGCTGTCCAATGTCCCCAGTGCAACAGCTGCAGCAATCAGTTTGGTGACTAACAGCAGGCTCTCCAGCTAACTCATAAACTGCATGGGTGAGTGGGGAGAAGGCTTCTCAACAGTTCATATTCTCCAATCCAAACAGACCAAATGTAAAAAGGAATTTATGAGACAACTGGGGCATTTCAAACACTGATAAGACATTTTACATTAACAAATTATTGTTAATTTTGTAGGTATGATAACAGTGGGCATGTGGTTATTTTTTAAGAGTCATTATCTCAGAGATACATACTAGCTTATGTACAGATGAAATTATATAGGCTTTGCCTTACAATAATCCAGCAGGTGGGGGTAACTGATGAAACATATATTTTTTGTTTTGCTTTGTTTGTGGTACTGGGCACTGAGCTACATCCCTCACAGCTTATAAATTTTTTAAAATTTTGAGACAAGGAATCACTAAGTCACTAAATCGCCTAGGCTCAGCTCAAACTTGCAATCCTCCTGCCTCAGCCTTGCAGAGTGCCCAGATTACAGGCATGTGTCACCATGCCTGGCTGGATTGGACATATGTTGATGGCTATATGGTGGCTGGGTTGTGGGTCCATGGAGCTGCATTGTACTATTTTTTTATGTTTGAGAGTTGCCATGGTAAAGTTTTAAAATAATAAATAAGCCCAATTATGTTAAATTTAAATCATTTATATTCCTTGTCTATTACCTGAGTCTAGCAGAGTAGATAAAATGTACCTAATCACTGCTTTCTCCCTATAATCACTGCTTTCAGTCTCCTTAGAAGCTATGTGGTGCCAATGACTGCTTTATTTACTTCTGTAGACACAACACCTAGCCCTCAGCAATACTTCTTACCAAAGGTTATCTGCTTGCCTCCTTAGAAGGTTTGCATGAAGCTGGCACTTGTAGAATTAAGTGTTTATATCTGAAGTCTCTTTATTTTCTTCCACTTTGATTATGGTTTTGGGAGGTACACAGCCAAAGGAAACTGGAGAACCTGAGCCCCTCAGATAAGAAACAGCCACCAGAGGAAAAAAGATGCAAGTTTCCATTGGCTCTGCCTATTCCCAATGTGAGGGTAAGTGCTGACTGGAATACTGCAGGAGGAGGCTTGTAACTGCAGGATGGTTTCTTGCATTACCACAGTTAATTTTGAAAGTAAGGATTGTCGCTCTTTAGAGGAAAAAACTGCCACAATTGAAACCTGAAATACTGATCACAGGATCCACCTATGCTATCTAGCTGTTCTAGCAGCAGAAATCTGAAAACTCTCCCTTTGATCAGACAGGCAGGCAGGCATTCACCATGTACACCTGAAACCACACCAGGCTATTTCTTCATACCAGAAGTCACAAGAGGAAACCAGCTACCTCAGTGAAGCCATTTCTTATTTGATTTGATATGTAGGGGGTGCAGGGTTTGGGGAGATATGTTCCAGAAGCCATTGCCAGTTCTACTTAGAGTTAATAAAGCTTACCAGGACCCTGGGTCTCATGCAGCATGCAGCAAACAGCAGAGTTAACTGTAAAACAGTAAGAGCTGATGAAGATGGAGTGAGCATGAGGAGAAATAAAATATTATGAATTGACACAAACAAAGAACAGTTAGAGGTCAAGAGAGATCAGGAGTAGAGGGGAGGGGAGGAGGGAAGAGGGACTGGTAGGAGCCCCTGAAACACTATACTCTTTCTGAATCTATTTAAGGCCAGCCAAAGGAAATTCTGAGTATGTGACTATTAGATCCAACCACCATCTCTCAAGAACTGCTATGACCACCATGTCTATGCTTAAAGCCCACCACCATCACTATGGGAGCAGAATGGCACAGGTTTAACTGTGGTTCTTCCAGAAGTTCACTGATTCTTCATGGAATTACATAAGGAACCCATACCTGGGGCCACTTGTACATCTGGAAGTATAGAAAAGGACAGGCTATTTTGTTAGGTGGTTATTGCTAAAATGAGGTGCCACATTTCAGCAAGAATTTTACCCATCTCAGAACTGGGCACAGTCACCATTCCCAAATATTTCTGGAGAATGGAGAGAGGTGTCACTCTATATAGTGTCTTCTGGCTGGGGTTGAGAGGGAAGCCAGTCAAGGGGAAAGCCTGGTCTGAAAGGAGCTTTCACTGAACATCTTTTTATTTATCTATCTATCTATCTATCTATCTATCTATCTATCTATTTATTTACTTATTTATTGGTACTGGGGATCGACCTCGGGACCTTGCACTTGAGAGGCAGGCAGCAGCACCACTGAGCTAAATCCCCGGCCCTCACTGAACATCTTAAAGAGGGAATGTTTATAGCTTAGTGTTAGTGTGGTCTAAACAAACTATGCAGTCTCCTAATTCCTGCAAGCAGACTGTGAAACTGCCCTAGAGATTGAGTTCACAAATACCACAGGACTATAAGGGCAGCAGGTAAGAGCTGAAAGATAAATTTAGATTTTTCTGATCCACAGCACCACACACACAAAAAAATCAAATTTAGATTTTTCTGATCTTAAAAACAGGAATCCATTCCTGCTGGTACATCTGATACACCACGACAGATAAATTAATATATTGTGTGTCCAAAGAGACTTTCATTTGGCTAGTTGAACTTTATCCATCAGGTAATATCAAAAAATTAGTTAATCAATGAAACTGACATTTAGTGTTAAGATTCAATAATGAAAATTTCTGGACAACTTAGTGAAAATGTTTGAACTACACATTTGTTAGTCAAATGTGAATAACTGGATTGCAAAACTGAGTGCTTTCAAAAATAAGCTATTTTACAGTATACAAAGTCACTGTGTTATTCCTAAGTGACAAGCCAGGCATTGATGAAAGGAAGATGTTTCTTCCTTCTGGCAAGAATCCAAAAGTTAAGTCCACAAACAAGTGGCTAAAAACAGAAGGCAAGGCCCACAGACATCTTTTGGATCCAAAGAACCCTTTAGTAAGGACATTGCTAAACCCTCCATCTGGGAGTTCCTTGAGTCACAATGTGCAAACAAACAACTACAGAGTACCAGGGGAAGCCTGGACATTTTCCTGGTGTTGTGCAGGTCTGACCAGAAGTGCTTTTCTCTTCTCTGGTTCTGAGATGAGGAATGGGTAACTTCATTGAGCATTGACGGGGGTGGGAGCCAGGCTATTGACCCAGTGGTAACCAGGAGCTTATGCTGTCCAGCCTTACCAAATACCAGGGGAGATAGATTGGTTTTAAAATCATGCCTCCAGTTTAAGGATGTGATACCTGGAGGACACTGGCATCTGAAGGCTCCCTAGTAAGTTCTCAGTTCCCCAGGCTGGGCACAATTAAGCAGCCAGCAGAGACAGTTAGTGAAGGGTGGGAAATCAGGGCTGGGCTGGAGCCTTCAGTGGCAGCAGGTAAATTCTATTGGCCACACCTAGTGACAACTGAGGCATGGTGAGGGCGGGGAGAGGTGAGCCACGTTGGACACAGCCAGCAGGTGGGCCTATATGCTACATCAGTGCCAGCTCCAGCTCCAGGGGGTGCCCAGAGGCTTCTGTTAAAGGGCTCTCTTTCTTCCACTACCCTGTATGTGCCCTTCCTTTTGTTCCTCTCTTTCTTCTACCTCTGCACTGCTCACCATTTCCTCCTTCCATGTACTTTCACATTCCCTTTGCTTTTCCTCTCCTTTCCCTTCCTCTACCACCCCGATGTTTGCAGAGCTTTCCTAAGTAAGCTAAACAGAGGGGCTGGGCCTCGAAGACCATGTGCCTACTCTACTCTTGGCAACCCTAATTCAGGGAATCCAAAGGTCCCACAAGGACACCGAGACCAGGTACAGGTACTCGAATTAATTACCAGCCCCCGGCTCACACCTGGTCATCAGCCGTCATTCCTCTCAGCCTCCAGGTCCTGCCCCAGGGGAATGAGCAGCAGGAGGAGAAAGAAGCCCACCACCCCAGAACAGCCTGCTACTTACTTTTTCTTCTCTTTGTCTCTTTTCAGAGTCTGTGAGCCTCCAGCCTGGGAACCCTGAGACTGGAGGAGCTCGGCCGCAGTCTTTCTCTGTTTGAAAGCATTCACTTCATCGTCCAGAGATTTCTTCTTATCCTCCAGCTTCTTCTTCTCATCCTGATGCAGTTTCTTTAGACGGTCAAACTTCTCGTGCAGCTGACAGAAAAACCAACAAAAGCCTACAGAGTCCTCCACAAGCAGCCCCCAGTCTGGCCCAGCCCAGGATTGGGAGAATAGCAGGGCTGCAACCCCGCAGGACCCCGGGACCTCAGGAGACATTTCTGCCAGGGGCCACCATGACAGTGCCAAAGGGCGCCATGCTGTGGGGTGTTCTCTCGCCTGTCATCTTGTCTCAAAATCCCTGCTCCTGAAGTAGTAAAGGAATAGTACATTCTGCCTAATCAAAGATTTGTAAATGAATCCTCATGGTTATTTTACATGGTTAATAATATCACTTATAATACTATAATATTTACCAAGTGCTTATGACAGGCCAAGCATTGACTTCTAAGAAATAATTTTTATTATTATTTTTTGCCCAGTGCGAGGATGGATCCCAGGGCTTTGTGCATGTTAGACAGGTGCTCTATTACTGAGCTACAGCCCAACACTTTTATAAGCACCTGATATGTATTAGTTCATTTAATCATTACAACAATCTTATCAACAGGTTCTGCTACTATGTCCTTTTTCATTTTCAATCCTTTTTTTTTTTTTGCTGTGCAGGGATTGAACCCAGGGTTTCACACATGCTAAGCAAATGTTCTACCACTGAGCTACATCCCCAGCCCTTTTTCTTTTCTTTTTTTTTTTTTGGTACCAGGGCTCGAACTCGGGTCCTTGCGCTTGCAAGGCAGGCAGTGGAACCACTGAGCTAAATTCCCGGCCCTATTTTCTTATTTTGAGACAGGATCTCACTAAGTTGCCCAGGCTAGCCTTGAATTTATGATCCTCCTGTTTCAAACTCCCAAGTACTGAAATTATGACCGTGGCATGCACCACAGTACTTGGTCATGATGTCCATTTTATGAGGAAACATGAGGTATGAGAAATTAAGACATTTGTCCAAGGTCAAACCATTCTTTAGAGGATTATAAAACGGTATTTCCAACATGGAAGGGGCTCCTTCCCTTTCCTATCTGCGTGGGGTGCGTGTGTGTGTGTGTGTGCGCGCGCGCGCGTGTGTGTGTGTGTGTGTGTGTGTGTATGGTACTGGGGATTGAACTCAGGGCCTTCACACATCCCAGCTTGCTTCCATTTCTCCCTCCCTCGCTCCCTCCCTCCTTTCTTTCCTTCCCTCCCTCTTTTCTATTTTGAAATAAGGCCATGCTAAGTTGCTAAGCTGCCCAGGCCAAGCATGAATTGGGATTCTCGTGCCTCAGCCTCCCACAGTTTCCTGCCTTTTCTTATCCCCTGCAATCAGGAAGGCTCATTATGGATCACAGAGAAAACTGCAACAATAGCAAAGCTGGTCAAAGGAAATAGAGTAAATCTGGAAACCTCAGTTTTAACCAGAGGGAAGACTTAACTAGTCCTGAAAAAAAGCAGAGACCCAAAGAACAGCAAGTGTGTTCTGGCACTCACTGTGATAAGTTGATCAGAGAGCAAGAGGCATAGAATGTGGAAACTTCCCTGACCAGTAAGAGCAGACTAAGCAGAGTTTCACCTCCTTTTGAGGATTCAGGAGAGAATTTAGGATTCTGCAACACTTGCAGCGCATAAAAAGCAGATCAGTTCCCCGATTCCTATGGATATCTGGGACTGTCACTTAGTAAGGTAGGGGAACGACAGGCTTGCCGTCCTAACCAGCTTTTACTAGTCATGTGAGGTAGGGGCATCACTTGGCTGCCTATCAGTTGCTTTCACCTGTCTTTACTTCATTGCAACTTTGAGTCATTTGTCTTTGAGGCCCCCCATGGCCTCTCCTCCTAAAGATCCTGGGTGATGTTTTCTCCTTAAAAGTGAAACTGAAATAAAATCAATAACCTTGCCATAGGCCTTAGTGATACCCTCGAGAGTCACAGTAGACTAAAGGTGGAAGAGAGTTGGGAAGTAATTAAGTGCTTTCCTTCCTTGTGGTTGTTCGATTTGAGGCCCGGAGAGGTGAAGCAGCAGCTGACATGACGAAAACTATACCTTATGCCAATTAATCTGGGGCCTTGGAAGCAATGGATTAGAGGATGAATCGCACAAGTTTAAGCAGGACCATCACACCACATTTGAAAACTTCACTAGAGCTGCACAGATTTTCCTCAACTCTGAAATGGAACCAAATATCCAAGTGAATGGGAAATGCCCCAACTGTTGCTGTTTTAGGTTTCAGCAAAGTACCCAGGATTGGCTGAAACCAGCTTTCCTCGTGGCCATCATAGAAGGTGGGAAGGGACAAGTCAGCCTAGAGAGTTATCAATTATCCCTACAGAGCTCCAGATTCCCGGGACAGAGAAACAAGTCAGCCTGCACCTGACTGCAAGTGCTTGACTCTATGGCAGTGCTGACTGACCGAACTTGCTGTGATGCTGGAAATGTTCTGTATTCGTGCTATTCAGGATAATAGCCACTAGCTACATGAGGAGTGAGCATTGAAATGTGCCTCACAGTGAGGAACTGAGTTTTAAATTTTACTGTGTATTAGCCGACAGTGGTGATGCGTGTCTATAATCCCAGAACTCTGAGGGGCTGAGGTAGGAGGATCCTAAGTTCGACCCCAGCCTGGGCAACTTGGTGACTCAGTAAAATCCACTCTCAAATTAAAAAAAAAAAAAGGGCCAGGATGTAGCTCAGTGCTACAGTCTCACTTGAATATCTGGTTCTGGGCTCAACCCCCTTTCTGCAAATAATAAATAAATTTATTTTATTGTATATTTCAAAATTGCTAAAAGAGTAATTTTAAATGTTCATCACAAAAATGATAAGCATAAGAGGTGATAGATTTATTAACTAGCTTCATTTAATCATTCCACGATGTTAACATATATTCAAACATGTGGTACCCCATAAATATATACAATTATTATTTATCAATTAAAAATACTTTAAAAACTCACAAAAATTTAAATAGCCACACTCAGCTGCTGGCTCTAGAAAATTAATACGAAGATGAAAAAACATCCTGACCTTGGAGAATGAAGGGTGAAGAAGACACAGATTTCATAGTCCCCTCTGACCATTCCTGCCTAAGGCTGCAAGCCCCTGCCCAAGGCCAAAGCCCATCATGGACTTCCACGCCAAGCTTAGCCTCCCTTTCCTTCCTGCCTGCACCCAGGCTCATATTTACCTCTTTCTCTGCTTCTTTAAGCTCCGCTTCTTTCTCTTTGACTCTCTGGACAAACATCTGTCTCATCTCCTCTTCTTTTTTCTGCAGCTCCCCTAGGAACTCGTTCCTTTTGGCCTCATATGTCTCCTGCAAACTGGGAACATGGTCAGGTTAATTCCTTCACACTCACTGGCTCCTCCTCAATGGAAACTGGCCCCGAGCATCCTCCCCTGAGCTCTGATGTCCTCCTTTCCCCAGTTTGAGCAGAAATGGCGAAAACAGAACCCCAAAAGTAGTGGGCAGTCGCCTTGGCACATGAGAGCAGGATCACAGGGCTGCTCGACGGGCATGAGGCAACCCTGGTGAACTAGAGAGACTTAGAAACCTGGGTCCACTTTACAAATGAGGAACCTGAGGCCCAGAGAGGTGAAGTGACTCACTTCACACAGCTAATTAGAGGCAGCACTGAGACCAGAAGCTAGATCTCCTGTTTCTTCATCTGGGCCTTCTCACTGTGCTATACTGCCAGGCCCTGGTTCTGAAACTGCCTGCATTATCTTACCACTTCCACCACCACTTTGAGTCTCCACCCTGTGCCAGACACTGTCCTAACTGACACTACTCTAACAGCCCAGCACCTATAGCCAACAGCTACCACTCCTGCCCTTGAAGAACTCACAGTCTAGTGGGAGCTGCCTGGGCGAAGGCCCTCTGCCCCTGTCCTGGATTTACATTTCAAGAAACAGGAGTTAGCCTGGTGAGGAAAAAGGGGGACTGGGCTCCAGAAAGGGCAGCACGTGTGAAGGCGCATGTGGAGAGAGAATGGTGTTCCTGGGTAGCTGGAGAAGACTTCGTAAGCTGAGGAGGGTTGGGGTGGGGGGTTCCAGAGTCTGGCAGGAAAGGTCAGGCTTTAGATGCCCTGCGAAAGAACGAGGCGAGGACCCACTACATAGTTTAAGCAAGACTGACTGGATCCAACCAAAAAGTGAGAAGACCACTTTGGCTGTTTTGTGAAGGAGACACTTTCCAACAGTTCAAGTACAAAATGGCAGGGTCTCCATGTGAAGGGAGGACAGGGAATGGAGGGAGCTGCAGAAACAGCAGGGGAAGCAGGACTAAGGAGGGGGCAAAGATGATTCTGGTTTTTGACTTGAACAACCAAGTGGATGGTGGTACTGTCAAGCATAATGGAGAACACTGGAGAAAGAGAACACTCAAGAGGGAAGAAGATGAATCTGACGTGAATAGCTCAAGTTTAAGGAGGAGCTTCTATGGGATGTCTGAGTAGAAATGCCTAGTATGTACGTGGATCAATGGGTTCACAGCTCAAAAGTAAGATTTTAGGGCTGGGGATTTAGCTCAGTGGTGCCGCCACCTGCCTTGCAAGCGCAACGTCCTGAGTTTGATCCCGGGTACCAAAAATAAATAAATAAATAAACGTAAGATTTTAGCTTAAGAGTTATCTACTTCCAGGAGATAATTAGGGCTATAAAAGGAGAAAGAATGAGCTGCAAAGAGAATAGAGTGAGAGGAGCAGAGACTCTAGGAACATTTAAAGAGGTAAGCTGAAGAAAATGAACCTGCAAACAAGGCTGAGAAGGAATAGCGAGAGGAGAGGGAGAGAGAGGAATAAAACCAGCCAGATAAGTACTAGAAAAGCCAAGGCCAGATAGTAGCACAAGGAGGAGGCAATGGGGAATAGTATTAAGTGTTGCACATTAAGAGCAAAGATGATGGGACTCAAAGGTCACAATGAAATTGGCCCAGAGTTTGTGACTGCTGCTCTTGGAGAGGCGCTTCCATGGAGTGCTGGGGGAAGAAGCCAGACTGTACTGGGCTGAAATGGGAGAGGAGCAAGGAGGCTGGTAAACAAAGAACAACTCTTTCTCCTTCCTGTCAAGGCCTGGCTTCTTGACAGGACAGAGGCTGGCAAGGATGAGTGGGGTGAAGGGGATTTCTTTAGAGTGGGAATGTTTACAGGGAAGGTGGAAAGGGGCCCTCAGAGGAGGACTGAAGAGGATGAAGATTCAGGAACAGAGGTATGCTGGGTGGAGCAAAGGACAATGGGAGGGATCTGAATGGCCAATTAGAGGCATACTCCCTCTCCACAGAGGGAGCTAAAAGCTGCTCGAGGCAAGGAGAGGAACAGCTGAGGGAACTCCCACCAGAGAGACAAGCACACCTTCCTCCAGCCCAGGTGCTCCAGGGCCCTGTCCCAGCCTGTCCCTGCAGGGCTATGAGGCTGCGCAACTGAAGCACTAGCCCTGAAAGACCAGCTGCACTTTGCCCCAGGCCAGCTTTCTTTTTGTTTTTTGGTACCAGGGATTGAACTCAGGATGGTGCACTTGGGAGGCAGGCACCGGAACCACTGAACTAAATCCCCGGCCCCACCCAGGCCAGCTTTCTGTTGGGAACAGGTACCATGGGACCTCCCAGACCATTTGAAATCCCTCTGTGCCCACAAACATCCCCCTCACTTGCTTACTGATATCTGACATTTCCTGAAAGGAGACCAAGCCATAATAAAGGGCACCACACGGAACTACATGTAGGGCTTGTGCCACTTTTCACACATGTAGATCGGACACACTTCAACTTTGTCCCATCTGCTTAATAATCTGCTTTCAAAAGCATTTCCCTTCTCTAAAAGCATCTTAGACTCTGATTTGAGAAATATATCAATGATTATTCATATCCTGTGGCCAAAACAAAACTTGCACTTGAATTGCACACACTAAGGACAGTGAATAAAGAGCCTGTATGCACTAACATGGGGAAAATAACTCCTACTTGGTCGAAAGTGACTGCTACCTGGACCTTTCTTGTTGTTTTTTATTTGTTTGCCTATCTGTTGTTCTTGCAGTGCTAGGGATGGAACCCAGAGCCTCACATATGCTAGGGAAGTGCTCTAACATTAAGCTGCACCCAGCCTTCCTGTCTGGTTTTGAGAAGGGGGGGGGCGGTAAAGAACAGACTAGAAGAAAACTGGCTGGGCAGCAGGAGCCTAACCAAGGAAGTGGGGCAGTGGACAGTTACTAACTGCCACTCTGTGGAACAGGGTCCCCTCCCAGGACTCCCCTCCAGCACCGCTGACTCAAGTTGCCATGTGTAGGGTGAGGGGTAGCGAGAGATCAGCCATGTTGCTTCTCCAGGTCCCCTCCATTCCTTCACTACCCCCCAAAGCAGTGCTCCTGGCAGGTGTGTGAGGCCGAGAGGGAAGGGGCAGCAGAACTGGCGAGTCACCCTGCCACCAGAGCTACCATCCATGTCTTGCCTCTCCTGTCGACTTTCCAAGGAAAAGGGTTCCATAGCACCTGGGTGGCTGAGCCAGGCTGGCCTGGTCTGCCTGGCAGGAGCGGTACCTGAAGGGTTTGCTATCAGGGTCAGTGTCCTTGAAGCCCATCTCCTCCAGCTTACAACGGCGGTACAGCTCATAGTGCCGGGTATGGGTCTGCTCCCGAAGATCCTCCATGTTTACTCGAATCAGCATCTCCCGCAGCTTCACAAAGTCGCAGTGGGCCTCGTTTTCAACTGTACAGCAGAGGTTGGGATATTGAAAGTATATTGAAAGGAAGGCCAGCAGAAGCAGCAACAGACAACATGAGGCAAAAGTCTAACAGTGATATTGCTTTGTAATTGGGCATCTAGAGCCTAGGAATTTACCTCCTTATTTGCTTTTTCTACTGAAAATGGAAATGAAAAGTTATAAAAACGGCAGTAGTAAAAAATTGCAATATTGTAAAAATTACCTAAGGATCTTCAAAAGCCCCTCAACCCAAATTCACCAATCAGACCCTCATGGGAATGTCTGCCTGTGCCCCTTTGTGGACAAGCAGCACATGCATATCTAAGCATCTATTTGTGTAATCTCTGTTCCCATTATTGTATGGGGGCACTGGGAATTCAGAAACAAAGTCATGAAATCTTGCCCTCTGAAGCTTACAGTTTTGTGGAATAGATGCAAATAGACAAATATAATACAATGCAAAAATCACAAAAGTGGAGGGATAGCTGAGGTACAATGAAAGCCCAGAAGAGGGACCCCAAATTCCAAACTCCTGGGAGAGTATAGGCCTCAGCAAAGAGACAACTCCTAAGATGACTATGGAAGGAAGAACAGGCATTTACCATGCCCATCTCTATGAGGTTGGCTAGCTAGTGAGTTGCAGAATTAGGATCTGAACTCAGGCAATGTAGGGGAGGGCTAATGGCTATGACCAGGTGACCAAGTCTCCAAAGGACAGGGGGAAAGAACTAGGATATCAATAAATAATAGTAACAAGAGGGGGTAGTCCACAGGTATATCCCATCTGGACAGTAGAGGCTTCCCAAGAGGTCAGCAGAGGGTAGATAATGGCCTGACAGCAGCAGTGATGACCAGGAGAAAGTGGAATCTACTTTCCAGTGTGAATAAACAAGCCTCTACCTCAAGAGAGCATGGCAAAGGTCTACGTTTTGGGCAGTGGTCAAGAATGACAGAGATATGGACTAAATCACAGGAAAATAGATTTCTGGCTGAAACAGAACATGGCAAGCAGTGCTCTATGAGGGTGTCCTCAGGCACAGAGCCACTGAGCTGGGTGGTGGCATTTGGCCTGACCCTGTAGGGACGGTGGTTTCTGAGATGATGAAGAGGATCGGTCACCCCAAATTCCATCTTTTTTTTCCAGGACCAGGGATCGAACTCAGGACCTTGTGCTTGCAAGGCAGGCGCTGGAACCACTGAGCTAAATCCCTGGCTCCCTAAAGAATTTTTAAAAATTAATACTGATGTTTCTACAACCCAGGTGAAATATTCCTAGTCCTTTCCCTTGGCCCCTTTCCGATCCCATCCTCATTTCCCCTGGCAATGAGTCTTAGCCACTATCTTGACTTCAAGGTTTAACATTCATTTTCCTTCCTTTATAGTTTTACCACTTATATATGAATTTCTAAAAATATATACTGGATCTTGTTTAGTTTTGCCTACTTTTGGAATTCATAAAATGCAATTCTCTGATTTATTGAGCTCAACATTATGTTTCTGAGACTCACTTATGGAGATGCAACTGTAGTTCATTAATTTCACTGCTATATGATTTCTCATTTATGACTATTTCACAATTTACCCAGTGTATTTTTAGCAGATATCTGGGTTGTTTCTAATTACTTGTCATGTTGAACAACACTGCTATGAACATTCTCGTACATTCCCTGTGCCCTTGAGCAAGTGTACATGCTTTCTTGCACACTCCTTCCTTGCTCTAAATCCATTTGCTTATGTTTTAGGAGTGCTTTCTCCACTAGAGACAAAGAGGGTGGGCTCCCATCAGAGGATCCAGGTGCGGAGCCAGAGTTTGCCTGCTAGTGACCCTTGTGGCTATTTGAGATCCAAGCTGAATGAGCAGAGCTGGGACAAATTAGGGATTTGTCATAAGTGGCTGGAAGAGGCAAAAAGGAAGATAGAAGGGGCTCTCAGAGTGCATCCCATGTGCTAGGGACTCACCCTGCACAGTGCCCCAAGGATACTGCCGCGCCTTCATCATCTTGTTGCCTATCTTCAGTTCTTCTGTGCTGCCAATGACAGCAAACGGCAGGTGGGCCTGAAACAGAAGGCAAACAAATGCTCAGAACTGCAGAGGAAAGCCACTGCACATCCCACAATGCAACTGCTGCTCATCTCCTGGGCCTTGAGCCCTCACTGTGCAATACTACTCACTGCTGTCATCATCCAGAGGCACTGATTAGGCTCCTCAACCAACCACGTGGGGACAAGAGGCCTCGTCTTAGCTCCTGCTGCTCGGAAATTCACAGTAGATAAGAATGACATAGTTGAATGCATAGGGAGCAGACAGAGAAAACAAGCAGAATAATAAGCAGACACACAGATTAGCAAGCTTTTCACTCAGCAGAGCTGCAGTGAGGGGAAGAGCCTTGGGAAGGGTTGGGGGAGCATGTGGGCAGAGACGACAAGGGAGGCAGCAAGGGCTGCGATCTTGGCCCTTCTTCCTCCCAGAGCTGGAGAGCCCTGCAAACGGGTACATCCTGGAGCCACATGGCGGGCTGAGCCATGCTAGCCTTGTTCTAGTCCTTCCCTGGATCAAGAGCTCGCATTGATCCTTTGAGGGCAAGTCACCAGGTATCACCCACATGCCATGCCTATGCTGATTTCTGTTTTACTACAAGACATACTCCCTCACCCTCTGGGAACTGATAGTCATGCTGGTGAAGCCTGAATTACAGACCAGCAACCATAAAGACAATATGGCGTGGTGGTGCGTGCCTGTAATTCCAGCACTGGGGAGGCTGAGGCAGGAGGATCACTGTAAGTTCAAAGCCAGCCTGGACTACATAGTGAGTTCAAGGCCAGCCTGAACTACGTAGCAAGACCCTGTCTCAAAAAAAAAAAAAAAAAAGGCAATATGTGACCCACAGTTTAAATTATGGTCTGGTGCCCTAGACATAGTAGGTGATTAATAAATCCTCCTTGAATGGCAGTGGCAGGGCTAGTGGAATAGGAGTGAGGAAAGAAAGGGAAAGCGCAGAGAAGGGTATGAGCTTGGTGCTTGCAGGGGAGATGAGGAGCAAGGCCTGGCTGCCAAGAAGCCTTGGTGCTTGAAAAGGGAGCTGTCCCCAGTTGACAGTGTGGGGACTGGGAAATGCTCAGGGAATGGGCCAGTTTATATGTGCCAAGTCACCACTGGCCAAACAGAATGGCCGAGCAGATGTTTACAGACCAGATGAGTCCAGGCAGGGATTTGTACCAAAAAATGACAAGTCCAGTGACATGATCTTTCTTAGTCAGTTCAGAGAAACAGGTCACAGTCTCAGGTATTTTCACCTGTTTGCTGATTTACTCTGCAAAGTGTCACTGGGCTCCTACTATGTGCTGGGCATTAAGAAGATTACAAGGTTGAAGAAGCATAGAGCCTGCCCCTGGAGAGTGCCAGGGTGTGTGGTGGTGGTGGGGGACATGCCAGTAATGGCAATGCAGTCGGTCAGGGTTGTAAACAGGGGCTCAAAGCTCGAGGAACACAAGGGAGAGCATAACTAACTTCACATGGAGTCAGAGAGGGCACTGCAGAATAGACAGCAGCAACTGTACTACCACTGTTAGCCACTGTAGAATTGGTATAGACAGAAGCAATTTATTAGGGGCTATGCACTATGTACCAGGTGCTTTACACTGTGTTATCTCATTGAGTTTCCCAACAACATCATGGGGGAGGTAGTCTTATTGTCTCCATTTTAGAGATGAGGAAACTGAGGCCCAGAGAGCTAAGTGACTTGCCAGCAGGCACACAGTTCAAAGGGCAGAGGTAATATGGGATCTGGTCTCTGGTTTAAAAGCCCACCCCTCGCTTGCTTGCTGCTCCCACTTACGGGGCCCAAGCAGCTGCTGAGGTGAGCACTCGAAGCCCTGGGGTGAACTGGTTGTGCAAGGCCAGATTATAAGAGGCAGTTCCATTCTGGGAAACCCACAGCTTGCTGACTTAATCTCCATGCTGATCTCCCAGCCGATCCTTCCTCTCCCTTCTTTTCTAGTTCTGGACTCCCAGAATGTTCTCCAGAGCACAGAAAATACAGGAGCTCAGCTCCAAGACATCCGCCAGGGGCTGGGCCAGCAGCTGAAGCTGCTCTTCCTTTACCCTCTCCCTCTGCCAGCTGCCCAACTCAGAGACTCACCAGCCCCTTCCCATTCCACCGACCATCCCTGAAACAGGACACAGAGAAAAGGGAATGCATGAGTCATGGATATGGAAAGTGGGTGTAGGCTGGAGGTAGGAAATGTTTGATTGATCCTAATATCAATGCGGTAAACTGGTATGGAATACAGGGACACTTGTGGGGCACTGAATTCCTGAAAATGCTGCCCAAGGGCCTAAGCAGCTCTAATCTGGCTTCATGGAAGGGTCATCTAGGCACAATTCATTCCCACTCAGGGACCCACGAGATGTTAGGAGCATCAAATCTACTCCCACTCATTTTCTGGGAAGATGTTTCCCTTGCAGAGACAGAAAGCTTCAGCCATATGACACAAAAGAGCTAAGAGGCAGAGACGGCAGAGGTCTAGACTGAGGGAGGAGGCGAGAAAGAGAAACTATGTTATACTGGCACTCATCCTGGGCTCTTGTATCTAAGTGATGGAGGAAGACGGTGGAGTGTAAAGTGGGAGGCACTGCTCCAGGCTCAAGAAAAAGGAGGAAAAAAACCCCAAAGAAAATAAAGGAAAATGCCAGTCTTCCCTTGGGCCTGTTATTTTCAACGTCAAGAGACACTGCCAAAATGACAGGGTCACTTGCTTCCCCTCGTCCTCAAACTGCTGTCATTTGATTCCTCTAGCTCCCTCCATGTTCTCAGCACACAGCCCCCACCAAACCGAATTCAGAGGCCTCCCAAGACCTGCCGACTGCATATGCCTTTGAAACCCACATTGGAGTCGGTTCCGACAAATGCATGTGAGTGGATCATTTCAGAGCACCCCCATTTCATTTGATTCTCGCTACATCCTTACAGGGCCTCATTCATGGTTGGACAGAACTGGGGTACAGAGAGGTTAAACATGTCACCCAGATCCCAAGCCTCCATGCCTAGATCCCAAGCCTCCACTCCTCTTCCCAGGAAGTGCAGAGGCCAATGCATTTTGGCTGCCAGCCTGCCCCAGCCATGCAGGGTGGCCTGTGCTCTGCCTCCTGGCTAAATGGCATCTGCTGGAAGCCAGCTAACCATGACAGGCAGGAACCCACAGGGATGAGGCTTTGAACCTCTCTCCTGCTGCTCTTGAGACACAGGTGGCTATGGCAACCAGAACGGAATCAAGCAGGGCAAGGAGAAGATAAACCCCCAACCACACTCCCAGGTCCTACCCAAATCTAAGGTCAAACTCTCTCTCCTTTTTTTTCCAGGGCCCGGAAGGAGACTGACAGGTGACATTTGTATGGGCGAACCCCGGGAGGATACTGGCAGCTGCAAGGCAGAGTAGCTGCTGACATCCAGACCTCTAAGGAGGTGGCCCCAGGTGTCAACTCTCCCAGCCACAGAGAGCTCCAACAGGAGACACCTTCAAGCCTCCCCTGGGCTATCTGCTCCCAGATTCACTACATGTCTCAATCTGTCCTGTGCTGCTACAAAACACCTCAGGCTGGGCGGAGGATTTAGCTCAGTGGCACCGCACCTGCCTTGCAAGCGCAAGGTCCTGAGTTCAATACCCAGTACCGGAAAACAAAACAAAACAAAACAAAACAACACCTCACGTTGAGTAATGTGTAAAGAACAAAGATGTGGGGCCAGGGATTTAGCTCGGTGGTGTTGCTGCCTGCCTCTCAAGCACAAGGTCCCGAGTTCGCTCCCCAGTACCAAAAAAACCAACCCCCCCAAAAAAAACCCCACAAAGATGTGTTTCTTTTAGTTCTAGAGGCTGAGAAGTCCAAGATAAAGGCACTGGCGCATTTGGTTGTCTGGCAGGGGCTGCACGAAGCCTCTGTGATAAGGACTTTAATCCCTGTATTGAGGGAACAGCCCTCTTGGTCTCTTAATGCTATCACACGGGCAACACTGGGATTTTTCAGGGGACACATTCAGACCATAGCACTACCTACGCTGTTTCTCAGTCTTCCTTAAATTCTTACTGGTACATTTTAAAGCTTTTCATGATCCAACTGGCATGACGTATTTTATCCTCAATCCACTACATCCATTATGCTTGGGAGAATCCATGAACATCTCCCCCGCCCGGTACTGGGGATTAAACCCAGGGAGGGCCTTCACACTGAGCTCCATCCCAAGCCTTTTTTATTTTTGAGACAGGATCTCATTAAGTCACTAAGTTGCACAGGCTGGGCTCAAACAATGCTCTTGCCTCAGCCTCCCAGAGTGCTGGGAGAACATTCTCTTTAGTCTCGTGAAATACTACTCTAGATCTTACCTGGTAAGAAGAGCTCCACTGAGCATGGCTTCTTCCAGGGCAGGCAGTGTTTCCTGGGTGTGGCTCATTATGCTCACCCCCACTTCAGGCTCCTACTGGTGGCTGAACAAAATCATTGCCCAATGTGCTCTCCTGTGAGCTCCTGACTTCTCCCGCAAAAAAGTACATGCGGGAATGGAAATTCCACTGCTATCTCAGGAGAAGGAATGGGCTTGAGCATGCTCTCCCCATGACCCCACTGCTCAGTCATGCGCTCTCACTGGGCCCAAGTGCCAAATGCCTTTCTGGGAACCAAACCTAGCACCTCACAAATAGCCAACCAAGCACAGTCAAGTACTGTAACTGGGTCTGTTCCTTGGTCCTTGGCTGTAATTTGAGCCATTCAAAGAACAATATTAAGTTTAAACAACATAGCAATTTTTAGTATATAAATCTACAACTTTTTTGTTTGTTTGCAACACAAGGGACTGAACTCAAAGACTCATGCATGCTCGGGAAACACACACACCCCTAGCCCTTTTTACATTTTATTTTGAGACAAGGTCTCACTAAATTGCCCAGGTGAGGCTCAAACTTGGGATTCTCCTGCCTCAGCCTCCTAAGTAGCCGGGATTATAGGCACACGGCAATGCACCCAGCTAAAAGTCTACAACCTGGAGAGAGATAAGAGCATGAGTTAAAAGTAACAGGCAACAAAATCTCTCTCCCTTCTCTTGCCCCCTCAATCTAAAATAAGGTTCCCCAGAGCCATAAGCCAAGAGGAGGCTGAGCCCTCATTACTTTCATTCCTGCGATGAAAACCCTGGTGGTGAGTGACAGGATGGCTGTGCAATCTTCTCCACACAGGCAAAGGGTGTCTTCCACTTCTTCCAACCTAGGTACCGTGCCAGTGGGTTAGGGGAGCTGAGGCCAGGGCCCTAAAGTCAAATCTAGATGTGAAAAGCCAGCACCCAACCTCCTCCTACCAAAGCCCAGGTCTCCACGATGCAGCTTCAGACACAAGGGCCCATCCAAAGGCTCTGCAGACATTTGGCACAGTTGTTCCAGAGCAGGCAGGCTACGGAATCCTGTGTATTTATTTTCTAGCAGTGACTCGTCCCTCCTCCCCCACCCCAGCACAGGCACCACGGAGGATTCCCAGGCAGGCCCGATTCCATGCCCGCAGGACGGGCGGGCACCTGGATACAGGCAATGCGTGGCCAGCCCTGTTCTAGGGATAACCCCGAGTGCACTCATATTTAGTTTTTCCAGAGTGAAACACTGGCAACGTCAGGCTGTTCTGAGTAACGCAACCCATAACCCTTCACAGCCATAACAGTGTGGTTGAGAGCTGCTACTCCATAGCATGGAGAGTTTCCAACCTCAAGGCTGAACCTGCCCTAGGCTCAAGCAGGAGGCCAGAGCTGAGCTGAGAACACAGCCCAGGATGATTGCTGCTCCTAATCCACAATGCAGTAAGATATACTTTTACGTGACACCTTGAGATTGCTGAGAAACCCGCCCCTGTTTGTCCTGAGCAAAGCAAACCACAAACCTGAAAGCTGCTGGGTGACTTAGGGAACCAGACTGTGGAAGACAGCTGGGGGCGATGTGCTGAGATGACTAGATATTCTTCTAGACACCCGTGCCAGGGGCACCAGGCAACCCTTCTCCCCAGGCTCCTGTGTTTCTGTTTTTGTTTTTTTTTCTGGTATCAGGGATCGAACTTGGGACCTTGCATTTGCGAAGCAGCCGCTGGAACCACTGAGCTAAATCCCCGGCCCGCTCCTGTGTTTCTGCCGGTGAGGCACCTCTCGGGCTTGCTCCTCACAACAGAACCTGTCTCCATCAAAATGCCCTGACTGCTGGCAGGACAAGCAGTCATCTTTTCCATGCCCACATGGGTCACAGAGGATGTAGCTCCACCTACCACAATCCACACAACCTTACCCTCGAGACGGATTTGTCAAAGTCGACAATGGACTTCTGATAACAAACCTATCTCTGTGGACGGATGGGTAGGAAGTCAGGCCTGAGACAATGACTTGCCACCCTGCTATGCTAATTTGATGGCCAATTCACAGGAGGTGGCAGCTGATGCCGTAATGATAACTTAGAGGGCAGTGGCAGCAGGAAAATTTTCTAAAAATGGCTTTTATTACAAGGCTTTCTTGAGTTTGGCTATCCCCAAGCATTATGTCATTAGGAAAAACTGAAGCCTCTCAACAGAGAAAAAGAAATCTGTTCCTGAAGCAGAGGCTTTCTGAAAGCTATTAGCTGTCTCCCTGAAATCATAACATTGAGGCTTTCACAGCAACAGCGTCAACACATTGTAAAGAAGCATGAGGAGACATTTGACTCTCTGCCTTCCCAATTACTCACTCCTCTAGTAGGGAGAAGTGGGGGAGGAAAGAAAAAAGGACTTTTTCAAATTCATTCACACTTAATAAAGCAAAGCACAACCTTGATATTTAACAATGACATCTCTCTAGTCACCAGCTAAACTGGAGACTATATATCAGTGCTCCTCCCAGGGGCAAAGGGCTTGATTATCTGAGTGCTGGAAGCCCAGTGACTTTGTCAGCCTTTTCACCTTTCAGTCCATCCATTGTCCTGGCATTGTTCTGCCTTTCCTGCATTCTCACAGGGGCTGCCTGGCCTAGCCCAAGGCAGATCAAAAAAGGTGGTGGAATGAGAGGTCTAAATTCTCTGCTCCACTCTGCCTGGAGTCTGCGTTTCCCTTGGGCCCTGGCCATTAATCTCTGCATCTCTAGTCTTTGTGGCAGCTACCACTAGGAGAGAGGAGCTGTTTTAGTTCTGGATTCTCTCTCATCAATACCTGAGACTCAGGTAATCAAGAGTCAACTACATGTGCTCTCTTCGGCAGCACATATACTAAGAGTCAACTACGTGCCAGACACAGTGGCACATGCCTGTAACGCAACTACTCGGGAGGCTGAGGCAGGGAGATTGCAAGGCCAGCCAAGACTTCATTTCAAAATAAAAAATCAAAAGGGCTGGGGATGCTGCTCAGTGTTAGAGCACTACTGGGTTTGATCCTCAGTACCAAAAAAAAGAAAAAAAGTCAATTACCCTAAGATAGCTGGTGAAGGTACATCAATGCTATTTTGTGAAATAATACTACAGAGTAAATGACCATAAAGTTGAGCCCCCAGGCTCCAACTCACATTCATGGTTCCGTTGATCTCTGCCACGGACTCATCATCTGTGGGGAACTGATAGATCTGAACCCCATTGCTGACAAGTTCACTGGTGATTTTGATTTTGAACTTTGTCAGCTCACTCTTAGAAATGGCATCTGATTTGGCAATGATGGGGATGATGTTCACCTAGGGAAAGGAGGAAAAAAGTGGTGTCGCTGTTAGTAACTGGCGCCTGATAGCAGCCTGTCTTGTCACTTTCTTATCACTGGGATAAAATACCTGACACCCACAATGTAAAGGACAGAAAGTTTATTTTGGCTCATGGTTTCAATCCATGGTCAGCTGGCTCCAAGACAGAAGCAGGATGACAGAGGGCATGGTGGAGAAGGTGCTCAACCTGTGGTGGCCAGGAAGCAGAGAGAGAAGGGAGGAGCCAGGGAGGGAGATATATCCTTCCAGATCACGCCTCGAACACCCAGGTCCCCTGACCAGACCCCACCTCCCAACAGCACATTCAACCATGAAAACACCAATGGACTAATCCACCGATGAGTACAGCACCCTGTGATCCAATCACCTTCCTAATACTGGAGGCTCTGGGGGACATTTAAATCTAAACCATAACATAGCATGTCCTAGGATTTCCACCAGCTGCTGGAGCGGGTAGCTCAGTCCATCGGTCTAGGACTGGCCACCTCTGCAGCCAAATAACATGCTAAGAAACAATAACGAGTACTTACTATGTTCTGGGCACTGAACTAAATACTTTATATGGATCAATACAATCTTGACAATAACCTTCCCAGGAGGTATCATTACTACTATTTTACCAATTGAGGTATTGAGAGGTTAAGTAACTTGTCCAAGGCCACAGAGCAGGTAAGTAGCATATCTGAGATTCAAATCCAAGTTTAGCTTTATTCCTAATTGCATGGTGTTAACCATGAGTCTCTACCCGCTCAGACCCAAGCTGATGAGCTATGTCGTATCTTGGTGCCAAGGTCACTGCTGAGGTGATTTGAAGCAGAGAGGTGAGACCTGGCAATCTGTGGCTGACAAGGGGAGAGGTGGCAGCTCCTTGCTAACAGTGAACTGTTCTCTCCACCCAGTGTAGCTGGGCTGGCCCCGGCCAGTGTGCTATGGACCCACATGGGAGATGGCAGGGAAGGGAGGTACAGGCTGCACCCAGGGAGGACACACACCTGGCTATCTTGCTGGCAGCAGCCACTTAGGGAAAAAGACTCTCTCTGTTCCTGATCCGAGACACACAAAAGATAACGTTATACTGTGGGTGCAGTAGCACATGTTATAATCCCAGAAATTGGCAGAAGGAGGTAGGAGGGTCCTGAGTTTGAGGCTAGCCTGGGCTACATAGTGAGATCCTATCTCAAAAACAGAGAGAGAAAAGGGGGAGGGGAGGGAGAGGGATAGGGAGAGAGAGAGAGAGAGACTGCTTGAGTCTCATTTACGGATAAAGAAAACAGGTGTGCTGCTACTTGGAAGGCTGAGGTAGGAGCAGGAAGTCTGTAAATTCAAGGTCAGCCTGGGCAATTTAGCAAGACCCTGTCTCAAAAGAAAATATTTTTAAAAGAGCTTCATAAGCCACGTAAGGTGGTGCTCACCTATAAACCCAATACTTGGAAAGCTGAGGCAGGAGGACTGCCATGACTTCAAGGCCAGCCTGGGCTACACAATGAGTTCAAGGCCAGGTTGAACCACATAGTGAGACCTTATCTCAAAAAAATTAAAAAAGGAGGGTAGGGGCTATGGATGTAACTCATTGCTCCCTCGATTCAATCCTCAGTATCCACCCCAAAAGAAAATTAGGTGTGAATGCCCAATTTCAGACAAGAGAAAGTGCTAACACCACCCCAAGGTTCACCCCACTGGGACCCTGATCCTTGAAACCCCTCTAAGAAGGGACAAGACTTTTACTGTCAGAGATAAAGAAAGTTGACATACTCATGGCTCTGTGAAGCAGAGCACCCCTACGCTCAGGTTCCCATGGAGAGCACAGTTGTTCCTGCTAGTAGACCCCAATGGGGTGCTGTGAGTGGTGCTCAGGCCCTGGGCTCTGAAACAGGGGTCTAGAAGCTCTAGACTTGGAAGAGAAGCCCTGTCCCTTCCTACTTTGGCTTAGGGGTACCTCTGGGGACTGACACCACACAGGGCTTCAGGACGGGGTCAGAGAAAGGTTGGGCCTTAGAGGTACTTCCTTTGAACTTTCGGGGTGGGGGCCGGGGCGAAGATTCAAAACCCTCTCCAAGGTGGAAGAAAGGGAACAGTCAATTCTCCTTGTCAAATTTTGCCAAGTCCCCATCTGCACACTACAAACATGTCAAAGCTACTTACTTAATGCAGCCCACCCAGCAGGCCACTAGCCACATGGCTCTCTGCTGTCCTATACAGACACATTCCAGGCATGGTGACATTTCAAGAGCAGTCTATTATTCATGAGCAGTGAGCTCAGTGCTGTGAAAAATGAAAAAAACATCGCCCCTATTCTTATTATAGCTAAAATTCAGTTTTTATAATGGATATGCTACCAAATTATACATAAATCCGATTTTTATAAAATAAATAAGTATCTTAGAATCAGAGAGAGCTGGCATCAAATTTCAGATCCATTATGAGTTGTCTGGCCTTGAGTAAGCTACTTGCCTCTATGGGTCTCCAGTTTCTCATATGAAAAATGGGAATGGGGCTGGGGATTTAGCTCAGTGGTGCCGCATGCCTGCCTTGCAAGCACAAGGTCCTGAGTTCAATCTCTAGTACCAAAAAAAAAAAAAAGAAAAGAAAAATGGGAATAATAGTAGTACCCACCACACTGGATTACAGGAAGGATAAAATAAAATAACACATATAAAGTACTCATCATAGTGCCTGGCACACATTCAATGTTACAGAAAAAAGGTGCTAGTAATTAGGCTTTTAAAAGAATCCCATGGTCAATTTGTACAGCAAATAATCCTTTAATGCAAAGAATCATTGTCTAATTTAAATATGGTATGGGATTTGCATGCTTTCAGTTTCTCTTAAAGTAGGATGTGCCAGATTCCCAAAGCCACTTTCTGAGGCATAGAGGAAATATAATATAGTACCACAGATCTGGGTTCAAATCTAGGGTCTACCTAGCTATCTATAGACAACGGGCATGTCACTGAACCTGTCAGTCTCAGCTTTCTCCTCTGTAAAATGGGGTCATAAGAGTGTTTACCTCCCAAGGCTGTGAGGATTTGATGCAATATTCTATGAGGTACTTAACTCAGTGGTGGCATCTAATGAGGGTTTCAGAGATCTGCTATTACAAAAATTAGCAGCAACTTTCCAATCAAGTTTGCAGATGTGATTTAAGAACAGGCCAGTTAATATTGGGACAGAAAAAAACACCTTTCATTGCCAACATCTGAGCCTCTGGAGCTCGTCAGCAATCTTGCTTACATCCTTCCTTATTTTTAAGAGGAATCAGGGCAGAAAGACACCTCAGGGCAAACCCATCCCCAGTAATGGGAAAACAGATGACAAAGCACATGACACAGGAACTTGGATCAATAACACTGTCTTTGTGGAGGGACAGGGAATGAGGGAGAGAATGAGGATGCCACAAAACCTCTCCTAGAATCCAACATCTATTGTGTATAAGACTACCAGCGAGTCCAGCTTGCCCGGCCTCCCACCACCATACCTTACTGTCCAGTTTCTTCATTGTCACTAGGTCCAGAGACTTCAGTGAATGCCCTGTGGGGGCGATGAAGTACAAGCAAGCGTGGATTCGGGAGTCATGGTAGGTGTGCAGCACCCTTCGGATCTTCAGCTCCTCCTGCAGGTAGGCCTCAAACTGTGCATCAATGAATTCCACGATGGGCTTGTAGCTAGACGGGACAGTGGGGAAATGGTTGGACTCCTTGGAAAACCTGGATTTTAACACAGTCCCTTTTATTTTTATTTACGTATTTTATTTTTTTATTATTATTTTTTTGGTACTGGGGATTGAACTCAGGATTGAACTCAGGCAGGCAGCAGTGCCACTGAGCTAAATCCCCAGCCCGACACAGTCCCTTTTAGAAATGTAAAGTGCCTTCCATAATCTGATTCTTCTTCATCCATTGGATTTCTCTATCTACCCTCAGTGGGCTTCCAATCCTATCAGCCAAGGCCACCTTCTTAGTCCCCACATGAGTCCCACTTATGCCCACCTATGTACCTTCACACTGGAATGAACGCCTGTTTCTCTCTGCTCAGTCCAATCCTCCTCATCCACATGTCAGGACTCAGTTTAATGCCAACCTCCTTCCTATAGCCTTCCTCACTTATTCCAGAAACCCCTTCTGTGACACAGGAGCATAAAGAAAAATATGAAATGAGGACTAATATTTTATCAAGTCAACTGGGACAGAGCCTGTGCAGGGCATTTCCTATTCTCCATGGGGCTCTAAGGCAATGTGGATCCTACCTGCAAGATCTGTGCTTAGGCTGATTTTCCTCCATGCTGGGTCCATGTGTGCTTCCTGCATCCTGCCCTCCATGTCTATGATGGAGGCTGGGTACATAGAACCTCTCCTTGACTCCCTGCTCAGGAATCTTGTCAGAACACTGTGGGGTTTTTGCTCAATCTTGCTAGGTTGAGTTAAGTACCCCACTCAGCTCTCTCAAGGGCCAGGTATTTTTCAGGTTCTCATTTCCTCCATGGATTTGACTTTTATTGTTTGTATGTTTTTGTGTGTGTGTGTGTGTGTGTGTGTGTGTGTGTATATATATATATATATATATATATATATATATGCATGTAATACTGGGGATTGAACCCATGGCCTCTGCACTGAGCTACCTCCCTAGGCCTTCTGTTATTTTTTATTTTGAAACAAGGTCTCTTGTTAAGTCCCAGCCTCCCATGTGCTAGGATTATAGGTGTGTACCACTGTGCCTGACCTGGTTGTGACTTTAAAATATAAGTATTCAGACAATATTTGGTAAAGGTACTCTCCCCGCCGCCATACCAACCACAGGCATACATGTGTGCCCCAGCTTGCTGAGTCTCCACGCTCAGCTTCCCTAGCTGGCTCCCAAGTCTCATGAAGACTTCTTTAGAAATGGTCAGCCCTCTGCTCCACAATGGCCTGGGCCTCTCTGGGAAGCTTCCATTTTCCCTGCCCTCCCCCCGCCAGGCCATCCCTGCTGCCCCTACAGTCTTTTTCTGCTCTAACTAGGTCAGCTCAGCTTCCATCCACCTCTGTTCTCATCTCCCCTGTCTGCCCACTGCCTCTCCATCTGAGGGGCTGCCTCCCTTCAGGCAAGAAGAGGTTTGTCCCCTGGGTCCAGAGCAGGGGACTCTTCATATATCACTGCCGGAGGGAAATATGATCAAAGAAGAAGCTGAGCCCAACCAAGCCACCCACCTGTAGTAGCCCCATCCTGAGCCCTTTTGAAAGAGCCCCCTAGTAGAGAAGGGGGAAACAGCATTTTAAAAAAAGAATCACAGAATCTTAGATTCTGAGAGCTGCACAGAGAAGAGATCCAGGTGCGGGAGGCCCAAAGAAAATCTAAAAATATAGTCCTTTCTTTGTTCTTTGGATTCCTCTGAACCAGCACTGTTCTGAAGAGTAATAGCATCAAAGGATCTCTTGGTAGCAAAGTCTTTAGAAGGTTCCTGAAGAATTTGGAGTGAGAGTCAGGGCAGCATCTCCTTGGCCTATCTAAGTTTTGGACAATGGGCTGGTTTGAATGATCTGATCTTGACACTGCTGCTTTTTTTTTTATCCATTATATAATGTTTTCCCTTTGCAAAAGGGAACAGAAGCAAGAAGACAGTAGGATTTTTAGCTCACCCCACCCCGAGTTTCCAGGATACCTCTGCTGATTTTACTGCTGCCACCTCTGGCTCTGGCTTTGAAGAGACACATGGATCAGACCAGCCAGAGCAGCCTATCAGCCAAACAAGATTGGGTTCAGGGGAATCAGAAATGGTGACTCATCCCTGTCTTCATCATCTCTGGATCCTCAGTGTCTGGCCTGCTGTCTGGAATATTGTAAGGGTTCTGCTCTGTACTCCCTCACCCTTGTCCCCGTGCCCCATCTTCCCATGGTGGCCATCTCTGTCCCACACTCTGCTGGGCTCACTGGACTCCAACCCACAAGCCACATAACCCTTGCTCCCACAGGCCACCTCCTCACCACCTGCTGCCTTACTGTGAGTGATACCTGACTGGCTTTCAACTGTGCACTGCTAGGCATGCCACACTCAAGTTCCACAAGGAGCAGGAGAGAGCAGCTTTCTTCTCGCCCTTCCTTCCCTGTTTACTATGATCACTTCCATCTCCAGCAGATTCTACCCTGCTCATCACCACACTAAATCTTGTCCCATTTAAGATCTGAGTTCTTAACCTGGGGTTCACAGACTTCCAAGGGCTCTATGGATAGAATTCAGAGGCTCCATGAACTTGAATAGAAAAAATGCATCTTTGTCCCTAATCTTGAACTGAACTTTAGCAGTTTCTTCAGTTATAAATGTAGGTAATGATCTATGGGAATGTTTGCAGCATCTGTGATTTCACAGCCAACAGAAATCAGTGATATTTTTGTTTCCTATTGCAATGGTTGCAAATTTCTCAATATTGCATCCATGCTCACTGTAACTTCCAAACACTGGTCATTATTAAGCCTACATATAGACACTGTTACTTCAGGAATTAATAGAGAAGCACATGAATTATTAAATCATGATTTTTAAACATTTTGGTAACTGTATTTTTAGTAAAATTGGTGTGTGTGTGTGTGTATGTGTGTGTGTGTGTGTGTGTGTGTGTGTGTGTGTTTGAAGCAGGGTCTTGCTATGTGGTTCAGGCTGGCCTTAAACTCACTACGTAGCCCAAGCTGGCCTCGAGCTCACAGCAATCCTCCTGCCTCAGCCTCCAGAGTTCTGGGAAGTAAAATTGGTATATGGGGGCATTTGAAACTATTATTTTGAAAATAAGCCTATAGGCCACACTAGACTGCTAAAAGGGTCAAAGCCACAAAGCAACCTCTGGTCTAGATAAATTTTTTTTGCAGTATTGGTAACTGAACCCAGGGCTTTCACATTGGGCTACATCTCTAGCCCTTTGGCTTTTTTTTGTTTGTTTGTTTTTTCTTTTTTTGGTACCAGGAATTGAACTTAGGGCCTCACGCTTACCAGGCAAGCACTGTGCCACTGAGCCACATCCCTGGCCCCAGCTTTTTTGTTTTGAGACAAAGTCTCACTACATTGGTAAGTTTCACAGGCTGGGTTCATACTTGCAATCCTCCTGCCTCAGCCTCCCACAGTGCTGGGATTACAGATGTTTGCTATCACACCTGGCTTAGATAACACTTCCTCATTTCTTCATGTTTAAATACTTCTTCATTACATGCATTATGAAGATACTACAATATGACAATAGGGTAAAAAATGACTGGGGTTCAGCTACTTTAGTGATCAGGGGAGGCCTCCCTGAGGATGTGATATTTGAACTATAAGCATGAGAATGAAAGGGCCAAAGAAGTTGAGGGTAGTGCATGCCTGTAATTCCAACACTCTTCGAGGCTGAGGCAGGAGGATTGTAAGTTCAAGCCCAGCCTGGAAAACTTAGCAACTTAGTGAGACCCTCTCTTAAAAATAAAATGGAAAAGGGGTTGGGGATGTAGCTTAGTGCAAAAGTCCTGGGCTTAATCCTCGGTACCAGAGATTATTTATGAGGAGACCATTTCAAGGAGATTGAATAATAAATGTAGTAATGATCCTGAGGCAGCTTGATAAGTTTGAACAACAGGAAGAAGGCCAGGGAGCTGGATTCAGTGAATAAGGAGGGATAATAAACTATAGGGCTGGGGATGTAGCTCAGCGGCACAGCACCTGCCTGGCAAGTGCAAGGTCCTGATTTTAATCCCTGGTACTCAAAGAAAAAAACTATTGTTAGGGCTGGGGATTTAGCTCAATGGTTCCACCGCCTGCCTCGCAAGCAGAAGGACCCGAGTTCGATCCCCGGTACAAAAAAAAAAAAAAAAAAGAAAGAAAAAAACTATTTTTAAGTTCACTGAATCTTTTTTTTTGGTATCGGGGATCAAACTCGGGAACTTGCACTTGCGAGGCAGGCGGCAGAACCACTGAGCTAAGTCCCTGGCCCCGAAAAACTGTTTTTAATAGCCAAAGAATAGAAACAGCCCAAATGTCCATCAACTGAGGACTAGATAAAGAAAATGTGCACTGTCCATACAAAGGTATATCCTTGGCCATAAAAAAGGCAATTCTGATACATGCTGCCACATGGATGAGCTCCAAAAGCATCACAATAAGTGCAAAAAGCTGGACACAAATAGTGTATGGTGCCTCTTCTATGAGGTACCTAGAATAGTCCGATTCACAGAGACAGACAGGAGATTAATGGTGGCCAGTGTCTGAGGTGGGAGGGGGATGGGGAGTTTTTATTTAATGAGCTTTCTTTCAGGGTGACAGGAACATTCTAGAACTAGATAGAGGTAGTACTCGTACAACAGTCAGTAGTGACTGCCACTGTATTACATGCCACTGGACTGCCCACTTTAAGTAGTTAATTTTGTTATGTGAATTTCACCTCAACAACAACAAAAACAAATAATAACAGATGAAGCAAGTAAGGTAGCAGGAGCTACATTATGTAGGGCCTTGTGGGTAGGGCATGTTAAAGGAGTTTTTCTATGTGAATGGGGTCTTCTGTTCCATAGGGCTCTCGACTTGGTTGGCTGCTGTTGGTTTATAAGAAGTCTATGGTTTTCTGAATCTTTATTTTGAAACTGGTCACCTTACTCAACTATTATTTGTCAGAACTGTCTTTGAGCTGATTACCATGGGTCTCCTCTATTTGTTATGGTTTAGATCTGGACTGTCCCTCAAAGGCCCATGTGCTAAAGGCGTGCTTACCAACCTGTGGCACTATTGAGAGGTGGCACAGCCTTTAGGAGGTGGGGCCCAGCACAAGGTAGTTAGGTCATTTGGGGGCCATACTAGGACCCTGCCTTCTTCCTTACTCCTTCCCTTTGCTTCCCAGCAGTTTCCCAGTGGCTCTGAGGTGAACATCTTTGCTGACCATGTGCTCCTCACCATGTTTCTGCCTTGCCACAGGCCTAGAAGTAGCAGAGCCAACAGATCACAGACCAAAACCTCTGAAACTGTGAACCAAATAAACATTTCCTCCTTTTAAGTTATCTTCTCCGTATTTCGTTACAATGACAGAAAGCTAACACAGTCTCGAAGAAAAATAATTTTACCTGTCAGTGAATATTTTCAATTGTCATGTTTCTTGATAATGTTGACCATCCCTTAAAACACTGTCAACTGACTTCACTATGTAACTCTTCTTTCTCATTTACCTCAGCTAAATTTTGGTCTGTCTCTAAGGTTTCATCCGGACCATCTTGTGGGATCCTTCTACCATTACGTTATCCTTCTACACATTATCCCTGGGTGGTCTCACTCACTCCTGGGGCCTCTGTTACTACTGTCTCCTATCACACTCCCTTGACACCTGGAAGTCATGTTGGTCTCTTTTCTCCCTTTGAGCCTGTCCCCTTTGCAAACAACCCCCAGAGGCTCCCCTGCTAGAAGCCCACAAGGCCTGTTCACGGACACTGTAGTAAAACACAACTATCTCAGGCACCAAAGCCAAGATAGCACAAGGTTGGGTCTGCTGGAACAATGCAGAAAGTGACAACACCTAATTTCCCCCCTTACCATGCTTCCAGCCATCCCTTTCTTCCCCTACATTCATCCCTATTCTGTTTTGTCTGCCTTAGACTCATCTTCCTACAGTCCTCCCTCCTCCTTCCAAACCATTCCTTCTGTACCCTCTGAAATTCCTGCACGATTGATAAACGAAATTGTCCTTGGGCCAGCAGCATCCATACCATCCAAGAGCTAGTTGAAAATGTAGAATCTTGGGTCCTGAACTCAGACCTACAGGATCAGAATCTGCATTTTATGAAGCGCCTCAGTGGCTGGAATGTACGTTAAAGCTTGAGAAGGGCTGGCCTATGTCATCTGCCTCTTCATAGAATGCACCTGCCTCTTCATGCTGCCAGAAACCTCATTCTCTCCTAAGGACACCATGCCACGGCAGCCACCTCCAACATAGGCTTCTCATTTTCCCACGACCTGTGCACCTTAAGGTTGGGAGCAGTAGGAATGTACATAGCTCTTCAGTGTCCCTCTTTGTTTGTTTTTTTTTTTTGGTACCAAGGATCGAACTCAGGACCCTGCGCTTGCAAGGCAGGCGGTGGAACCACTGAGCCAAACCCCTGGCCCTCCCTACCTTATTCTAAAAACCTTTCTGCATCAGAGACCTAGCCCATCTCCTGGCAGCACTGGGCTCACAATCTCTCTCCCCATTCTGGGTGGCCACAATAAAACTGAGGACAACCTGTCAAGGTCTGTTTCTTTCTTCCTTGATTCCATCAACCTCACACCCTTCATCCTCCTTCATTTTAGGCACCTTGCCACCTTATCATTAGTCAGACAACTCTACCCAAGAAATCCTACTCTCATACTCCCTGACCACTACTGCACATCTTTCCTGCTCTTGTATATCTTTAACCCTCCCAAATCGATCTTTCACCCCATAAACTCTTCGGAAACCTTACGCCTTCCACTATCTCACAGGATAGCTGCAATGTCCTTGTCTAATCTCCCTCTCTACTGAAGCTGAATCCCATGACCGATCACATTGTGGTTTAGAACTAAAATAGTCCCCCAAAGTCTCACATTTTGAAGCAGGGCCTGCTTGCAAGGGACAGATCAACTTAGAAGGGTGTATTCTTGTCCCTGGCTCCTTCTCTGCTTTTTTGTTGCCATGCCATGCTGTTATACAGTTTCTACCTTGGAGCCAGCTTACCATGGACAGAACCCACTAAAATTGTGAGCCAAAATAACTGGCTCCTCCTTGAAGTTGTGGATGTTGGATATTTTGTGCCAGAAACAGTAAAGTAACTAATACAAATCAGTTGAACCATTATTTTTTGTTTTTAGCAGTGGTGGTGATTGAGCCCAGGCCTTAAACATGCTAAGTAAGCACTCTACCACTCAGCCACATTCCCAGCCCTTTTTTTGAGACAGGGTCTAAGTTACCAGGCTGGCCTCATGTGATCTTCCTACTCAGTCTCCCAAGAATCTGGGATTGTAGGTACATGTCACTGTGCCCATCTCTCTTTTTCTTTCTTTAGAGGGGAAGGTCACTAGGGAATGAATAACCCCGTGCCTTGTGTTCTACCACTGAGCCTCATCTCCAGTCTTTTTTTTTTTATGCAGTCTCATGATGTTGCCCAAACTCCTGGGCTCAAGCCATCCTACTGTCTCGGGTGTCTGAGTAGCTGGGGTTACAGGGGAGCACTACCATGCTAGCTCTTATCAATGCCTTCATCTCCATTCCACTCCTGTCCTTCCACCCTGCTTGACTAGCATAATTGTTACCCTCAATACATTTCAGGATCTGCTTTCTTTGCTCTTATACCACTGCTACTGATGATGGTTAGAAATAATCACAAAATAATGAGTCTTGACATCATTTCAAATTTATGGCCTCCAATCATATATGGACCTCTAGAGCAACAGGACATTCCCTTTACTTGGACTTTATTGCCTCCCTTCCCATTGCCATCACTGACTATTCCAAACTCTCACCTGTTTCCCCAAGCTCCGAAATTATTCATGACGTCTTCTCTCCAATTTACCAACTTCTGCCTACTTTGCCAACAAACTTGAGGCCACCATGCTCACACTACCTCAACTTCCTGCCTTACCTCTGTTCTCTACAAACAAACCCACCATTCTCTGCCTCCTTCTAGTCTCTGAGGATGAAATGGTCTCATCCAGCTCATGGTTCATTGTCCCTGTGCATTTGATGTCATCCCTTTAGGCTCTTTGGGATCTTTGCTTTGTTACCAACTCACTTCCTACTGACTCTTTTGCTTCAACCTGTAAACTTACTTATGTCTTCCCTGATCACAAAACTAACTCTCCTTAACCCAATCCTCCCAAATCACCCATGTCCCAAGTACTTCCTATGTCTTTGCTTCCCTGAGCAGTTAAGTTTGTCTTCTGGACCTAGCATGGGGTCTGGTGTATAACAGGTGCCCAATACATGTTTAATAGGTGGACAGAGATTTCTTGAAAGAATAATTTACTCAGTTTTTCAAAATGTTTCCATTCTCTCCAACATATTATAGACTGTTTTCTACCCACACCAGCATCCTAGCTAATATATCTGATAAATATTTTTGGTATTGAGTGATAAAAACTTACCGGTATTATCTTAATTTTCACACCAATGTTTATTTCTTTTTTTTCAACAAATATGTACTGAATTCATCCTATATGCCAGTTGACTAACTTGTATTTATCCTGCAAGACTTCAAGACCTAGCGCAGCTTTTTCTGACTACCCGCTCTCCCCTATCAGCCACCTCTACCCTATTCTGCCAAACCAGGCTTGTTCAATTGCTGCCCTTCCCATTCCCACAGTCCTCCTCCACAGACCTCTGTTACCATACTTATCTCATATCCAGAATCTGTATACTTATTTGCCCCTTCCGCAAAGCCATGAACTCCTTAACTAAAGACTGTGCCTCATTTCTTAGTATCTCTGGCACCCCACATCGTACTAGGCACACAGTAGACATTTAGTAGTCGATAAACTGAACTAGATCCCCCACACCAACTTGGTTACTAAGTGTTGCTGATCCTTTTTTGAAAATATGTCTCCTCCTGTCTCTTCTGGAAACTTCTGCTCCTGTTTAAGCCTTCATCACCTCTCCTTATCCTTACTAATTGCCCCAACCTCCTTGTCTCCCTCTCTACACTACCTTATCTCTTTTTCCCAGCTCAGACAAGTGTTCTAAACCAGCAGTCTACATCCACTTTATCAGCTTCCTTTTCTAAAACTTCACTCTTTTTAATCTATTTTTAATTATGTAAGCAATACATGCATATATTCTCCCTGCCTCAGAGGTAATCACTGTTTTTTTAGTCTGTTGATTATCATTCCCCATCTTTTCTACGTATTATGATCTGTGTCATTCTGCAATTTCTTTTCTTCATGTAATAACACAATTTGGTGCTCTATCCAGATGAGCACATATCAATCTAACTCATTCTTTTAATCTGCCAAATATAATTCCATGGTATGGTTGTATCACAGTTCTTTCATTTCATTGTTAATTGATGGAAATTCATATTAAGGTTTTTATTCAATAACCAATTCTGCAATAAACATCTTTTCTGTATGCTTCTCACGAACATGTGCAATTGTTTCTCTAGGCTGTATATTTAAAAATGGAACTGTTGGGTCATGAATCATTCGCATTTAAAATTTTAAGAGGTGCTGCCAAATTTGCCCTCCTGAAACACTCTGTATCAATTTACACTCCCATCAACATGAATGAAATTACCTTGTGTTAGTGGATATTATGCCATCTTTTATTTTTGCAAATCTGATGGACAAAAAATATTTCACTGTTTCATTCTGCATTTCCCTTAATCACTGAAGAAATTGAATGATCATCGTTTCATATGCTGATTGGTCATTTGGATTTCTCTTTTGTCAATTATCTGTTTATTTCTCATTGAATAACAGAAGCCCTTTATACATTTTAGAAAAATCCTTTGTCTCTTATATAGATTGCAAGTATTTGTGCCCCATCTGTAGCTTATGTTTACTTTGTTTTTGACATCTTTCAATATATAGGAGTATTTTTTATTTTAATGAATTTAAATATGTCACCCTTTTCTTCTATAACTTGGATTTTGGTTCATGATTAGAAAAGCCTCCTCTACCCCCAAAGTTATAAAAATATTCTCCAACATTTCCTCCTTATATTTTTATAATTTGTTTTTAGTCCAACAGGAATCTATTTTTGGGAGTGGTATTTGTGTGAGAGGGTCTCATTTTACTTTTTTAATAAATGGATGGCCTATTTTCCCAGCATGATTTCTTAAATAGTTCGTTCTTTCCCTGCTGACTTGCATATACTCAATTTTCATGTAAACACGAACCTGACAGACTCACTTTTCTGTTCTAGTGCTCTTTTTGAGACTGATGCCTTTGCATCCTTGGCTTTCATTCATTCAGCAATCTAGACTCTCCCCACAATTCCCCTGGAATTATTATTCCTAAATCTATTAATGACTTTTATGTTTCCAAATCCAATGGATATTTTTCAGTTCTTATTTTCCTGGACACCACTTATCATTTCTTCCCATATACTAGATGGTACAGCTCTGTCTTGATTCTTCTATCAATAAAAACTATGACCATAATAATACCTTCTGTTGATTATGTACTTATTCGGTGCGAGGCATTGTTTAAGCATTTCATATGCCATATATATCAAGTATACTTCACCAGAGCCCTCTACAGTAAGGATTATTAATCATCATTGTCTCCACTTCTCAGGTAATTTGAAAACTGAGGCACAGAATGTTTAAGTATCCTCCCTAAGGTCCCTGGACTACTAAATGGCAAGATGAGATTTGAACCCAGGTCTATCTGAGACCAAAGCCTAAGTTCCTAGGCACTTCCTTCTCTAGACTGTTTTCCACAGTCTCACCTTTGGGTCCCATTGTTCCCAGCATTCTTTAAATGGTAGCTTTCCACAAGGTCCAGTCTGAGTTGCTGCTCTTCCCAGTTTCAGCACGTGCCCTGAATAAAGCAGGGCATTCTGATGCCCTGTCTCAGTGCAGCTGCACTGCTCTATGTGTGCTAAAGTAGCCCTGGTCACATGTAGAATCCACCGCTTTCTATTACACATCCCTGCCACCCAGCCTAATTTCAGGGAAGCTTCTCATTCCCACTTACTTGAGTTTGTTATTACTTTATATTTTATGAGTGAACCCTAACCCTAATCAGGAAAAAATAAGGACATTTGAAAAATACAATGGAAATAGATTAGCCTCTAAGGGCAGTATCTGTTTAGTTCTCCTAACCCGTAATTATCAAGGTGTTGCCCACTGTTAGATGTGTTGAATGTATGTGACTGAAAGAACTGTGCAAAATTTAATTGAGGAGTTCCTAAACAATCTGCAGCTGAGATTAAGCACTGGAATTGTGACTGAACTAGCCCTTTCCATGGGGCCTAATTTATTCTCAACCAGATAAGATTAGCACAATAAACAAGCCCATATAAAAACAGAGGTGTCCTTTCTTCTAGAATTTCAAATGGAAAACAATTCAGTTCATTATTAAGAAGCTACATGTATTTATTCATTGTAAAGATGGGAGTATGGCTGTTGTAGCTTTAAGGGAGAAATAGGAGAATTGGAGACACAGTTCATCTAAGACGCAAGAGACTCCTCAAGGGAGGAGCAGATCCTGCTCAAAATGATGAATGGTCCTTTCTAAGATGGGCACGTGTGGTACCCACATGACTTCGAGTTAAATGCAGACAGTGCCTGACCTGCACCCCACTCAATCCCAGCCCTCACCACATCCTCATCTCTCAGCTTCACTCCACCCCTCCCTCACACGTCCTCAAACTGCCAGTCTCTCCCATCTCGCCTACCTTTCTGCTAACTCCTGCTCAGTCCCTTTCAGGATATTAGCCTCCACTTGCTGACTTCACATACCAAGGTTTTTGTCTTCAGTCCAGTGTCCTTCTCCCTCTATGCTGATTCCTGGACAATCTTACCTGTGTCTACTGTTGGAACATATCTGTACCTTGATAACCCAAAGCTGTACTTCTCACCTGGACCCTCTTCAGACCTCCAATCTGTCTACTTAGCTGCCTACCACTGAAAGCCATTATGGCTCCTGATACTCCACAGACAGCTCAACTACAACATGTCCAAAACAGAGATTATTATCTTAAAATGTGGTTCTCTTAGGGGAGGCCACTACCATTTGTCCACTCTCTAGAGTCAGAAATTCAGGCCTCATTCTAGATTATTCTTTTGCCTTCACAACCGTACATCATTAAGTAAGATCTGTTGATTTTACCTACTCAATAGTTACCAAATATCTTTCCTCTTCCTAGCTCAGCAGCTACTTTACTCCTTGCCTCAATCTAAATGATTCAACAGTCTCCTCATTGGTCTTCTTGCTAGTGTATTTACATGCTACATCAAAGGACTTTATTTAAAGGACAATCAGACCACACCACTGTCTTTCTTAAAACCTTTCAATGGCTTCAGATCTGCATGCTCTATAAATTGCTCCAAGATCTGGCTCCCACTTACATCTTCAGGCTCATGTCCCCCAACTTCTTCCCTAGCTCATTCTAATCACTGGCCCAGAGGCAGATCCAAAGGGTCCTCCAAGAAAAATAATACAAACTTATGACTAAAAATTAGTTACAGGGCCTTGGAAGGGGTCTACACACGTGGCAGCCTTGAACATTAAGTTTCACTAGCTTCCCAGTAACTGCCTCTGAATAGCAAAAAACAAGCAACCTACAGTTCCTTAGAACAGCCAGATTCCACCACATCACTTTGCCCTTGTATGAGCAGTCACCTCTGCCTGGAATGCCCTTCTCTCCTGTGCCTCATCTGTCGGCAAATAGTTGTCCTTTAAGAGTCAGCTCAGGGAGCATGTGCTCTGTGAAGGCTTCCCTGACCTTCCCACATGGAATTGTTCTCACATGTGTGGTCTCATTGTAACCGTCCTTTACCTCCTCATACTCTGTCCTTCACAGAACATACCATTCTCTATGGAAATTATTTGCTTAAAACCAGTCTTGCACATGAGTGCCTCAAGGGCAGAGACTAAGGGCAGAGACTAGATTGTCAGAGCCCGGCAGCTCCTGGCACAAGACAGGAGCTCCAGAAGTGTTTGCTGAGTGGAATCAAGACCCCACCCATGTATACTACAAAGACACCCCTCTTTTGGCAAGGCAGATGAAGTGGAACAGTTGCTATAAACAGGGACTCTGGGCAGGGATGGTGCCTGTGAGGGACCTGCTGCCTGCCCGTGCCATTCTGAGGGGACACCCTGGTCCCCAGCATTTGTGCTTTCTCTGAGACCCCACAGAAAGCTTCTCCCTCTGACCCTCCAGCCTTCCCACTCCACTGCCTTCTTTACCTGTCTTCCTTGTTGATCTGGTCCCCAAAGCCCACCGTGCTAACAATTGTGAGCTTCAGCCCCACGTTGCTCTCTTGGAGGTCATAGGTATTGGACCGGAGCTGGACACCTGGCTGTGTGTGGGTGGCTGGCTCCCCCTCGAACTTGGTGTTGAACAGGGTGTCCATGAGGGTGGACTTGCCCAAACCTGTCTCTCCTGAAAAGCAAAAGAATAAATTAGGGTCCATTTATACAGTGACTGTGCAGCTACCACACGTCATGTTTCAGATGTGTACTTACTAACATGGGGAAATGTATGTAATAAAACACTAAGTGAAAAGCAGAGAGAAGTGCACAGATGATGTGATCTCACTTAAATGAAAAAGATCAAAAGGGAACACAATAACATATGCAGTCATCTCACAATAGCAGAACTGGAATAATTTTCATTTTATTCAAAAATCTCACCTTGAGTATGTATTGCTTTTATAGTCAGAAAAAAAATTATGTCACAGGCAATGATGGAGAGGTATAAAAAGACTAGAAGGACATAAAACACTCTTTAACAATGGTCATCACTGAGTAGTGGGACAACTATACATGGTTTTCAAGTCATTTCTGTATTTCCAAGTTTTCTAAGTATGTAGAACATGTATGGCTTTTTTAAAAAAAAGATGTAGAGTTTTTGTAATAAAACATAAAGGGCTATTTAAAATTTTAGAAAGAGACACTAATGCCTTGTCAAACAAAATATTCTCCCATCCCAGTGTCCTCCTCCCTGCCAGGTCCAAACAGCACTCAAAAGCCACCCTAGAGGCATCCCCCAGTGGGGCAACTGTGTGAGTAGGTGTCCTGGGTGTGTCTCCCAGGAGGGAAATTGGGTGGGCCCTAGGCTTCTCCTCCCAGCCTGACTGAACTTACAGTGAGACTATTTTTTAGTAATGGGGAGGCAACTTAACAGGCCACAAATTATTATTCTCCTTAAATTGCACACAAACCAGCCATTTGTTTGTTTAACTAACAGGTTGCAGGAAACTAATAAATTAAACTGTTGGATTTCAAAAGTCTTGAATTTCACGCTAGGGAGGGGAATGGGGGGTACGGGCTGTGGTGGACTGGTGAAGGTTTGGGGATGTTGCTCTGGGAGACCAGGGACTATCACGCCACTGCCTCGAGCTAAGGAGTCTTTAGGGAATGAAACATCACAAGAATTCATGGATTAGCGGGAAGTTGGTAACATGGCCGCTAGGCAGGAATCTGATATGAAGCCCCAAGCTGGGCTAGGCACTATAACCACTTACAATCTCCATGAATAGACCCTATTTGGCCTCCCCAGGTGATTCAGGAATACCAGGAATAAAAGTCATTAGTTAATGATCCTGGGCTGCCTTTTGAATGCATAAGACTACCCTATTATTTTGCTAGTATTATCCTTCTTTTACCCACCCACTTCGCCAATCCTGGGGAAGTGAGCTTTGACTTCTCTTCCCAGTCAGGGGTAGGTTTGCACCAGACAAATCCTGTCTGGTAAATCTCCCCTTGGAACCAACAGTACCTACTTGCAAGGTAGTCCAGGGCTTGGGTTAGAGCTGCATGACTGGAAACCAAAATTGCTGTACCTCCCCTCCACCGTCTGGGCGTGTCTAGCTTTACATCTTCAGAGCCTCTTTTATCCTGAATAATAAGCTATGAATGCAAGAGGTGCTTTTAAAACTATGATAAGAGCTTTCTACGTGAGGAGAAGGAAGAGACAGCGATACTCAGAGAAACATTCAATTCCACCTGGCTACTGGATCTCCCAGTCCTATTAGCCCTATTTCATAGCCAGGTCTAACATGGCCGATTACCGGGGTATGCAGAAATGGTTCCTCAGATCATATTTCCAGGCAGAGTCTGCTATACCTATTAGCAGAAAGATTCTCCCCCAAAATAAATAAATAAATAAATAAATAAATAAATAAATAAATAAATTTTAAAAGGCTCCTGGGTCTTTACAATGGGAGGTGGCAGACTTAGGCAAGCAGCTGAATATATTCCCACCCCACCCCACCCAAGGGAGGAGTACAAATGAGCCAGCACCTCTGAAGCAGGAACACGAGAGGCACTGAGGTTTAAACTCCTTGTCTGTATGTGCCTAATGAATCTCCCAGAGTCCCTATTCCACCCCTCTTTTCCCTAAGCTCCTTGCTCAATGCCCTGCAGCTCTGGAGAGGGGTGGCTCTGCCTGGCTCCCCAGCCTAAGAATCGTCTTGTACTCCATAGCACCCAGCACCAGCTCTGCATGGAAGGCCTCAGGAGCACAGTGCAGAGCAAGGGCCCCACCCTGTTTGCACAGCTGGAGAAATGGGGGCTGGGCAGGGCAGGGCAGGCAGCAGGGCGGGCCAGCAGGGAAAATGACCACCCAGGTGCTCATCAGCACAGAAGGACTGTGGAAATTAGATGGCAAATAATTAAGGTCTGGAAGAAAAGAACTTGTGAGTGTCTAGGGAATCACAACGCATGCAGTATTAGAAGAGGGCAGAAAATCAAGGCTGCTGAAGGTTCCCATCCCAGGTTACCATCAGTGTGGAGCCTGGGGACAGGGGGAGGCTCTCTCGAAATGGCTGGCCCACACCTAGCCCCAGCCTAGGAGGCTGACCCCTCCCATGGCTACCCTGGGCCCACCACACATGGCCGCACATGGTCAGCAGATCCCACGCCCCTGCAGGAAGGTGGAGACTTGGCAATTAGATTCCAGCAGGAAACCTGAGAGGTCCCTAGGGATTTATTTCCCTCCTCTTCTCCCCAGCCCTCCCAGAGCATCTCATAGTGGGCAGCAGGCTTTTTATTCCTTTATAAACTTTTTTTTTGAGATAGGATCTCACTCTATGTAGCCCAAGTTGGCCTCAAACTCACGATCCTTCTGCCTAAGCCTCCTGAGTGCTGGGTTACAGATGTGTGCCACTACACCCAGCTTCTTACCCCTTTTTAAATCATACTGCATCATCCAAGAGTATTTAATCTCAATTTGTTTTATGTAGATAGTATTCTAGAAATAATAGTGCTTAAAAATATACCTTTTCAAACTATATTCACTGGGACAGTCTGATATTGACCTCCTCACCCTGGCTTAAAAAACATTGTCTAGAGAAAAATTTAGCACTTTTACCTCATTACTACTAATATCTGCATCCTCTAGCACCTTATGCACTTGTGTCTTTGCAAGTTATGAAATGAAGGCTCTAAGCCAGGTTATCACTAAATTACTGTGTGACCAGAGCTGAGCCCTTTCCCCTCTCAGGTCTCAGTTTATTTTCCCATACAAAGAGAAGGCAGGAGTGACAACAATAGCTATTGTTTATGGTGAGTTTATACCAGGCATTACTGTAAAGAAAAACATATATTTTCTTTTTGTGGTGCTGGAGATAGAACCCAGGACCTCACACATGCAAGGCAAATGCTCTACTATGGAATTACACCACAGCCCCCATATATTTTCTTATTTATTCCTCACAACAAGCTAATGGCAGATCCTTTTTTTGCAGCACAGGGGATGGAACCTAGTGTTTCACACATGCTAAGCAAGTGCTCTATCACTGAACAATACTCCCAGCCCCTAGATACTACAATTTGTCCACAAACTAGAGATGGGTCCAAGGCCACATACTAGCTGTGTGAATTTATACAGTTCTTCTTCCTCTTTGCACCTTACTTTCCTCTTCTATACAATGTGGGGGGAATAACAGTCCAAGGTCACAAACTAGTAAGTTGAAGATCCAGCATTTGTATCGAGGCAGGCTGACGCTAGAACCCATGCTGTGTGTGTGTGTGTGTGTGTGTGTGTGTGTGTGTGTGTGTGTGTTACTGGGGATAGAATTCAGGGGTGCTCTACCACTGATCTTATGCTCCAATCCTTTATGTTTTCTATTTTGTTTGTTGTGTTGAAACAGGGTCTTGCTAAATTGTCTAGGCTGCCCTCAAACTTGTGATCCTCCTGCCTCAGCCGTCCACGTAGCTGGGATTATGGATGTGTATGACCACACCCATCTTGGAGCTCATGTTTTTAACCAATATGCAATAGCAAGGCCCATAGGCATGACATGTTTGCTTATTTAGTCATTCAACAAGTATGGAACAAGGCACAGTTACAGGAGCTGAGGGTACAGCAATGAACAAGATAGCCACATTCCCTGTTCTCATGGAGATAAAGACTCTTTCAGCTCTGAATGTTGGAATAAACTAAGAGAAATGTTTCTGAGTTCAACAGGGAGGTGTCCAAAAGGAAATGCTCCAGGAACTCCAGTTGGCCAAGGGAACCTAGGGACAGGCACAAGGTCCTGCCTGACTATGTGACCTTCCCCTTTCTCCTTCCTGATCTTGCAGAGGCCTGGCAGACTGTGCTGGACTGGAGCCAGATCATATAGCTTCCTGTATTTCTTCCCAAACTTGTGTGCAATGATGTCATGTTGGTAGTTTAAAATCAGCTATGGTGGGGGTAATGACACCACAAAAATCAGTGGATACTACAAACCATGGGAAGTTTCTCCCTGCGATGGCTCATTAGACATTGACCGCTGCTGGCAGCCTGCCTTAGGCAGGTGAGTGGCTAGCTGCACTTCCCAGAGACAAAGGGCTGGAACAATTGGTCCCTGACCTTGACAGAATGCTTGTTGCCCTTTTTCCTCCTGCAATGAGCCTCAATCCTGCTTGTGTGTGTCTTTTTCCAAGTTCAACAGAGCCCAATTGAGCCTGGAATCCTGAGCAGCTTCAAAATAAATATTATCATTATGACCCTTTGTGTTCCTCCCAGCCAGTTGCTGTCGCTGGCACATTTGGATAATTCTCTTTGGGGCTCTCACCCAGCAAATCAAAGCAACAGGCCCCAGAACATTTGTTCTACTGGCTCTTGTGGCTCCTGTGAGGCCTCCTATACTTTATCTATAATCATGGATCCTCAAAATTTCCAAAGCGAAGGGACTAGAGTATGATTTCTGATTAGGGAGAGGGCAACTTCATCCCACTCAGTAATTACTATCAACTGGAGGAAATTTCTCAGAGAGGAGTCATAATATGCTGATGTCCATGTGCCTAGATAAAAATAATTTCAATGATAGGCACCATCCACTGGGACCTTTACATACAAATTAGACTCTACATTTATAAAATTCTCTGCTTCTCTTTCAATCCCAACATCACATATGCACACATGTATGTAGGATACTTACTCTGATGGGCATGGGCCTATAATCAGCAGCCTTTCAGCAAGATAAGCAGTAATGTAAAAAAATAACCTACTTGTCAGTTAATAATTGAAGCTAGCACTACTATCATTTTACACTGAAAATGCCTATCGGAAAAGAAAAAATATTTTGGGGGAACACATTCTATGACCAAACAGAGTCATTATAAACAGCCATTAAGAAAGTAAATCTGACAGTCATACCCAGCCAAAAGGCATGAAAACACAGTCCCTGAAAGTCCTGCAAGAGAAAAGATCACCTTCTGCAGTCAAGCTAGGGATTCTTCTCCAAGTCAGTGACAGAATCCAGCACTGTAGCCAAGCTGAGACTACAGCCTCAGAGCCACCCTCAGCTGCCTGTGACCTTGGTCCAAATTACAGGTTCTCTGAGCAATGACAGGGTTATGAGCACAGCAAGATGCATGAGTTGAATGAAATGAGCCCAATACCAGCTGATATATCCAGTGGCTGCACTGGCAAGTCTAAGAGGCAAGCCACTGGGGTGGCCATGTGTGGCTCCTTGGGCGTGGGAGGGTCTCTCTCCTCCCCTCCCCTCTTGCAAGGACTGTCCCAGGCACTTGAGTGATTCCATCCCAGTGGCAGGTGCACGCCAAAGCAGTTGCAGCTGTACAATGTCTGGGTGGGAAGTAGAGGGCAGGAGGTTACTTTTTCTCTCCCTCACTTTGCCTTGAGCTTGGCAGCTTCTTCCTCTAGGTCCCAGGGGAGCTGTGATCCACATGTCAAATGTCCTCCCACTTCCACCCTCAGAGAGCCATTCTAACTCTCATGGCCTGCCTCCACCCAAAGCTTTACTAGTCCACCCCACTGGTCAAAAGGTTGTGTAGAGTGGGTTTGTCACACCACTTCTTATCTCCTCTATTTCAGCACAGGTCATATGGAACTCTGGGAGGAATGCCAAGGAAATCCAAGATATCTATGGTGAAATATTTTGGTAATCAAATATTATGTGAAATAAGTTGGCCATCAGCCAGAGATTAGATCTTGTTAGTTAAATAGAGATTTGGCAGTACTAAAATTGGATATGATGGCATTTGCTCTTGATGTTGAGCACTCAGACCTCTATTTATTTCATATTCCTCTCCTAAAGCACCTAAACATAACCATGAGTTAGACTTTCAGCATTTAAAGAGTTAAGAGTCCCTATCTAGACTCTAAAGCCCCTAATGTGTAATACTGTGAAGCACATATTTTCATCTCACAGGTTCCAAGGTTGATATGTGGGAATGAGTCATTTACATAGTGAGTGAGCCCAGCTGAGTGCCTGGCATCCATATTTAGAAGTGGCTTTGTTGTTTTCCATTTGTCCTTAGTGTGCGGTGATTCTCTTATAGAAAATGACCCAGAAAAGAGGGTTAGGGATAGAGAGGAGAAAATAAGGAACTCAAGGAAATGACCTTTGTGAGAAAACAGAATTTTTGAATATATTAAAGGGTACAATATCCAATTCAGTGGTGATTCAGACCTACAACTTGAGTGAGTTCCCTTGTATGCTATACAAAAATAAGAAAAGGCAAGTAGCAAAAGTGTTTTGAGTGCTCCAGCCAGTGTGAAAACTGACTTTATTATGGTATTTATATAAGCATTAAGGTTCAGAAGGAGGTTGCTGAAAATATGCAGGTATGCTTTCCTACACTGTGGGGTGAAAATTATATGCTATTATTGTGTTTGTAAATTTGGGATTTTTAAGGTCTAAGGCGAAATGCTTAAAGAATGTCAAGGAACTGTCATCCTGCACGTTGGGCTGGTGTTCAACAGTTTCCAAAAGCTTTTCTGTTCTCAAGAGATGCAGAGCCATAATGAGGACCCTGACTCAGCTGAACCCTTGCCCCTCCCACTGCAGTCAGGGTCCTCATTATGGCCCTGCTATTCTTCCTGCATTGCCTTGGGTAAATCCATTGTCCTCCTGAAGGCTCTCGGTTCCTATCTATTCTGTGAGGACATGGACACTACTTGCTGTCCTCACTTTGCAGAGTAAGGACCAAAAGGCTCCTCTAAGAAACAGTTGGCAAAGTAGAATGAGTGGCTCCTGGGGGGTTAACTCAGTCATTCATTTAACATTCTTGAACTCTTTTTGTGCCATTATGAGCAAATAGGTGGTACAAAGATGTGGTTCTCACAGTGGAGATTAAAGGCCTAGGTAGAGATATAGGTAAAGAGGAATAAAAGATCCTTGCATACAGCTGTGTGATCCCCACACTTGAGCTCAAACGATAACCAAGCATAGTGAAGGTCCAAAGGGAACCAGCAGATCCAGCCCCTGTCCCTAGTGGACAGGCATCTTTCTTTCCTCAGCCATCATCTCTCTCCCTTTTCTGTCCTGGCTCCTGTCTTCTGCAGTCAAAATGAACCTGACAGCAGTAATTGAGCCAGCCAATCCCCCGACAAGATTTCCACAGGGTCTCACACCACTCCATTTCCCCCAGCGTATGGCCCTAGAGTCTGGTCTGACCAGGGAAACAAGTAATTACAACTGGCTGCTTATAAAAATACACAGAAGGATAAAAGAAGAAGGGGGAGGAGGAGAGCCAGGCATGGTGGCACATGCTGTAATCTCAGTATTATGGGAGGTTGAGTCAGAAGGATCACAAGTTCAAGTACATCCTGGGCAACTTATGTCTTTAGTGAGGCCCTATCTCAGAATAAAAATTAAAAAGTGACTGGGGTGTAGCTCAGTGTGAAAGCTCTGGGTTCAATCCCCAGTGTACTGCACAAGGGGGGCACTCTTGCAACTTAATCAAAATGACACACTATTTAACCTAATTACCTGCAAAATCACATCCAGCCATCAAGGATCCATATTCTGTAATAGAATTTCCTGCTATGGAAATACTCACCCACACACAGGATGTTGAAACAGAAGCCCTGGCTGACTGACTTATTCACCAGCTGGTCAGGCAAGCTGTCAAACCCTACATGTCCAGCCAGGGGGACAGTTCGGCAGCCTTCACCCTAAGTTGGGAAGGGAGGGAGGGAGAAAATGAAAATGTGCTTAAAAGCAATCTAGGTCTCAATTCTCCATCCAACCCCCACCCTCACCCAGGCCCAATCCGTCATCTCTTCCCTCAATTACTCCCTGCTTCAAAGCAAAATGGCCAGTCAGCTTGGAAGTCATGGGTTTGGGGCACAGACATCTTCCAGACTCTGAGAATGTCCCTGCAGTTCGACAGCAAACTACAGAGGAGGCATATCATGGATGGGAGGCTAGGATCAAGGGAGGAGATCATTCATACCCCACATTCCCAGACCTGGGTTAAATTTCAACTCGATTACTTATGAGCTAGGTAACTTCTCTGAGATTCCATGTCCTTCCATGTCTGTCATATAAGATAATATGACCTCCCACGTGACTGGGAGACTCAAATGTGCTATGCTATGTAATGAGCTTCATACATGCTTAGGTGTTGAGTAAATATTCCTAAAAAGCAATTAATCCTCTCTCTAGGACATTTTGGGGCTCTACAAAGACCACATAGCATAAAGGTTAAGAGGACAGGCTTTGAAATCCAACATGTCTTAGTTTGAGCCCAACCTCTGCCAACTTCTGGCTGTGTGACCTCTTACAACTTTTCAAAGTTTCTCCATCCTAAAAACAGGAACTAGTAGCTAGTGTGTAGATCATATAGGATAACATGCCTCGTACACTTACCATAGTGCCTAGCATGCAGCAAGCATTTCGATCAACAGTAGCTGTGACACTATCCTGAGCCCCATTATGCCATGTCACACTTGTGGTTCCGTGTGACTAAAGAGCGGCTCCCAGCTTCCCCTGGTTCCCTGAACTCCACAGGGGTCAGTCAAGCCACTCCCAGCCCTGGAAAGCAGAGGGCCTTTGCTTCGCCTACCAGACCCAAAGCTTTTTAGAGTTAATGGTTTTACAAAACAGGGAGAGCCTCAAACTAGTGCAGGCTTCCAAATAGCGAGGGGGGAAGGACAAAAAGGGCCGGCATGCACTCCAGAAATATGCCAACTGCCAACGGTCATGGCAGAAGGGAGGGGAAGAGGGGGGAGAAAGGAAGAGAAAGGGAGCTAAACATGGCTGAGCTCAATGAGAATGGTAGACTGTGGAAAGAGTCAGCATTTCTGTTGGGTGGGGCTGCACCATGCTTTCCACAACCAAAAAGATGCCAAGAGCAATCCAAAAGGGCATGGTTAGCTCCAGGAGGCCTTCGCCAGCATCCCAGGCTATGCCAGTAGGCAGCTCTGACGCTGGCTGGACCTGTTGGTACACTAGGTCCAGAGTAAGGGTTGGCACACTTTCACCACCACTGAAAGGGATGAGCCACGATGCTGGAGGAGCCTCTCATCCACCAACATCGTCAGACACTGCTCCCACACAGCCCCTTCACCTAGCTCGTGATCACATTCCCATCGGTGTCAGCAGATCCCCCAAGAGCTAGTGCTGGCGACTGCCATCTGGCAAGTTCATTACCTCACACATCCCACCCCACACACTCCCAGGGGAGCATTCCTGACAGACGATCATATGCCATGGTTCAGTCAGGCGGGCATGCTCTGAAGATAGCTGAATTTCATGAGGGACCCACTTCACTCAGGGCTTTGTTCTGTATTCATATCTTCCGTGTCCTCTTCCCTTTTTCCCCTTCTTCTTTATTTTTTTTTCCATTAAAGCAAACAGTAAGTTTCCCACTGTTGGTTCTTCTGCTCGGCCCTGTGGGGCGAAGGGACTTGGAGGCAATATGCTTTCCCCATGGAGCCTCCTACATAGCAGGCCTTGGAAATTGGGACAGACTCCGAGTTGGGGTTTCCTGAAACATATTTTATCACCTCTGGCTGCCTCTTTCTGTCTCCAAATTCAGTGCCATGAAACTTCAAGAGCTCCAAAGGTTCTGGCATAACGCCAAAAGGAGAGGAAAGGAATTCTCAAACTAAGATGGTGAAGGGCAGTGAGGAGAGCCCCCTACCTTGTTCTTAAAAATTTACTTCACTGTCAGCTTACCAAACACCTCTCATGGGCCCACCTTATCTCTTGCCCGGCACAGTGCTGTAAAGAGCCCTGAAAAGCAAAAGAAGTATGGGCCTTATTCCCTAGGCCAGCAGTGGTGAACCTTTTAGAGACTGAGTATCCAAACTGCAACCCCAAACCCACTTACTTACTGCAAAGTGCCAACACTGCAATTAAATCAAAATACTGAGGTTTTAGTTTAGAAAAAACAACTGTTGTCTGATGCATGGCTGCTGGGGTGACTTGGCTCATGTGCTGACAGAGAGGGCTCTGCATGCCCACTGCGGCACACGTGTCATAGGTTTGCCACCACTGACCTAGGAAATAGGGCTTGGGGGATTTGAGTGTTTTGAGCAGGGAGGGCTATGGCACAAACAGTGGACTTTACTGTTGTTGTTGTTTTGAGACAGGGTCTCATTAAGTAGCCCAGAAAGGTCTTGAACTTTTGATCCTCATGCCTCAGCCACTGAGATTGCAGGTGTGCACCACCACATCAGGCACAAATAGTGTTTTTGAAAGCTTGCTCCAGCTGCAGAGTGCTTGACTGATTGGAGGAACAAGAGACTAGGGGCAAGAAGACATATTAGGAGATGGCTCCAATACAGTTGAACTGGCAGAATGACACCCACACTGTGACGATATAGGCTGGCTAAAGTGAACTGACCTGATTTGGGACTCAAAAGGAAGGAACTGGGGTTTTGGGTGTAGCTCACTGGTACTGCATGTGCTTAGCATGCATGAGGCCCTTGGCTAGATCCTCAGCACTAAAAAAGAAAAAAAAGGGAACAAAATTGAGAGATGTCCTAACAAGGGATAAGACTTAATAAGTGACTGGCCAGAGGGAGTGAGAGAGCGACCAGACTGCAAGGTCTAAACCAGGGCCTGGACTGATGACACCATGGATAGAAAGCGGCCAGGAAAGACAGCTTCGTTAGTAGGGATGTCAAGGAGTCTGCTTTCAAACAAGCCATTACTAAAATCATTATGCTTATCAGGTTTTATGTTTTATAAAAGTAATCAATGTTCACTGTAGAAATTTTAGAACATAGAGAAATGATAAAGAAGAAAATAAAAATCACTCATAATATCATTCTCCAGAGATAATCATGTAATATTTATATGTATTTTGCTCCTATCTGTAACTTTTCTTTTCTGATACTCAGTAGCGAACCCAGGGCCTTTGCACTGAGCTACATCCCCAGCCCTTTTCTAATTTTTTCATTTTTAAGAAAAGGCCTCACTCAGTCATTAAATTTCCCGGATGGGACACAAACCTGCAATCTTCCTGCCTCAGCCTCTTAGGATGCTGGGGTTATAGGTGCATGCCACCATGCTCAGCTAAGTCTGTACCTTCTTTTAACAAAATAGGAATACTCTTATATATTCTTCTTTACAACCTGACTTAATAACCTCATAATATAGTATAGATGTTTTCTTGAGTAATGGAGTATACTTCTAAAGCTTTTGTGTGTGTGTGTGTGTGATACTTGGGATTGAACCCAGACCTATGCACTAAACGACATCCCCAACCCTTTTTAAAATTTGTATCTTTGAGAGGAGGTCTCACTAAGTTCCTAAGTTGCCTAGACTGAGCTCATAAAACATCGTTTTTAACGGCCATATAGCATTCCAGTACAGAAATCTGCCCTATTTTCCTAACCCATCTTCTATTATTGGACATTCAGTGTGTCTCCAAGTTATCAACATAACAAACAAAATTCTTTTTCTTACATATATCTCTTACATATTTCTTTGCATATATCTCTGATTATTTCTGAGAATTGAAGCCTAATGGACCAGAGGGTAGATACACTTTGAAGACTTTGATATACACTGACACATCATACAACAGACAATAGTGCAAATTCATGTTTCCACCACTAATATGTGAGAATGCCTATATCCCCATAAACACTGGCTTTCTAGCCATTATAAAGTAAATTGCTGAAAATGGCATGAGGTTGTTTAATTTGCATTTTATCAGTGAGGGTGAACATTTTTTTCATTGTTCAGCCATATATGTGTATTGTGTGTGTACATGTGAATTACCTAGTCATGTTGTCCATTTAAAAAATGGGTGTTTATCTTTCTCTTGGATTTGTAAAAATATTTTATCTTTTAAGAAAAATAAGATTGTTTTGATTTTATGGTGAGATCTCCAAGAGCAGAACTCCAAAAAGTAGTTAGCAATATGGTGATGTAGGCTGAGAGTGAATTCAGGACTGATATAAATTTAGGAGTGAGAGGTATGAAACTGGATGTAAGAGATAGTATAGAGAGAAAAGCGCTGAAGACTAAATATAGGAAACGTCCACAAGTAAGGAATGGGAATATAAAGAGGATTCTCCCAAGAGAAAATGATCAGAAAAGTAAGAGATGACCCAATACAATGGTTTTCTATCCCCAGAAGCCAAAGGGAAAGCCAAGAAGAAACAGCCATTGATTTGGATTTGGTGAAGGTCACTGGTAAATATCAGCATCCTTATTTCTTTTGTATCTTTTATCCAGTGTCCAATACACTTAAATTGACTTAAGAGCCCGGGGGTTAGGAAACAGGAGGCCTGGTTAATGAGTCTTTCTTACTATTCAAGATTTAAGCAGCAAAGCTGGGGATTTAGCTCAGTGGTGCTGCCACCTGCCTTGAAAGCACAAGGTCCTGAGTTCGATCCCTGGTGCCAAAAAAAAAAAAAAAAGACTTAAGCAGCACACATTTTGTCTCACTCTAGTTAAGAAAGCTTCAAAAATGTATTTGTAGCTGGGGATGGTGGCACACACCTGCACTCCAGCACTCAAGAGGCTGAGACAGCAAGATCACGAGTTGAAGCCAGTGTAGGCTACATAGCCAGTTTTAGGCCAGCCTGGATTACATAGCAAGACCCTGTCTCAAAAAAAATCAAGCAAAACCAAACCAAAAACATACTTACAGAGTTCCTGCTTTTAGATATCCTGTCTTAGTGAGCACTATGCACTCTTGCTTTGATTAATCTTATAAGCTGTCGAGGTCATCATTATGAATATCAGTCTGCACTGTTCAGACTTAAATATGTAGAGGTACAAAGGACAAGACATTGCACTGAATGTACAGTGACTCTCGGGCAGCCCCTGGAAGTTTCTTTCCTCCTCTGTCACTAAACCTCTGATAACTTATTTCTTTCCCCTACAGTGGGATTGTTACTGATTGAGGTCCTGATTACTTTGATTGTAGTTAACTAAATACTCCCTTGACTACAATGTACACAAGAGGAAATGGAACTGGGAATCTGGCCCAGGACATCGTGACACTAAAACCTCAAGCTGTCACCTTGAGTGGCAGGTAACGCTATTTCCAAGGCTTGACCTGTGATGTCAGAAAGGCCAGAGCCACCAAAATTATAAATTACACATCTCCCACTACTTGCAGTCTGCTCCTGGGATCTAATCTGCAAAGCTCACATATCCTGTACAAAAATATCGTTACAGTATTTTTTAAAAATCCTAAAAGTCCAATAACAAAAAATATATATATAACTAAATTATGGTACATGCATATTCTGGAACATTCTGCAGCCATTAAGAGGAATGTGGTAGCTCTGTATGTATTAATGTAAAGATCTCCAAGGCATATTATAAGGTAGAAAACAGAAAGTATAGAACAATAAGCACAGTATGAGCCCATATATGCACAAAAGCCTGTCTAAGTATACTGGGACACAAATATATGAGCATACACAGACAGAAGACTGGAGAGCCACCCCTCATGGAGTGGCTACCTCAGGGAAGGAGAATGGAAGTAGGGGCCAAGTCAGGGGGGTAGTCGGCGTGCTTTTGTAGTGTTTGATTCTTTTATAACATGAATGTATTCACCTATTACCTGCATAATTTTAAAACATTTGAATATAATAAAGAAGAGTTCTTGCTCCCCGGGTTTTGTAGCAGGGGTAATTGAGGATGCAGAGAATCTAAGAGCCAAAAGGAAGTCAAAATGAAAGAGTGCTCCTGAGAGTTAGGAGAGCCCCCTTTCGCCTCCCCAATTACATTTCCTGTTTTCTCCTCATCTGCAGTCACCTGCGGTTTTGAAATACGTTATACCACATTTCATATCACAGGCAGAAACACTGCTCTCGTTGTTCTCTTCTGCCTCCTCCCCTGAGGACACACCAATTTCGTTTTTTAATTGAATAGTCATAAGGTTCATATTATGAAGAACAAGTTATGGTGCCTCCAGCTACGCTTCTTTCTCCCATTGCTGTTATTCTGAAAATAAAGAGGCACAGAAGCACGCAAGTAGGCAACTGCTGTGCCCTGTTGCCCCTGCCCCTCTTAGAGCCGACATCTGTAGTAAAGTAAGCAAGCAGGCCCTGCAGCCTCTGGGAACTGAGGGTCTATCTGTGTCAATAGAGAATTTCCTGCCTCTGTTTAAAGCCAGGGTGGCTATGGTAGTAGCTGTCATCCTTGCAAAACGTTTGGAAACCATTACTGAAGGCTTGGCTTTCCCTCAAGTTTCTCCTCTGGCCTTCTGAAGCGGGATTCTCTTCAGTAGCCTCATCAATCACGCAGTAGTAAGCTTGATCTTCACACCTTCCCTTTCTCCATGGCCACCCCAGCCCTGAATACTGACCTCTGAGAGATCATGCAAATCTCCAAGATATTTGAAATTAATTCCTCAGATCACTGATGTATGATGGAACACTAAGTAGCTGATCAAAATGTTTTCTGAAAATATTTAAAGACGTGACGAAATGATCTCCAAATACTGTTAGGCAAAGCAAAGCAAAACAAAAACCTGCAGTATCATACCAGTGATGCGGGAATGTCTGAGGACAGTAGTTACTTTTAGGTAGAAAGCTTGTTATAAATGATGTTTTTCTATGTTTTCCAAATTTTCTACAATAGGCATGTTTTTATCTTATGATCTGGAAAAAAATGACCCATATTTTAGACATAATGTCTTGCTATACTGCCTGTGTTGCCCAGACTGCCCTCAAACCTGCAATTCTCATCCCTCCGCCTTTGGAGTAGCTAGGACTACAGGCATGTGCCACTGTGCCTGGCTTAAATGGTATTTTTAAAAAAGATTCTATGATGATATTTTCCTTGGCAGGAAAGTGACTCGGATATTTTAGGAAAATCTTCAGCTACAACCAAAAAGTGCTTTACACATACATAACCAGAAAATTTGGTTAAGAAGAGCTTTTAGCTTCTAGACAGCTTTATTGTACATAAAACATTTTACCAATGATACAATAAACTCTATTATTTTCCTTATTATAACTTAGTGTCACATATACAACATTATTACACAGTACAACTTATAAATATCCATGTAAACTAGAAATTTAGTCATATATCCTGAAATGTGTAGTAAAAAGTCCTGATAAAATGACCAGGTAGCTGATAGCCCCATCTGCTGCATTCAGTGTGGTCATAAGAACCACAAAAGTTTAAAAAAAAAAAAAGTAAAAATCTCCAATGCACCTTACATGTCAAACATCAGGATTTCCCTTGTGCTGAAGTAAGGCAAGATAAGAGGAAACAGAGTAGTTATAATGCCCTGTACTGGGAGAGGGAAATGTTGCAGCCATCCTGGGGAGAGATAAGGCCTGCAAAAGCTGGCAGTATCTCTACGGGGCCTCAGAAATGCCCTTCAGTGGAGAAGCAGCTTAGAGGACCCTGGGAAGGCACAGGGAGACCATTCCTACAGTACAGGGAGGAAGGCCCATTTTTGGCAGTCAATAGCTGAAACTGATTTAAATACACAAGATAAATTCCAGAGTGGCTTTTCATTCTATAAAAGGATTCACAGCAGGATTCCATTAAATAGCCAGCTCTCCTAGTGCATTCAAAGTGGGATTCAACAGACAAACATTCAGCTGGCATGAACCTCAGTAGGAAGATGACAGCTATATATACCTACACAGACAGACAATATCAGAAGGGTTATTTCTAGTTCACTTATGGAGACCCTGCTGAGCTAAAAGCATAGGCTCGCTTTCTCCACAACTCTCTCCCCACCCAGCTCAAGGAAGTAGTCAAAGCAGGGAAGGGGTGGAGTTCAATTCTGCCACCTCATTCGGAAGCAGAAACAGGCAAAGACCTAAAAGAAATTAGACTGGAGAACAAGGAAACACAAGAACCAAACGTTGTCAAAGTGGAACCGCCCTAAAAGATCACCTAATCCAACCCTCTCTTTTTACAAAGGGGAAATGGAGACTCAGAGAGAGGAAGTGACTAGCCCTGAGTGACAGAATGGTGTAGTGGCAGAGTGGTGCTAGGATCTATTCCCCTGAGAAGTAGACTGTCACTCTCAAATAGAAAAGCCGACTGAAGTGGCAGATGTATTTTTTTCTGCTGGTAAAATTCCAGGACACGTGACTTGTGGCTGGATGCTTGTTGAGTGGGAAAGGTCAAGGAACATGACCCAGAAGCCTATGGAATCACCAAGATGGCTCTGGTCAACAGAAGGAAACTGAGGCAGTCGATGACAAAGAGGGCCTGGCTCCTGCTCACCACGCTCTCCCCCAGTTCTCTTTTCCCTCTCTTCTGACTCCTACCTCTACTTCAGCCTGGCCAGTTGCCCAGCTCTACCCCAGAGCCCCAGGGCTAACAAGCCTAGTAACTCAACAAACCACTGTCTAAGTAAAATATCTCCACCTCAGGCGAGGGGTGATTGATGCTGAGCAGGGGTCAACTTTCCCACAAAAGCCAGACTGATTCCCTTCAAGTCAGGCTATTTTTGAGTTTTCTAGGTATGCTAGCTATTGTTACCTCCAATCTGTTTTTTCGAAAGAAAGAAAGAAATGAAAAGAAAAGAAGTTTACCCATAGGCCTCTGGGTGAATACCCAACTGCCCTCTGGGGAGCCTGAATTTGCCTCTGCCTCCATCTGGTCTCATTTAATAGGGATGTGAAAAAACCCAGTTCCTGCCTCAGCACCAGTGTTCAGAGCTGGGGGGCCCCTCCTGTGGAAGGAAACCAAACACCACCTCACACCTCATAAGGGCTGTGAAAGCAGAGTTCTGCTCCTGTTACCCCAGGGCCTACACTAGGGGTCAGAGAGGGTCCTAGCAGGGGAAACCCGAACCTTGAGGCCTGCCCCTGAGAAGGACTGCAAATCTTTTCTTGGTCAAAGGGATGACCCAACTGCAGGGCCAGCTGAGAGTGTCCTGCATAATTCAGCAGATGGCTGTTTCTAATGAGAAGACACTGGAGAAGAGGATAACAGTTTCCCACCCTCCTGAGCATGTGGCCTCCTTCCTCTGCGCAGGCAGCTGAGAAACCTACGATTTCAAATCCGGGCAGCAGAAGCCTCCTCCTGCCAAACCGAGGAGGAAGGGTCTGTGTTTCTAATTTATTCTGCCCCCTCTCCAGTTGTTACTTAAAATAATCCGTCATTACATGGCTGGTGGCTCCAAGATTTTTATTTAAAGCAGTATGAAGAGAAAAAAAAAGAAAGCCCACACAACCTGTGACTGTGCTATCTTGAATTTAAACTGAGAATCTTTTTAACATTAGAGAGTCTCAAAAGTAACCAAGTATACTCTTCTCCGACCCTGGTGAAGATGCTAGAGGATGCAGGGAGAAGAAAGAAAAGAGGCAAAATTTTGATTTCTTAGAATGATTTTGAAAGGGCCAACATTTTTAAAAAGGAAATCTGTGTCATCTGGTAGGTATTCCATTGTTTCATCCATTGACCAGCAATAACACTCGGGGTTACACCGCTTGGTCTCCTGCACACATAAAATGAAGAGAACAATACATGTCCATGCCCAGGCATGGCTGTGCACACCTGTAATCCCAGCACTCAGAAGAGCCAGAAGAATGGCAAATACAAACCCAGCCTGGGCAACTTTGTGAAACGTGTCTCAAAAAAACAAGCAAAAGCAAAACCTTGTCCAAGAAGTTATTGAGAAAAATGAAATCATATAGTATTTTAAGACAGTGAAGAGAAACATGTTACATATATCCATGTTCCCCTGCCTTTCTTTTCTTTCCCTCTTTCTTTCCATCTATCTTGAAAGTGACTGTAGCATACATGCAACTAAAAGTACTTCCCAATTGTTCATGCTAACATTAAACCATGGCTCTGATAATCTAGAAACCCAGGCAAGTTCAGAAATCAGTCCTATTTTGTTTTGGAATACCTTTTTCCAGAGGATTCATCTTCCTAATAGTTTTGCACAGGCAACTACAATGGGTTTGTTTCCTTATAGCACACAAAGGGAAGGGGCATGCTGGGTAACAAAGCCAGCAGTTAATAGAAAATTTAAAACAGAGACTCCACAAAGTAAATGCTATACATATGACTGCAGATTGAAATCTCATTTTACTACACAGACAAATCACTCTGCTGTGATGCAGCTTTGTAATAAGCACACCGCTAACACATTTCCAGGATTTAGAATGTGAACAGGAAAGAGGGCTTATTCCTGCCTCTCATCTGGAAGCTCCAAGAGGACAGAGTTCCTGCATGCCCTAGCCACCTTTATATCCCCAGAACCTGGTACAGGGCCTTCCAGAGTCTGCCCCCAACAAATAAATGTTGAAGGAATGAATAAAAATAATAATAGTAGGGGAATTAATAAATGAAATGTTCCCAGCCAGGGAGCAGAAGCGACATCTCATCCATCTTCACACCTACCCATTTCCTATTTGAAGCCCTCAGGAAGCCTTTTCTGTCACCTACCGCCTCCATCCACAGCTGGATTAGGTCCCCTTGTCATGAATTTTCATGGCAGGCAGGAGCTCTGTGTGCCGCACACATGAGGATTTGTGTCTACTTCCGGCACTAGATCGCACACTCCTTGAGGGAAGGGGCCGTGTGAATTGGAGGGGCACTGTAAAGCTCCTCCAACTCTTTATTTTGAAAAATCTCAAACACAGAATAGTTGGAAGATAGTACCATGAGTGTTCAGATGCCCTTGACTCAGAGTCAATAATTTTTATTATCTGGAGCCCCGTAAATTTTCTTCAGTGCTATGTCCCCAGGAGAGCTATGGGTAATATTGGGGTTTTGTTTTCCTTGCCTGGAATACAATGTTACCTTTACTGAGTAGGGTTAGCCTAGGCAGGGCACTTCAAGGGGAAACAAAGGCTAACTACCACTTGCTAAGAAGAAGAGAGTGCAGCAGCAATCTTCTTCTCAAGGGCATGCAATTGCTCTGAGATAGATGCCCCAGGCCAAGCCCAGCTAATTTTGTAGGGCAAAGTTAGCCCCTGCAAGTTTTTTCATTAGGGAGAATGATCATTACCTGGATATCCACTGGAGAAACCAAAACTTTGTGGGACTGGATCAAGCTAGAATCAACCAGACTGTTCTTTCTGGGGGCCAGCACTTGCAGTATGGACCCCAAAACACAATAGTGAAAGAAACAGCCCAGTGTAAAACATAGTAGATATGGCTTTTAGAGCCTGCCCTGTGCCTTGCAAGGTTACCTGGGATAAGTCATATAACCTCTCAGACTATATATTAATAGCAGCCCAACCCACCTTAGAGGCAGTAATCAGGTGGTAGGATACCCTAATGATCTCCAGTAGTTCTCTAATTATCTTACAGTGCCTGCAATATGTCTCTCCAACTAGACTGGAAGCTTAAAAACCATGACCTAGGTCCACTATTTTTTTGTATAGTTGATGTTATGGCTTGTATCTAGATGTCCCCCAAAGCCTCATGCAGTCATAGATGGGGCTTTTTGGAGGCGGCTGGATCTAGAGTATGTGATCCTAGGATTGATTCATGGTGTAATGCTAGGATTAAGGGTGCCCTGCCATGGGTGTGAGTGCTACTTGCCCTAAGGGTAGGTAGCCTGGATAAAATATAAGGGACAGAAAGAGAACTACTGTTGTCACTTGCTGCTTGCAACTTTACTGCCTTCCTGCCTTCTGCTTGCCATGAACTGTTTCTCCTCTGATACCCATCTGCCAAGACACCCTGTCTTGGAGCCAGCTGATTATGGACTGAAACTTCTACAAACCATAAGCTACAATAAACCTTTCCTCCTTTAACTTTGGGTATCAGGCATTTTGTCTCAGCAACAAGAAAAAGTAAGTCCACAAGGGCTAGCTATAGTGTTGGACATATCTGTCAAACAAATACCTATGGACACAGTGATAAAATAGGACTGTCATACAGAATCCTTTGTGGTGTTCAGTCAAATGGGATGGAATTGAATTATGCACACAAGAATTGAACTTAGTTGCATTCGTCCCCAAATATAGGCCCTACCTAACGCCTCTCAGGCTTGTTTAACCATGAAGGATATTTAACCACAGTGACTCTTAACCGCCTCTGACACACATGCACACACACACACATCCCAGGGTGCTACTTGCATGCCACCATGTTTCGGAGATTATTAAAAAAGAATTCCTAAACTAGCCATACTTAGGCTTATTCATGAGTCTCTTCCCAAACCCTAGATGTATGTTCCTTGGAAGAATCAGCAGCAAGGTCTCTGGAGTCAATTCTATCGTCCTCTAGTAAATTACAACTTCTTGCAGACACAAAAGAGAACAGAGAGACAAATGACACATAAATAAGAGCTTCACTGGCTTGGGGGAGGGAGGCATGGAGAGTGACGTCAGTTTTCCCAGAAACCCATTTATCACGATAACAAGGTCTCAAGTGCTTGGGCTGCTCTTTCAGCTTCGGAATCTGGCATACAATTATGTTCTTCAGTGTACAGTATGGCAAGGCCAGCCAGAGCCTACTGGAGCCATGCAAAGCAAACCAAGAGGCCCTAAACTACCCCCAGCCCCATCTTCAGAACAAAAGGGATCTTTGGATTGTCAAAATTGTGCTTAAGGGGAAACAACCTTCTGGAATGTTCCCCTTGGCAACATCGGTCCTGCAATCCTAATCTAGGCAATGGAGACTGGTGATACTGTATGGACAGGTCGATGCAAATTCATTATCTGATGAAAAAAATCATTAGTGTCATTTTTGGTCACTACAGAGAGCAAGGTTAATCCAGGAGACTATCTCCTCCACTTATGCTATGCCCTCTCTAAAATGCAGGTAACAAGGAACAGAAGCATTCTGGGAAGCCCTCAAAACACCACAGTGCCAATCTTAGGGGTGAAGAGAATTCTCTCATATTCCATCATCACAGGGTACTGGCTCCTATCTACCACTCGTCCTTCCACACTGCAGAAAGGGCTCTGTGCTGGGGTGTGCAGGCGCTGGGGAAGGTTCCAAAGAAATGATCCTGACCTTCCAGACTGGGGCAGGAGATGAAATAAACTCCCCTATCCTACAGAGAAAATACTGTCAGACTCTAGATTCAGATCTTGAAAACTAATCAATTTCAATTAAACCAAATACCACAGGCTGTTTTGTTGTTGTTGTTGTTGTTTGGGTGTTTTTTTCTTTTTTTGCATGGGAACTGCACTGCATGAACTATTTCTCTAAATAAATAAGCTACAAGGTTTAACATTATTTTTGTGGTTCACAGATTTTCACAAAGCAGTATTTGGTGTCACAGGATTTAACCGACCTCTACCTCACTCTTTTGTTTCAACTTAGGGTGCCTGTAGACTTCTTAAAATCTCAGATGCCCATGGATGAATAGAAAAGCTAGATTGTTCCTCAAATGGAATCATCTCTCTTTGCAACCAAACTTCTGGTCTGAGAAAACAAACATGGAGCCTCAGGTCACTTCGATATAATTTGTCTTCACACGCCAGGCTGGAAAATTTAGTTTTTTTAAATGAATTTTTTTTTTCCAGAGTTGGTCGCCAACAAAACGAGACGACACTGCTTTTGCAAGTCTCACTTTTATTTTCCCGAGTCCTCATAGAAAGAAGCCAGCTCCACAGGTTTTGGCAGACAAGCCCACTTACACTGAACACATACTTGAGACAGTCCCCCAGAGGCCCGCTCAGAAACGCAGCCACCTACAGACCAGCGAACTGCATCCCACACAGACGCACAAATGGGACCCAGAGGCACACAACACAAGCAGACACAGAGGCATTCACATGCGCCCATGCACACCACAGAGGTGACACACTCTCATCTAGGGTCACAGACAGAACCTGGGCGCCACTGCCGCCCGCCAAGGGAAGGCACGACGGCGCACGCGTGCACATATACGCGCGCACACACTGATAGACACACAGACGCAGTCACATATGTAATGCATATGGAGAAACCCTACTCCAGCCAGTCGTCTCCCCGCCCCCCTCACACTCTCTACCTTCAGCCCCAGGCTAAGCCTAGCCCTGTGTCCCTCTTCCCCAGAAAGCCCGAGTCCCAGCCAGCAGCTGTTCGCAGGGGCGCGGCAAGGCAAAGGGGCCAGGGACCCGGGGGTGGGGGTGGGGGGCTCTGCGGCTTGCGCGGCCATTCATTCGGCAACGCCCCAGCGGCGGGGCCGCAGCTGCAGCGAGGGAGGCGGTGGCGCTTGCTGCAGCTCTCCCGCTAAGCAAGTTGAGTTGCCCGCAGGCAGGCTTCGCCAGACCCCCTGCCCGCCCGCCTGCCCGCCAATACCGTTCTCCACGGTAGGCTGGGGGACCCAGCCGCTGACCCCGAGAGCAAAAGTCTCGCTATGCCTAGGCTCCTGGGTGCTGCCCATTGCCCTCCTCACGGGTGCTGTGACCGCGGCCAAGTCTCCTCGATACTCCCCGGCCCCTGGCCCAAGCGTTAGTATCCAAGCCCGGCACTCACCACCTGGCGAGCTATATCAGTCGCTGCCATCGCTCCTGCGTCCTCCAGGGCTGCCAAGGGTGCCGCCGCAATGGGAGCTACTGCACAGGAAACAGAGGAGCTCCTCGACAAAGAGAAAGTGTTACACTTCGGGCGCGACCAAGTCCGGTGGGGGGAGGTGCAAGGGAGGAGCCCCCTAGCCGCTGCTCCAACCCCAACTTCCCCTCTATCGCCCACCCCCTGGGAAGTAGGGTATGGGGAGGGGGCGGATTTAACGCGCTGCCTCCCCCTTACAGCGAACCCAGTTCCAATTCTCCTTTCAACCCCAGCCGTAGGCTTCTAAGAAGGGGGGCGGGGGCTCCCCTCGGTGACCACGTCCTCTGCCCCCCCCCCGCCACTGGGCTCCGTGGTATGGCCCGACCTCTGCTGAATTGTCACACCCCCCTGCTCTCCCTCACGTCCCCGAGTCCCCAGACCCGAGGCTGGAAGGGAGCCCCCGCCCCTCCCCCCTCCCGCCCCAGCTCCGTGGCTGAGCGCTGCAGTCCTCCTCTCCCTCTGCCTGGATCCCGGACCCCTCTTGCTCTCCACCGAGATCCCAGGGTGCTTGGATGCGAGCGCCGGTGGCCAGCTGGAGTCTCAAAGCTCCACTGTCGCCTACCCCACTCTTTGGCCGGGAGTGCTACTGAGGCTGAAGGGGTGGTGGGTGGCTGGGGGGTGGTAGAGGGGCTGCGGCACCTGCAGCTCCACATTGGAGGTTAAAAAGGGACGGTTAGAGGAAGCTGCGCTGCGGCCCCGCTAGTGAGCTGTGACTTGTGGAGCCTGAGGCCAGGGGTCCTGAGATGCCCCTGCTGCCCTGGGGTTCCCAAGCTTCGGATACTGTAATTTCGTAAAACCGAGCTCGCCACCTTTGGGTACTTAATACAACGGACCTCACGCTTCCTCTCTTCAACCCAGCTGTAGATGATCGGCGTGAGCACAGGCTCAGACTAACCCACTCTTCTAGCGTCGGGGCCAGTCTCCGGAGAGACCGAAGGTCCCCAGTTCTGTGGCTCTGTGGGTCGGGATGGAGAGACAGGTGAGGGGGAGCGGCCGCCAGTGTGATTCTCTCTATCTCTGCCTCTCTCATTCTCCTTTAATCCTAATTCCACCCGGGACAACGTAGCCGGCATTTTCGCAGAATGTAGAGCCCCCAAGGCTAGGACTTTGAGCGCCTGTCTCCTTTGCTCCTGCACTTCTCCACCTCTCCAGCCCTAGTGACCTCCCCTTTCCCGTGGGACTGGCCCCTTGCTAGCTCCCTGAAACAGGCGAGCAAAGCAAACTTGGCTTGCTGGAGCCCCAAGCGAGCAGGACATTGCACTCCCAAAAAAGGTTGATCCTTGGTCTCAGAGAGGGATCGGGAATGGGGGGGGGGGCTGGGAGGGTGCCCCGCAGATGCCCAGGGCGGAAGCTGCTGAGGGGGAGGCAGGAGAGAGGAGAAGGAACTGGGGAGAGAGGAAAAAAGAGGGGAGGCAAGGAAACTGAGTGGCCACGAAGGAACTTCCCTGGCACCAGATTCCACAGACAACGCTTCTCCCTCACTCAGGGAGCTCTTTATGTTCCTTGTGCACCTTGACAACAAGGACTCCCCAAAACGTGTCCCCAGTGCCCCGGTGCGGAGCCTTGTATTCAGGAAGTGCTCCGTTAAGAGTTTCCTGGACGGGAGAGAGACGGTTTGGGGGAGGGGACAAAAGAAAGAAGAGATACCAGGAGAGGGTAGTTGTAGGCACTGTCTGTCAGGAAGAGCCAAGTATTCCAGTTGGTGTGCACTGGGCCTCATCATTGCTCTGGAGACCCAAGAATGGCCTAAAGAGAAGAGCCTGGCACAAGCAGGGACCAGTATAGGGGAGTTTGGTGGGACAGATGGCACAGGCCCACAGGACAGATGGTGGTGGCAAAGAAGAGGGGCAGATGGAGTCTCTGAGACCCTCTGGAGTGCTGAGACACAGCCTGGGGGAGGGATTGGACCCTGGACTGCAATGGCAGTGACACTTGGGACCAGGGCTAAGTTTGAGGAACTGCAGTGAGGCAGTGAACCGATGGGGGCAGGGAGTCAGAGGTGACTGGCTGCTTCCCCCATGAGTGTCTGGTAGGGAAAGGTGTCTTCCCCAGCCAAGGCTGGGGCTGGGAGGATGGGATGGAGCCCCAGGCCACTGGCTCGGAGCTCTGACTGGTGCAAGGGGTTTGGGCAGGGGCAAAATTAGAGCTGCTAACTGGAGAGGTGGCAGGTGGTAGTCCAAGGCTGCTGGGCTCCCCAGGAATCCTACCTGCCTTCCCCACCCCCTCACCAGTTAGAGTTTCCTGCTTACCGAAGTCCCTTACATTTTCTCCTAGCACTGGAGCACCTTAGCTGGGAATCCTTGGTGCCCTAACCTCTTGTCCCACACTCCTGCCTGTCCCTGGAGACAATCAGAACCTTTCGGAGGGCCCTTCCTCAAAAGTGTAGGACCAGGTGTAGAATTCAAGCCTCCCACAACTCTTTGTCTCCTCCAAGCCCTGCCATCTGGCCCTGCAAGCCCCTCCTGGGGCCTGGGCCTCCTGGTTTCCATGCAACACGGTGTGTGTTGGTGTTGATACATAAGTAGGTGTGCATTTGTACATGTCAGTGTGTTTATCTGTGTCAATGTGTGTCTTGGCTTATTCACCTGGCTTGTTCATTTGTGTGTATTTGCTGATGTGGGTCTGTGGCGTATAAGGACAGATGTGGGCATACACCATTGTGTGCTTGTTGATGTGTTTCAGTGATGTGTTGGTGTATATATAAAGGTTTTTGTGACCATAGTGTGTGCTGGCTGGTGTATCAGTGTGTGTGTGTGTGTGTGTATATGTACGTCCATGTCAAAATGTAGAGAGGTTTTAGTTCACTGTATTCTGGATTTTACATACCTTACCTCAGCCAAGGAAGTGGACCAATGATTGAAGGATGTGAATTATAAAGTTCATTTCAACAAAGAAGTTTGGAAACTTCTCAGGTCCATGCCTCCCAGGTCACCTCCACAGGTGCAGGGGAAATAGAAGGGCTCAGGTGGCAAGAACTCTCATCTGTAATGAGTTGGTGGGTTTTCTTCCTTGACTATCTGTCCACACTAATGAATGAAGTGATAAGATCACTTTTATGAAAAGGTATTTTGGGACTCTCCGCACTGCCCTGAACAAACATGCATATTTAATGCGTCCTTGTGAGGTCCCTTAGGCCCAGCACAGTGCCCAGCAGGTGCTCAATCAATTTTTGTTGAGTGAAGTAATGTATGGAAGCATGTAAATGGGTCATTTTCAGCATTTCCATCGTGCTTAAGGAAGCTGGAGCAAGCCACAACTTCCCTGGGGCCAGCAGGTGACTGTCATTAGCATGCTAATGTTGTTTGTGGAGCCAGACTCCCCCGCCTGGGAGAGGAAGTGGCTGTCCTGGCTAGATTACAGTGAGCCCTGCTGGGAGCCAAACTTTAGAAAGGTCACTCTCACTGCTGAAGCAGGCCCGGGCACTAACACCAGATAAGATGAGGTGGGGGATAAAATGGAGCTAAGGGCTTAGAAAAAGACTTTGTCCTAAAACCATGGCTTCACAAAAGGAGAAAGAAAGGGACAGTAGAGTTGGTCTCAAGTGGAAAAACCCAGAGAACAATCTGAAAAGCAAGATCAGCAAGTTGGAGGAAGAAGATAAGGCAAGGCAGAAAGAAAATGATGTGGGGTTAACCAAATCCAGACAGCAACAGTTGAGTCAGAAACTCAGTGAAGGGGCAGAGTAAAGATGAACTAAAGATTACTTTGTGCTTTGTCACCTGCTGCCCCCTGCCTTACGTTAATTTCAGCGGTTCTCAAAATGTGGTCTTTGTCCAGCTGCATCAGCTTCATCTGGGAAGTTTAAAAAATGCAAATTATTAGCCTCTCCCTCCTCCAGATCTACTGAATCACAGTCTCTTGGGCAGGGACCCAGCAATGTGTGTTTTATCAAGTCCATCAAGGGATTCTAATTTACCCTAAAGCTTGCCAATCTCTGGTTTATCTGAAAATCTAGCCCTGGAAAGACAGGACTCAGGACTGGAAAGGATGGTAGGGTATGGAGGGAAGAATCTGAAGCCTGGGCCACTGCCAATAGTAGCAGATCCTGATGAACTTGGAGAATGGGCAGCAGGAGGGTATGGAGTGCTTAGGGTTAGGGAAGGGGTGCTTATAAAATAGTACATAATGAGAGAGTACATAATTGAGACCATAATGTTAAATAAAATAAATCAGTCACACAAGCTTAAGTATCACATGGTTTCTCCTATATGAGAAGCCCTGAGTAAAAATAAAAAGCAAAATACAAAATAGTTAATAGGAAGTAGGGAGACAGATGGTTCTCAAAGGGGAAGGGGATCAAGAGATGGAGAGAGGGTAGGAGGGAAGGAAGGGACAAGGGATGAAAAAAAGGAAAGGGATGTGTTATATACATGTACCAACTCCACACACAGAATGTAAGTATTGCAGACTGCAAATGTACCAAAAAATAAAAAGGAGGGACTCAAGAAATGAGTGGCAGAGAAGAGGGAGGGAAGGGAAAGGGGATGAAAAGGGAATTACTATGTGTTATGTGCATGTACAAGGAATGTAAATGTTATGTACTACACTCATGTACTAATTAACTAAATAAATAATATGCATAACCATTGGAAAAGAAGAAAAAAGGAGTACAGGAGATCCCTGTGTGGAGCTAAAAGGATTCTGAAGATAAACTTTGCTTCCTTTCGAATTTTACATTCATTCCACAAATATTCACTGCATCTCAGCTGTACATTAGTGACTGTGCCAAGTGCTAGAGGACAAAAGAACAAATGGGCAGCAAGAGCCCCTACCTCAACCTTAAGGAGCTTCCAGGCCACTTGGCAGATAGCTCCACAGATAACCAGTAATGTGATAAGGAATATAATCAGTCAGAAGCAAGACCCTGGAGAGGAAGAGGCCCAGGGAGGTGAGGGAAGTCACCTCAAAGAAGAGCCATTTGGACTGCGTCTCCCAGAAGGAGGAGTGGTTTATCTGGCAGTCAAGGAGAGAGTAGAGGAAACAGCGTGTGCAAGATCACAGAAAGGGCAGGGCTAGGGCTAGGGTATAGCTCAGTGGCAGAGTACACGCATGAGGCCTTTGGTTCCACCCCCCAGATCCCTGAAAAAATGGAGGGACGGGGAATATTTAGGGAATTCCAAGTCTTGACCAGAAGGAATGGTGGAGGAGACAGTGAGTATAAATGATATGAGACCGGAAGATAAACTGGGGCCAGATCTCCAAGTGTCACGTTGGTCGTAACAAGTTGCTTGGGCTTTTTGCTCCAGAATAGGGATTCTCAAAATGCTCTCCAGAGACAATGCCTACTCACTCAGTGCCTGGAATTGTGCCCAGTGCAAATGGGATGCTCACAGTGAAAAATAGATCAGTTAATAGGTAGAAATTTCTCTCTTTTAAGTTTTTTTAACCATAAATTTTTCCTAAATCTTTGACAGATGCTCTTGCTTATCCACTAGCAAGCAACAAAATGAGTGAACAAGTAACAAATGAATATTAAACAGACAATTCCAGTACTGATCATGCTTAATTCAACAGTTTATTTTTTATGGACATCTGTGCTTGTGGCTAGGATTTTATATTGCGCACACATAATGTAGACATATTTTCTGCTAGCAGAAGTGTTCTTTTGAAATGTGTTTTATTTCATATGGTGGGATTTAATATATCAATTATTTCATGACATTCTGGAAAGAGCATCATGATAACCAGATGCTGTGCCACCTGAATGAGGAGGAGAAACTGTCCCATGCATAGTGAGGAGCTGCTGAGCACTTTTGAGCGGAGGAGTGGCATGAACATATTTGCAATTTTGAAAGGTCACTCTGGCTCCAGCTTGGAAAAAAATTGGAGCAGAAAGTTATTAAAGCAGTTAGGACCTGGGACTCAGGTCACTGTTTACTATGGTTCAAATATGGCTTGTCCCATCCAAAAACTCATGTATGAGGTACTGAGAGGGGTGGAAATGTCATCTGACTATGGTGTTTAGAGGTGGGGCCTTTGGGAGATGATTAGGATTAGATAAAGTAACCTAGATGGAGCCCCCATGTTTGAGTTATCATGGTTTTATAAGAAGGAGAAAGACCAGAACAAATGTGTGCTCCCTGACTCTCACCATGTGACACCCTGCACTACAAGGGAACTAGGCCAGCAAGAAGACCATCACCATGCTTTCAATTCTGAACCACACAAAAGGAGGTACAGAGGGCTGGGGATTTACCTCAGTGGCACCAAGCCTGCCTCTTGAGCTCAAGGTCCTAAGTTCAATCTCCAGTACCAAAATAAATAAATAAATAAAGGGAGGTGGAGGAGGAAGGCAGCCCTCACCAGATGAGTCCTCTAGATCTTGTGCTTCCAGAACCGTGAGGCCAAATAAACCTCTTGTCTTTATAACTTACCCGGTCTGCAGTTTTGTGTTTTAGCACCAGAAAATGGACTAAGACACTGTTGACTGTTGTAGAAGTTCAAGCAGGAGATTATGGTGACAGTGTCATGGGAGTGGAGTGGCATGGAGGAAATAAAGTCAGCATAAAAAGGGCTACCCTTGCTGGGCGTGGTGGTGCACACCTAGAATTCCAGCACTCTGGGAGGCCAAGGCAGGAGGATGGCAAGTTCAAGCCCAGCCTGGACCACTTAGCAACTTAATGAGACCTGATCTCAAAAATAAAATAAATAAATAAAAATAAGAGCTGGGGATGTAGCTCAGTGTGAAGGCCCTCCATTCAACCCCAGTACCAATAAGGCTGGGGGGCACCCTATAAGGGCCTGTATGCCACCCTAAGAATGCTGAAGTTTCAATCTGTAGGAAATAAAGAGCTTTTGAAGCCATGTTATTTGGGGGGGGGCGGGGCGGCGTACCAGGGATTGAACTTGGGACCTTGCGCTTTCGAGGCAGGCGGTAGCACCACTGAGCTAAATCCTCGGCCCTTTTTTTAGTTTTTTGAGACAAGGTCTTGCTTGTAGTTCAGGCTGGCCTTGAATTCACTATGTAGCCCAGGCAGGCCTTGCACTCGTGGCAATTCTCCTGCCTCAACCTCCCGGTTGCTGGGAGTACAGGCATGTGGCACCACTCCTGGCTGAAGCCATGGTTGTTAATGGGTGATTCTTAATGTGCCCCAGAAGAGGGAGAGAGGAATGGAGAAAGGTTGGTCAACAGGTACTAAGTTACAGTTAGACAGAAATAAATTCTAGGGCCGGGAGCATAGCTCAGTGGTAGAACACTTGCCTAGTGTGCACATAGGTCTTGAATTTGATTGATTCCTATCACTGCAAAAAAATCTGCAAATCAAAGCTCCAAGAAATAAGTAGCACAGCAATCAAGTTTTTAAAGGTGATTTTATTTAAAAGAAGTAGGGGCCCATTGGCAGGTCTTTAGGTTATTGGGGATGTGCCTTCAAAGGGGATTTGGAACCCTGGCCTCTTCCTCTTTCTCTCCTTGCTCTCTGACTCACATGAGGTGAACAGTTTTTCTCCACTACACATTCTGACCATGATGTACTGCCTTGCCACAGGCCCCAAAACAACAGGATAAATCAATCAGGGACCGAAACCTACAAAAGTATCAGCCAAAATAAATGTTTTCTCCTTTATAAGTTGATTATTTCAGGTACTTGTTATAGTAAGAGAAAGATACCTAACTCGCTCAAAATTATGTACAATTTTTTATCTTATATATTCATTTAAAAAGAATCACCTGTAGTGCTCCTTACACTTAAACCTCACCTCAGATCTGTTAGTCAGAATCTCTGTAGGGGAGAAGAAATATGGGTTTGTAACAACCTCTCCAGGTGGCTCTGAGATACATCGAAGTTGAAGAACGACTAGCATGAATGCACTGAGCAGCGGCACGCCAGCGAGATCTATGTTTCTGCAGATTACTTGAGTCGCCATATGAAGAACTGATTGAAGGAGGGCAAGACTGGAGGGCAGGGAGACCAGTTAAGAGGGTACTACAAGACCCAGCATGGTGGCACACATATAATCTCAGTGCTCAGGAGACTGAGGCAGGAGTTCAATGCCAGCCTGGGCTGCATAGTGAGTTCGAGGCTGACCTGGACTCCATAATGAAACCCTGTCTCAAACACATACAAACAAGCAAACAAACAAACAAACAAAGGATGCTGCAATAGTCCTAGGCAGGAGCCAGAACTCAAGAGGTTGGGTTTTCCACCCACATCATGATCAGCTCATTATCCTTTTACCTGCTTTGTACACATTGATTTAGACAAACGATATAATTTTGTATTTCCTCAAATGCTTCTCATTTGCCAAAATTAGTCCTCAGCAGTCTTCCTAGAGTCTTAGAGTACAATCATGTAAAATGTATTAGGCACCTGCCATATCTAGAGCACTACTCTAGGCACTGCGGGATTTATAAACAAACAAAGTATGGTTTTACATATATGCACACAGAAATATAAAGTTTTGGTTTATGTTTATGTATATACACACAGATACATATATGCAGAAATACAAAGTATGTTTATATATAATCAAATACAAAATCAGCCATAAGGCATCCAAGACATGTAGTATATAGGCAATAAAACCAATGTTTACCTTCCTGACTTGGTGGCGGTTACGTGGGTGTTTTCTTTATAAATACTTATTCTGCTCTATCTTTATGCTTTAAGAGACTTGGATGTATGTTATATTCCAAAAGAAAAAGATTATGGGTCTGGGGATTTAGCTCAGTGGAGCCACTGCCTGCCTCGAAAACTGAAGGTCCCAAGTTTGATCCCCTGTACCAAAAAAACAAAACAAAACAAAAAAAAAACAAAAAGAAAGAAAAGAAAAAGACGAGTTCTGAGTCGAGTGGCATTAATCAGCAGCCCATAGCTATGGTACAGAATCTAAACAAAGTCTCAACCCAAACGAACGGCCTTGTAATCTTCCACAGACAAGTCACAAGGGAAAGGATTGAAATAAGACAAAGAGCCAGAAAAGGTAGCAATGACACCTTGGTGAGACACTGGCTTCACTATCACCACTGGTCATCTCATACCAAAACAGATTTACGGGTCAATAAATTAGATATGACACACAAGGATCAAAAGACAGAATTCAAATATGCTACTCCTGGAATGTTCATATTTGCTGTGATTAAGCTTGGTATTAGTCTGGATTCTCTGAGAAGCAGAAGCAATGGAGTTATATGTAGACACACACACACCCCATAATGATGTTTCATCAACCATGAACCACATATCTGCTGGTAGTCCTGTAAAATTACCATGGAGCTGAAAATACCCGTCACCTAGTGACATCGTAGCCATTATAATGTCACAGCATGAGGCATTATTCACAGTTGTGGTGGTGCCAGTGTAAACAAACCTACTGCAATGATGGTTGTATAATAGTACAGCACATACAATTATGTGCACTACATAATACTTAATAATGACTATGTTACTGGTTTATGGATTTACTGTACTATACTTTTAATCATTGTTTTAGTGTGTACTTCCACTTATATAAAAAAATTACTAGGCTGAAAATGTAGCTCAGTTGTAGAATACATACACAAGCTCTGGGTTTGATCCCCAGTGCGCGCGTGTGCATGTGCGTGCACACACACACACACACACACACATTACTGTAAAATAATCTGCAGTGAGATAGGTAAAATGGCACATTCCTGTAATCCCAGCACTCTGAGAGGCTGATGCTGGAGGATTGCAATTTAGAGCCCAGCCTAGAAAACTTAGCAAGACCATATTATAAAAAAAGGCAGGGGATGTAGCTCAGTAAAAAGGCCCTGGGTTCAATCCCCAGTACCAGAAAAAAAAGTCTACAGTATTATCTCAGCAGCAGCCTCATACATCTTGTGTTTATTGCATCATTCTCTCTTGCTTGCTGTACTCTTTTTTTTGGTATTGGGAATTGAACCCAGGGGCTCACGCTTGCCAGGCAGGTGCTTTGCCACTGAGCTACATCCCCAGCCCTGATTTACTCTTATGTGGAGTAAATGGCCCTAGCAATAATAGGCTATACCATGTGTATGTGTATATATATATATATATGCATATATATTCATAATATTTATATATATACCATATAGTCTAGGTGTGTAAAAAGCAATACCATCTAGGTTTGTGTAAAAATGTTCTATAATATCTCTACAGTGATGAAATCACTTAGTGATGCATTTCTCAGAACATATCCCTATCATTAATATACATGTCATTAACATACATATACTGTACGTGTATATAGAGAAAATAACACAGGGAATTGATTATAAGGAACTGACACATGATTATGGAGGCTGAAAAGTTTAATAATCTACTATTATCTGTAACATAGAGATGCAAGAAAACCAGTGGTATAAAATTCTACTCCAAGTCCAAAGGCCTGAGAACCAGGGAACTCAGTGGTTCTGTCCCAATCCAAGGGGAGGAGAAGAGCAATGTCTCAGCTCAGCAGTCAGGCACAGGGAGCCAATTCAATCTCCCTGGCCATTTCATTCTACTCAGGCCCTTAACAGAATGGAGGATGCTCCAATTGGGGAAGTCCATGTACTTTATTCAGTCCACCAATTCAAATGCTCATCTTTTCCAGAAAGATCCTCACAGAAATACCCTATTTCCAGATATCCTTTGGCCCAGTCAAGTTGACATACAAAATGAACCATCACAGGCTGGGGATGTAGCTTAGCAGTAAAACTCTTGTTTAACATGTGTGAGGTTTGGAGTTGTATTCCTAGCACTGAAAAAAAAATCTCAGGTTTAAATGTAATTCTTAGCCATAGCAAAAGGAGAAATATTAGTTGGCATAGTTTTATACATATCCTATACATGAAGGTCACTATGTGATTTATTAATCTGAGCACCTACTGTATGTTATGTCTTAGACTAGGTGCTAGACATTAACGACAAGCAAAAACAGACTGGCTCTCTGCTTCATGGAGCTTATAGTCTAGTAGGGATGGCAGAAAACAATCAAATAACTCACAGAGAAATACAAAAATAAAACTGCAGTAAGAATAAACTGCAATTCAGAAGATATTTGTGGTACCCCATGAGCACAAATGGCATTGGAGGGGGAGGGGGTGGAGACAGATTTTACTTCATTTACCAGGTTAGTGTCAGTATTGTGGCTTCAAGGAAATGATGTCTGAATTGAGATGTGAAGATTAACTAGGAGTCTACAAGATAAAGGAACAAGGGAAATGGGAAGAACATTCCTAGGTAAAGGAAGAGCATATGTGAAATCTCTACTTAAGAAACAGAAAGGGGGCCAGGGATTTAGCTCAGTGGTTTCGCCGCCTGCTGCACAAGCACAAGGACCCAAGTTCGATCCCTGGTACCAAAAAAACAAAACAAAACAAGAAACAAAAAGAGGGCTGGGGATTTAGCTCAGTGGTTCCACCGCTTGCCTCGAAAGTGCAAGGTCCCAAGTTCAATCCCCGGTACCAAAAAAAAAAAAAAAAAAAAGAAACAGAATGAAAACTAGCGTGGCTAAAGTGCCAAGGGACTATAGTGATGTGAAACAAGACTGGGATGGCAAGCATGGAGTAAGGTCATGCAGGGCCCTAGGCCATTGTAAGGGGTTTATTTTTATCTTAAAAGCAATTGGAAGTGTATTGGTCAGTTTTGTCAATTCTGTGACAAATCACCTGACACCTGCAGTTTAAAAGAGGAGAGGTTTAATTTGACTCATGGTTTCAGGGGATTTGATTCATGGTCAGCAAGCTCCAAGTCAGGAACATCCTGGTTGAAGGGTGTGTCAGAGAAAAGCTACTTAGTTCACGGTGGTTGAGAAGCAGAGCAGGGGAACAGCACCAGAGAGGAAGAGGACAGAAGCCAGATACAGTACCCAAGATCATGCCCCCACTACCCTCCAGACATACCCTGAAATGTACTCCACCAATACCCTAGGTGGCTCTCCAGCTAATCAAATTGACACTCCACTTTAACTGTCCCAGGAAGGTACTGAGGGGCTTAAAACAAGAGTGAGTATAATATGGTCACATTTATGCACTGAAAATTTCCTTTGGCTTCAGTGTAGAGAGTGTATTAAAGAGAAGAATTAGGAGGCAGGAAGATCAATTAGGAGGCCGAGAGGTCATTGAGACTTGTGCAAGGATGGTAGAAGTGAAGATGAAGAGAAGAGAAGATATTTAGAAGATAAAGACAACCCAGACTTGATGATGGGGGAATGAGGAAGACAAAAATACCAAGAATGACGCCTAGGTTTCTGGCTGATCTGATGGTACATTTTGTTGAGGTGCTAAACACTGGAAAACCTCTGATTTGGGGAAAGGGACAAAGTTTTTGGCTCTAGTTTAGGATATATGGAGTTTGAGATGATTTTGAGACATGTAGGGAAAGATGACCTTGTACCTCAGAGGAAAGATATAAATATAGAATTCATTGGTGTATAAGTGACATTTAAACCCATGGGAATGGATGAAATTAGCAAAGGAGAGAAGAGGATTCAAGATTAATCCCTGGAACATCCCAACATTTGGAAGTGGAAATGGGAGGAAGAGTCTGTAAAGGTAACTAAAAAAAGAAAAGCTGGAAAAGTTGGAGAACAGTCTGGATCATAGGTCACTGAAGCTCAAGGACAAGAAGATTTCAAGAGAAAGTAATGGTTGACAGAACTGAATAGTGTCAAGAGATCAAGGAGGGGGGGTTGTGGGTTAATGGTAGAGCACTTGCCTAGCATGCACGATGTCCTGAATCCCATCCCCAGTGTTATGGCTTGTATCTAGATGTCCCCACAAAACCTTATGCACTCATAGATGGAGGTTTTTGAAAGTGGCTGAATCTAGCGCATGTGAATATGGATTCTGAGTGTGTGATAACTGGATTACTCTACTGATTGGATTCACAGGGTTCTGGGTGTGGCTGAATGGATTTACTGAAGATAGAAGCCCTGCCCTGGGTGTGAGTAGAACTAACCAATAGGCTTGTAGCCTGGATGGAATATAAAAGGAAAGATGGCAGGCAGGCTGGCTGCTTCCTGCCTGCCCTGCCGTGGATTACTTCTCCTCTGCCTTACCGTCCTATCTTAGAGCCAGTCAACCATGGACTAAAACCTCTATAAACTGTGAGTTAAAATAAACCTTTACTCCTTTAACTTGTGATTGTCAGGTATTTTGTACCAGCAACTGAAAAGTTACTAAGACACCCAGTACCCTTTTCCCAAGAAAGAGCAAGGAAGATAAAACTGACCATACAATTTAGGGTTTGTGAAAGTCATTCAGCTCAGCAAGAGCTGTTTTAGGAAAGTGGTGGTTGCCAAAAATGGCTTACATGTGTTGAAGAGCGATTGGGAAATGAATAAGTGGATTCAGCAAGTATAGCCAGTTCTTTGGAGAAGATTGGCTGGGAAGGAAAACAGAAGTGGTATGACAGCTGGACAAGGATGTAGGGGGCGAGGTTTCTTTAAAGATATAGAGAAGATTTGAGTATGTTTCAGTGTAGTTGGGAAAGATAGAGGTGAAAGGCAGTGATTGAAAACACATGTAGTGTGCAGGTAAGTGTTTTAACAACTGGCTCCCTGAGGAAAAAAGCACAGGACAACCTTGTAGTACATCATTTGCTGACTTCTGCAGTGTAAATGCTCTCACCACGACTGAGTTTAGTTATCGATAAGCACCTCAAGCCCTGAAAGCAGGCTCTGACATGCCACCGACCACAGGAAGAAGGGCCAGAATGTCTAGTGATTGGCCCAGTCTGTTTCCCCTTTTATGAATTTCTTGGACACTTCTTTTGCCCACTTTGATAATGAAACTCTTACCTTTTGTTAAGACTTTCTTTCATTAATGTGTATGAGGCCTTTATCTATGGATATCAATCATTTGTCATTAATTGTATTTATGGTGAATTTTTGTGTAAGGAGATTTTAAATATTTATCCACTCAAATCTGTTAATATTTCCCTTTATAGTTTTTCCCTTTATGATTTTTTTCTATATTTCACTGTAAATTACTAAACTGTCTCCCTGCTTTGAGTAATGTGAATTTGAGATGTTTCATTTTTATTTTATTTCTTGGGGGTGCTGGGGATCTAACCCAGGGCCTTGTGTTTGCTAAGAAAGAGCTCTACCACTGAGCTCCACTTCCCAGCCAGAATTTGAGGTGTTTTAAATTTCAAAGGTGAAGAACTGACAGTAGATCTCAGTGAACTCACCAAGGAACTAGCATCACATGAGATCTCTCAGGAGCCCTAACCTCACCTTTTCAATGAGGTGTTTCAAATATCATAGTAGGACAGCACTTGCAAAGAGTCTGCCACCTTCTTTCAAACTTCTGCTTCAAAAACTTGGATCTACATTTCATTCACTTGGACAAATATTCTCCCTCTAGTGACAAATACAGTGCAGTCACTTTTATAATAAACTGGTGACATGATCGTATCATTACCTGCCAAGAAGGACCTCAAAAGTTAATCAGCCACAGTATTTTGCTCCTGTAAGAAGTCATTAAAATAAAAGTGTAACCATTGACTTTGGCACATATTTTTTGTAACTCAATTGATCAATATTTAATACTTTATAAAGTAGGTTCGGTCACCTGGGGGCATATTGACTTGCAGCTAATTCATCCAAGCCGACTCACAGGAAAGTCATGTTACTTAAAATCAGCCGTTCTATAGTGTCAATTTCCAACTGAGGAGTAAGTCAAGGATGCAGTCTGGGGTGGGTTACTGATGGAATTAATTCACTTACTCATTGATTTGATGAAGTTTTACAGAGCACCTTCTGTGTGCTTAGCACTGTATGTGAAATTGGGGATACAGCAGTGAACAGGTGCTGTTACACAATTTATAGTCTAGGTGAGAGTGGGGGACAGAAAGATACATGGGCTATTACAGCGCAGTGATAAGGAGACTATGCTCTGGGACCCTTGGGGAAGGGAACCTAATTCAGACTCAGGTAATCAAGTAAGGCTTTACAGATATAATAATAGGTCGATCGAGGCCTGAATGACAAGAGGAGGCAGTTGGGTAAAACATGCAAAAGGAAGCATCGCATTATCAAGGTGAGGTCTAAGAATAAAATACTGTAACCAGGCCAGGTGTAGTGGCACATGCCTGTAATCCCAGCACTTTGGGAGGCTGAGAAGGGTCCCAAGTTTGAGCCCAGCCTGTGCAATTCAGTGACTTAGCAAGATCTTTTCTCAAAAAATAAAAAGGGCTGGGGGATGTTGTTCAATGTGAAGGCCCTGAGTTTAACATCCTGAATGGCCATAAATAAATAAATAAATAAATAATAATCAAACAGTGGCAGATCCCATTGGCATGTGTCTATTATCGAGCTAGAGCTGAGGATGAGCACAGATGTGTATGTGGGGCGCAGGGAAGGGTAGATTCCTAAACTAAGACCCTTCAGCTCTCCCTGCAAAGACAGGGACAGAGACCTTGAAGAGCTCTCTAAAGCAAGCAAGCAAGAAAGAAGTACCTCGCCTCAAGTGCAGATGGGATCTTGTCCATTAATATAAACACCCTTCATCTAAGTTTGCTTTCACACAGTGTGCACCACTCCACCTCTGTGAAGGGTCCTTATGTGGTCATTGTGGTGCTGGAAAAGTATTGAGGTTTTTCTATGACCACACAAGTGACTGGTTAATGTTGTGCTCCATACTGTGGAACTTAGGGACTTAATTGACTCACTTTTTGATGTAGCAACAAGAGCCAAAGTGCTTCCAGAGAAAGTTACCTGAGCAAGTAACTTAGTGGTCCACCTACTCCATGAGGGGTCTTGTGATTTTCCATTCAGGTGAGGCCAGCAGTCAAGCTTCTCAGAGTTCATCACAGAATAGCTGCAAAGCAACTTTATTTTGGTTTCCAAAGTAAATGCATTAGCCCTCAAAAATCAATCGAGACAAAATACCAGTTCTCTAAGCCCTTGTTAGAAATTACAGATTAAAAAAACTGCTATGGAGTTCTGATCACAAATCTAGCCAAGACACCTGACATTTTAGGCAAGTTTGTTTAAGACAGAGCACTCCCGTTTTTTTCCCATTGTAGGCCATGTAATAAAAGGCTAATATGTAGAGATTGCAAAAATTGATAATAAAATGTAGCTTATTATCTATTCAACAGCATGTATTGTGGGGGCAGTAATACAAAAGCATCCCCTGAAACCCTAATCAACTGTTTTCACTCAAAAGTGCATATTTATCGGCCTAGTGGGTCATTGGTCAATATTGATTGACCCAACAATAAGAACAGGACACTGGTATTTTTAACGAAATGAACTGGGACAGCAGGAGCTGTTCAGTCTGTGCCTGTTTCATGCTTATTCCAGAGATAGACTTGAGATAGACTCAATTTTGACAGTTTTAAGAAAAAGGATCCACTTTCTGCTGCATCAGGAAGACCCTGACCTTGTCCAGAGTTTGCCCATCCAGCCGGAGAGCTTGGGATAACATTCACCTGTAAATTCCAAGGATGGCATACTTCTTGGTAGATCTAGTCCCCTGAGTGGAATGTTGACACACACTGATACAGTATTTGATCACTTAGTCCCAGGCAGGACATAAACAAATAAAATGTCTGTACTCTTAAGGCAATCAGAAAAATACCTTTAAATTTGTATTTTGTTTGGTTATGAAAGTAAAGAATTGTTTATACTCATCAAATCCTATGGATGAGGTGGATTGCATGATATATGAGTTATATCTCAATAAAGCAGTTATATTAAAAGAAAGAAACCAGCTGGATGCTGTGGCAATAGCCTGTAATCCCAGCATCCTGGGAGACTGAGGCAAGAGATGTTCAAGCCCAACCTGGGCAACTTCTTGACTTACTGAGATGCTGTCTCAAATTAAAAATAAAAAAGGGCTGGGGATATAGCTCAATATGAAGGCCCTGGGTTCAATCCCCACTACAAGAAAAAAGAAAAGGGGGGAGGGAAGGGGAGGGGAGGAGAGTCAAAACAGGACAAGACCTATGAACTCTAGCTGGGCCCTCTGCCCCCTATTAAGGCTGCTACATGAAAGGCAGGACAATCGACCATCCCCCGCCTCTGCCAAACATGGCCTGAGCCTGGGGGTTGGCTCTGACTCTGTTGATACTGCTCTAGTTTTTTTGACTTGCAGGTTCCTGGCTCTGCATGTCTAACCTCTTTCCTCTGGTCCTGGGCTCTCAGGACCCTATGATCTAAACCCTCCTCTGTACACCTCTCCCCTGCATCCAGGGAAGGGAATCCTCATGCAATTGTGTCTTGTTTTCCACCAAATATAATGCGGCATTCTTCAAAATCTATGAAATGTGATGAACTCAAGACAGCTTGGCAATGGAACGAGAGGTTTCTAGTCACCATCTGTCCAATCCACATGTCCAGTTGGAGTCTGCATTTCCTTGAGCAAATCAACAGAGCCTTTGCTTGTCCCCTGCCGTTTTGAGTTCAATATGTTCAGATGTATTGTCACATCCATAATACAGTCTTGGGATCACTAAGTGGTCTAACGAAATGTATTTGGGGACTCTTTTATTAAAAAAAAGTCCTTGATTGGCAATGGCAAATTCAGTGTATCTCTATACCTGGTATCAATGTCTTCCAAATAGCTCATAAATTGGTCTTGGTTAAGGCAGAGTGCAGAGAAAAATACATAATCATCATTGCTTTCTCCACGGCATCATGTGGTAAGTCAGACTTGTGAAGTTCATGGCGTGAGGCCTGAGGTGATGACAGCTGGGCTCACCAAATTTCTCTTGGCTTGAATACATTGTTTAAATCTTGTTTGCTTTTTAATGTGGGCACCTCACATACAGTAAGTGAACTTTTCTCTGTTTAGAACTTCTAAGTCCTTACATCATGCTGATTGGAAACAACTGATTCATGTGGGTGGGTTACATTACAAAGCAGGAACTCAAGCCAGACCCCTTCAATTTAAATCTTTATGTCTCTTCCTTGCTATGGAACATTAGGCAAACTGTTTAACCTCTTTGTGCCTCAGTTTCCTTCCCTGTAGAATTCAGATAACAGTAATAAGAGTACCTATGTTATAGAGTTCTCATGAGAATCAAATATGTTGAAATTTGTAAACTGCTTAGAAGAGTACTGGCACATAGTAAGGGCTATGTTAATTATTAAGTAACTTAGTTTAATGAGTTACTGTTAGGCACCAAATGTTTGTGTCTCCCCTAAATTCCGACATTGAAACCTAATCTTCATTGTGATGGCATATGAAAGTGAGACATTTGGGAGGTTATTAGGTCACAAGAGTAAAGCCTTCACAGGTGGGATTGGTGTCCTTATAAGAAGAAACTAGAGAACTGACTCGCTCTTTTTCCTGCTGCAGGAGGCTACAAGAACCCTGCAGTCTGTAACCTGGGAAAGGGTCCTTACCAGAGCTTGACCATTTTGGCACCCTGCTCTTGGATGCCCAGCCTCCAGAAACAAATTTCTGGTGTTTATAAGCCACCCTGTCTATGGTATTTTGTTATAGCAGCTTGAACTAAGACACTTACTTTTCCTAAAATCCTAGGCAAGAGTAAATAGCCCTTTCCCTTTTCCCAAATCACGTTTGGCTTTATGTTAGACGTCCTGAATTAAGGACATATTGTCTCTCCACTCTTCCTAAGCACTCTAAGTTCCATTCTTCGATCAAATTAGACCATTGGAAACCTGAATATGAAGCCACTCTGCAAAGCTGCCTTTCTTGAGTTTTACTTCTAGTGCTAGGCCTTCAACATTTTTTAAAGGTCAGTACAATAATCATCTGAAGGAGCATTTATTCTGTTTTATAAAATACTAAAACCAAAGAAACATGTGAAATGCATTTCTTCATTGGCTGTAAAAGTATTATCGAGGACAGTGCCCAATATAGTGCATATTTGCACCTCTACCCCAAGGTCCCCCTCTGAGCTCCAGCCTTGTGCATCCAGCTGCCAATCTGACATCTGCACTTGAATATTTCAAGAGAAACAAGCGCATCACATTGAAGAACAAATATGAGATCTCCTCCCTCTCCTGACTCCCAACCTGATTTTCACCCAGGGTCCCACCTCTCAGAGTACAGGGCCACCATTTATCCTATTGCGCAGGTGCAAATCAGAGGACTCATCCTTGACCTGTCCTTGGCCCTCAACTTCCCTTATCAATCTGCTGTCAGAACTAGTTGATTTTGAATCTCTCTCCAATATCCTAAGTCCACCCATGTGTTTGATAGAGCTATGACTGGTGTATGCAAACTATTCTTCTGTTTTTTCACAACAGTATCACAAACCCACTGATTTGTGGATCAGTGGAACCCAGACGCTTGTCTGTCTGTCTGTTTGTTTGTTTATTCAATAAACCCCGACACTCCCCTCTTTGCTCAGCCCTGTGACAGGTACTGAAGAAATATGGATGGTCCAGATCTGTTCCTTCCGTGGGGAGCTCCCAGGCTGACGAGGGAGACATGCAAATTTCTAATTCTGTTTTAGGGGAGAAGTGCTGCACAGTAAGCACTGGTCAGTAAGTACAGGTCACTGAGACAACATGGAAGAGCAGCAAGTTACTCAGACATGGGTTTGGAAAGACTTCTTAGGCCTTGAGGGATGAGTGAGAGTTAGCTGGAGGAGGAGAAGTTGAGATTAGAGGTAGATTAGGCAAACGGAAAAGAATGTACGAAGACCAGAAGGAAGAAAACCAACAGTGTGTTCAAAGAACTGTAAGATATTCGGTGTGGCAGAAAGGCAGAGTTTGAGGAAGCTAGAGATTGCCAGTAGCCAGATCACTGCCTTGAGTGCCATATTGAAGAGCCTTCTCTAACCTGTGATAGATGAGAATCCAACATATCCAAATACAAAATGAACACAATCAGATATGGGTGTTAAAACATCTCTGAGTGCACCTAACAACCTCCAAAAGGGATAGAATGATAAAGAGAAGATTGTACAAAGGAAATAAAAAGCCTGCACAAGACCATAAACTAAGTGGACTGAACAGACATCTCTGTAACACTCCACCTAACAGCAGGGGAAGGCACAATTTTCTCAAGTGCCCTTGGAACTTTCCACACGATAGAAAATATAACAAGCCTCAACAAATACAAAAGGATTGGAATCATGCAAAATATGTACTCCAACCAAAGTGGAGTGAAATTAGAAATGAATAAGAGAAACTTTTGAGAAATTCACAAATATATAGAAATGGAAGAACAACATATTCTTTTTTTTTTTTTTTTTGGTACCGGGGATCAAACTCGAATCCTTGCGCTTGCAAGGCAGGCAGCGGAACCACTGAGCTAAATCCCCGGCCCAGAACAACATATTCTTACTCGTACAATGGGCCAAAGAAAGAAACCATAAGATAAATTAGAAAACATCTTATGATGAATGAAAATGATGACACATTAGACCAAAATTTAGGAATGAAGCTAAAGCAGTGCCTAGAGGGAAACATGTAGCTATAACTACCTATATTAAACCAGAGAAACAGAAAGATCTCAAGTCAAGAACTTAAACATCGGTGTGAGGCTTGTGGAGTTGGTGGTGGCTGCAGCAAAAAGAGTTTGGCATGATGTCTCACACTATTTTGCTGGTGCAATTTACCATGAGGCCAGAAGGCAGAAGTTACGCTGACTATGAATCTGTTCATGAATGCGTGGAAGGCATTTCTAAAATGTATGAAGAACATCTGAAGAGAACTAACCTGAACAGGCCCTCTATCACATATGATATCAGTCAGCTGTTTGATTTTATTGATGATCTGGCAGGCCTCAGTTGCCTTGTTTACCTAGCTGATACCCAAACATACCAGCCTTATAGCAAAGACTGGATCAAAGAGAAGATCTATGTGCTCCTTCATCGGCAGGCCCAACAGGCTGGAAAATCATTGAGTTGGAAGCACTCGGGGGCTAGGGTTGGGCTTGGAACACAGGTGTGTACAGCATGCTGTAGTGGGAGTTTTATAAGATAGTAACCCTGTTTCCATTTTGTTACACTCTGGCCAGGACTGAATGAATTAGATGAAATGTGACATGTGAGGATCTTTTCAATCCGAAACCTCCACTGGCCCCTTTTTCTTTTTCTTTCTTTCTTTTTTTTTTTTTACTTAAACATTTTTATGATGATTCAGATGGAAGTTGGTCTTTGTCAATGTTGGTTTCAGTCTTTCAGATTGTTCATATCTGCTTTTGAGCATTCACTGTACTAATCTTTTGAAGATGGGGTGGGGGGGTGATGACACAGTTTAGTTACGTCCTCAAGAAAAAGTCTTAGAAAGGTCACGAGTTCTATCTCTGGTACAAAAAAAAAAGAATAAAAAGTCTTAGAAATAAATAAATGTTCTTTAGTTTAAAAAAAAAACCTTAAACATGCACCTTAAGAAACTGGAGGGCTAGGGATTTAGCTCAGTGGTTCCACTGCCTGCCTCACAAGTGCAAGATCCTGAGTTCGATCCTGGGTACCAAAAAACAAACAGACACAAAAAAAGAAACTGGAAAAAGGGGCCAGGGATGTAGCTTAGCGGCACAGTGCCTGCCTGGCAAACGTGAGGCCCTGAGTTCAATTCCAGGTACCAAAAAAAAAACCCCAAACCTCCCAAGGAAAGATTAATAAAGATCAGAGTACAAATTAATAAGATAGAGAATAGAAAACAATGGAGAGAATCAAAGAAACTAAAAACTTATTCTTTAAAAAACTGAACAAAATTGACATGTAGCTAGACTAAGAAAAAGGAAAAAGCACTCAAGTTACTAAAGAAGGGGAAATTATTGCTAACTGTACAGAAATAGAAAAGATCATAAAGAAATACTAACTGGATGCAGTGCCAAACACCTGTAATCCAGCGCTCTAGGAGGGTGAGGCAGGAGGAGAGAAAGTTTGAGCCCAGCCTGGGCAACTTAGCAACTTAGTGAGACTCTGTATCAAAATAAAAACAATGCTGGGGATGTAGCTCAGTGTGAAGGCCCTAGATTTAATCTTTAGTGGCAAATAAATAAATAAATGCAACTGTATTATGAGTAACTATATGTTAATAACTGATGAAATGGAAAAATTTCTAGTAAGATACAAACTATAGACTTACTCAAGAAGAAATAGGAAATCTAAAGATATGTATATAAAGAATTTTAATCAATAATTATCAAAAATATTTATTCTTTCAAAATTATTTTGTGGCTTTTGGTGTATAAACCTTGTACTTATTTTGTTAAATTTAATTTAACTATTACTAAGACATACTATTAGCCAGGGATTTAGCTCAGTGCCACCATACCTGCCTTGCAAGTGCAAGGTCCTGAGTTCAATCCCCAGTACCAAAAAAAAAAAAAAAGAAAGAAAAGAGTCTTAATACTATTAAAAAGACAGTAATCCCCAAACCAATCTACAGACTCAATGCAATTTTTATCAAAATCAAGCTTCCTTTTTTCTAGGAATTGAAAAGACTAGAAATTAAAAGGACCAAGAATAGTCTTGAAAAAACAAGAACAAAGTTGGAGGAGACTGTCTTCTCCATTTGAAAACTCATTACAAAGCTACACTAATCAAGACAGTGTGGTCCTAGCATAAGAATAGACATATAAGGGCCAGGGATTTAGCTCAGTGGTTCCGCTGCCTGCCTTGCAAGCACAAGGACCCGAGTTCGATCCCTGGTACCAAAAAAAAAAAAGAATCTAGAACTTATAGGGCTGGGGATTTAGCTCAGTGGTTCCGACACCTGCCTCGCAAGCGCAAGGTCCCAAGTTCGATCCCTGGTACCAAAACAAAGAAAAGAAAAGAAAAAACTTTGGGCTGGGGATTTAGCCCAGTGGTTGGTTTTGCCGCCTGCTGTGCAAGCGCGAGGACCTGAGTTCAATCCCTGGTACAAAAAAAAAAAAAGAATAGACATATAGTTCAATGGAATAGATTTAGGAGCCCAGAAATAAACCCTCTGGTTTATAGTCAGTTGATTTTCAACAATGGTGTTGCCCATTCATGTTGCTATTAACAAATACCGTACACTAAATAGCTTATAAACAACAGAAATTATTTTTCACAATTCTAGAGGCTGGAAAGTCCACAGCCAAAAGTGCTGAGAGAGTCATTGTATGGTTGGGGCCCACTTTTGGGTTCACTGATGACACTTTGTCATTGTGTCTTCACATAGTGGAAAGCTACTAACTCTTTTGTGTCTCTTTTACTAGGGGACTCCTTTCTCAAAGGGGTACCTCCTAATATCCTCGCCCTGTGAGTTTGGGATTTTAACATATGGAATGATGGGGGTGGGGGTAGACACAAATGTTCAGATCATAGCAGGTATCAGATAATTCAATGGGAGAAAAATGGCCTTTCTAATAATAATGCTGAGACAACCAGATATCCACAAGCAAACAAACAAAAAAAATGGACCCCTACCATAGCAAATGTAAAGAATCAAAGTGAATCAAAGAAATGTGAAAACTAAAATTATAAAACTCTTAGAAGAAAATGAGTACATGTCTATGACCATGTATTATGCAATAGATTCTTAGATATGACACAAAAGCACAAGCAGAATAGATAAATTAGACTTCATCAATATTTAAAATTTTTGTGCTTTACAGGATACCAACAGAAAAGTGAAGATATCTCACAGAATGGGAGAAAAATTTGCAAATCGTATGTCCAACAAGAGACTTGTAACTAAAATATACAAATTAAAAGGCCAAATAACTCAATTTTAAAAATGAGTGAAAGATCTGAAAAGACACATCTCCAAGACAGATGGGCAGGTGACCAATAAAATTATTACAAGATGTTTAATACCATTAAATATTTTCCCACCAAGGAAATGCAAACCAAAAGCACAATGAGGGGACCGGGGATTTAGCTCAGTGGTTCCAGTGCCCGCCTCGAAAGCGCAAGGTCTGGAGTTCGATCCCTGGTATCAAAAAAAACCCAAAAACAACACAATGAGGTACAACTTCACATCTAAACAGAGGCCTATAATAAAAAAGACACATGATAACAACTGTTGGTAATGATGTAGGGAAAAATATAACTCCCAACCTGCTAGATGTCAGATATGCTGAGTTCATGTTCCCTGAAATCAAGGAATGAATTCCAAAGGACAAAGGAGGTTAAGAGCAGGAAAGGTTTATTGGGCCATAAGAATAACTCCTGAGAGAAAAGAGAGTCCCAGAAGTGAGTTGCCACCAAGACCCTTTGTCAGGGGTAATCTATACAGCAATGTGAGTACAACCTAGGTGAAACTACAATCACCTAGGTTTACAATCCTAAACCTATAGGATTACAAGTATAGGTGCTTTGCTAATGTTGATCCAATAGGGAAGCGGGTCACGTAGCAAGGGTACATGGAAAACACAAAGGCATTTTGGGGAAGGGATGGATCTGGATGCTTTGGTCATCTACCTGGGTGACTGATGCCTATCTGGACTTTACTGGACCAGGTGATACCAATTATAGTATAATCTCAAGTTATTGCTTATCCTTCAGGGAGGCACGTAGGCCTGGTCATTCCGTCTTTATCTTGAGGCCAGGCCTTCTTGAGATGTGCCTCCAGCCACAATTCTGATGTCTTTATTTTTCTCCTGACATCTTCGATAGACCAGTTCCTCTCTGACTGTATATTAATTTCTAACTTAGCTGCCTATAATAGTGAGAATAGGGAGACACTGGAACACTCATTCATAGCTGCTGCTAAGGTCTAATAGTGCAGACATTCAGGAAAACACTTTGGCAGCTCCTCAAAGGTAAACATATGACTCAGCAATTTCATTCCTAGGTGTTTACCCAAGAGAAATGGAAACATATCTATACAAAAACTTGAACAATTTAGGCATGTTGGTGTGTGCTTGTAATCCCAGCTAGTCAGGTGACTGAGGCAGGAAGAATCCAAGTTCAAAGCCAGTCTGGGCAACTTAGTGAAACTCTACCTCAAAATAATTTTTTTTTTTAAAAAAAGGGCTCTATGGGCTGGGGATTTAGCTCAGTGGTTCTGCCACCTGCCTTGCAAGCTCAAGGACCCGAGTTCGATCCCTGGTACCGAAAAAAAGAAAAGGCTCTGAACTCTTGAAGATAGTGGCATAAGAAAAGATTTCATGAACAAAACCTCAGTTCCATGTGAACTAGCACAAACAATCAACAAGTGGGATCTCTTCTTATTAAAAAGCTTCTCCACAGCAAGAGAAACCACCAACAGTGTGAAGAGACAACCCACAATGTGGGAAAAAACTTTCACCAGCTGTTCCTCAGATGAAGGTCTACTATCTAGACTATATAAAGAGCTTTAAAAAAAAAATCAGACATCCAAATTTAAAGATCCAGTCCAAAAATGGGCATCTGAAATGAACAGGCATTTCTCAGACAAAGAAGTAGAAATAGCAAATAATCATGAAAAAATGTTCAACAACACTGGTCATTTGAGAGATGCACATGAAAACAACACTGAGATTCTACCTCACCCCAGAAAGAATGGCTGCTATCATGAAATCAACCAATAACAAATGCTGGCAGGGCTGTGGGGAAAGAGGAACCCTGCTCCACTGCTAGTGGGAGTGTAGACTGGGGCAAGCACTGTGGAAATCAGTATGGAGATACCTCAAAGGACTAGGACTGGAAGTCCCATTTGACCGCGCTATTCCACTGCTGGGGATCTTCCCTAAAGAATTAAAAGAATCATACCACGGTGATATATGTGCACCCATGTTCATAGCAGTTTGTGATAGCTAAAACTTGGAAGCAGCCCAATTGCCCATCAACTGGAGACTGGATAAAGAAAATGTGGGGGGTTTTTATAAAATGGAGTATGACTCAGCCATAAAGAATGAGAAATTAGAGACATTTTAGCTAAATGGATGCCCACTGAGGCAATACTCTTACGTGAAAATAAATAGGACACACATGTGTAAATACTGAATATTTTCTCTGGTGTGAGAAACTGAGAGTGTAAATAAGGATCAAAAGGTATAATAAGGGCCAGGGATTTAGCTCAGTGGTTCCGCCACCTGCCTTGCAAGCGCAAGGTCCCGAGTTCGATCCCTGATACCAAAAAACAAACAAACAAACAAAAGGTATAATAAATAGGGCCGGGGATTTAACTCAGTTGTTCCACCTCCTGCCTCACAAGTGCAAGGTTCCCTGTTTGATCCCCGGGACCAAAAAAAAAAAGGTTATAATAGATAATGTGAAATAGGAAGAAAAGGGGCAAAGGGGAAGGTGAAGTGGGAGAGGTGGGGAAAGGAAAGAAAGGAATGGAATTAATACAAGAAAATGAAAAATTAGAAACAAAGTCTTTGTAAATAGGGACGGGTGGAGGGGTTAAAGGCAAGATATATTATGTAAAGGTACAAATTTCCAATTATGACTGTCATTATATTGTATATCTAAAATGTACCAATAAAATAAAATTATTTTTAATTTTTTTAAAGGGCTCTGAGTATAGCTCAGTGGGAAAGTGTTGCCTAGCATGTGTGAGGCCCTGGGTACAATCCCAGGACAAAAAGAGCCAATAAAAAATCTTTGTACATGAATTCTTAGAGCAATAACTGAAAGGCAGAAACATGCTCATCAATGGATAAATAAAGTCTGGTACATCCATATAATAAAATATTCTGCAAAAAAGACTGAATTGCTGATACATGGATGAACCTTGAAAGCATGATGTTAAGAGGGAGAAGTTAGCAGAAAAACATCTGCCGTATGATTCTAATTTTATGAAACATCTAGAACAGAAAAATGTATGAAGACAGGAAGCAGAGAAACTACTAATTACTCATTATTAGTTGTAATTACTACTTATGGTCAAGGGCTGGGAGGACTGGAAGGGAATGGGGAAGGGTTCTAGTGGACATGGGGTTTCTTTTTGAGGTGATGAGAATGTACTAAAATTTGATAGTTGTAAAAGTTGCACATATCTGTGAAATATGAAAATCCTTTGAGTTGTATATTTTTAAAGGGTCAGTTGTATGGCATGTGAATTATATATCAAGAAAAGAGTTATTTTTTAAAAAAAAATAATCTCTTTGGTGGCAGGTGCAGAAAAGAAATTGGAGGAGGCAAGACCAGCAGCCACAGAAGTGACTGGTGCATGGTCCAGGAAGCAAGACAGCCCGAATTGGACCAGGATTTATGGAATAGATTCAAGAAAAGTTCCAAACGGAGATAGGGCAAGACTCTGTGACAGTTAGTGTTTGGCTTGATTCCTGATTCCATAGCGCCTGTCTTGATGCCCCTAGAGCCTGTATCTGGTGCTGGTGACCATCTACAAGACCATCACACTGGTCCAAGGCCTCACTCTCTTCAACCACTGGCCCTCTTGGATGCTTTCCCTGCATCCACTCAAATTCCTTCCCAATTTGTTCTCTACACTGGAGCCACAGAGACCTTTGCATACTTCAAGTCTGTTCATGACATCCCCCTGCTTTAAGTCCTTCAACGATGTCCTTGGGCTCTTAGGAAAAGATCAAACTCCTTAACCCACTTGACCAGCCCTGAATGTCCTGGCCCTTGCCTATCTCTCTGAACTCTCCCCCACTCTCTGACAACTGACTACACTGGACTGTTTTCAAGCGCCTCACTGTGCTCGCTCCTACACAGGGTCTTTGCGCATGTTGCGCCTCTACAGAACGCTCCCTTCCCTGCCTCACCTGATTGCACTGACTCCTTTTGGTTATTAGCTTAGTCACCACTTTCTCGGGGAAACCTTCCCTGAAGGCCCAAGTTCCCCTATTTGATGCTCTCAGAGCTCTCTGGATTTCTCCTGCATGGTCCTTGTCACAGTTGCACTTTTATCTTCATGTATGGTATCATTTTATTATTGTCTGTCTCTTTCATTGCATTCCAAGTGCCATAAGATCAATATCACTAGCCATTTTTCTTCACCATCATATCTCTGTTGCCTACTACAGTGTTTGGCACACAAAAGGCTCTGAATTATATTTGTTAAATAAATGAATAAACCTCAGAAACAATTTTATTTTTTTATTATTATTTTTTTTCCAGGCCACAACAAGCCTTTATTAGGGGAATAGATCTGCCGGGCTGTCTCAGAAACAATTTTAAATGCTAATTAAAGCAACAATGACCTATCATTGTGCCCACTGATTGGCAAAGATTGAAAATACCCAGCATGGGCAGTGATTGAAGAAAATGAGCACTCTCATTCTGCAAGTGGCGGGTGTAGACTGATTATCTCCTTTGTGGATGTCAATTGAACCTTCAAATGTTCACACTGTTTGATCCCATAGTTCTACCCATGGAAATTTATTACAAGAAAATAATCACTCATGTGCATACTGGTATACACAGGAGAACATTTATTGAAGCACTATCTGTAATAGAGTGTTGGAAGCAGCCTCAATGTTCAACAATAAGATTACTTAAATAGATCACAGTGCATTCATATAATAGACTACTGTGTGACCTTTAAAAAAGATAATGTAAATTGCATTTATTGGTATAGTGTTTATTATATAATCTTGAGTTTAAAATAGTTACTAAAAAGTATGATGATAAGACCTTCTCAATTTGAATAGCATGTCATACAGATATCTGAATGCTTTTTAAAAGAAAAAAAGGAATGCACCTGGCATGGTGTCGCAAGCCTGTAATCCCAGCACCCTGAAAGGCTGAGGCAGGAGAATCGTTAAGTTCAAGCCCAGTCTGAACAATTTAGTGACCATCCTGTTTCAAAATAAAGAATTTAAAAGGGGCTGGGTGGGGCTGGGGATGTAGCTCAATATGAATGTCCTGGGTGGGGGGAGAGAGGGAGAGAGAGAGAGAGAGAGAGAAAAAAAATACAAGGATAAATAAGTTATTTTGTATAAATTGCTTCTGGAATCTTTCACATTTTACTCTACATAATTTCATATTGTATTAAAATGCTTTATGAGAATGTATTCATGTACTACTTACATAATTGAAGAAGTTTTAAACAATATAAAAAATAAAGATAGACTACCAAAGGTAAACATGCATACGACCCCACGTATGTGCTGTAGATAAACAGACTCATTAAAAAATCTGAACTAATACAAAATCCCAGCAGTAGATGTTCTGGGTTGTAGGATTATGGGTGGTTTTTGTGCTCCCTTTTTGCTTGTCTGCATTTTCTATAATTAGTATATGTTACTTTTGTAGTAAGAGAACATAATCAAATATATTTTAATGTATTTCATTTTGAAAAATATTACAATGTGAAATAAGGACTACTCATGCTGGCTGGCCAGTCAGTCAGGTCCCAGAAGGCAGCTCCAAGGGGATGAAGGTCTAATCAGGGGGGTGGTCAGTGACCACAGAACCAGAGCAAAGGACTTCATTGGATGGCTTTAATGCCTGAAGATAGCAAGCAATGAGAGCCTGATACACCATCTCCACTGCAGTGATAAACTGCTTGCTTAGAATGCTGCCTTTATTTATTTGCATTACTGGGGATTGAACCCAGAGCTTCAATATGCTAACCAAGTGATCCACCACTGAGCTACACTGCCAGCCCAAATACAGCCTCTAAAAGAGCCCAATACAACTAGCGCCCCAAGAAGCCTCCCCAAGACGGTTTGATGCCATTGCCCTGGACCCTCCTTGGTGTGTACAATGTACCCTCACCTGGCTGTGTCTCTGGCTAACAATACACTCTCTGCTCCACAACCCCCTTACTCGTCCATTTGTGGTCTGGTGTCTGAACCCCTGATTTACCATTTGCCTTCAGTCTTCCTGAGGCTTAATTTGCAGGCTCTCCCTGATGAATTTTAGTTCGAACTTGCTCCTTAACTAGTCTTGCTAAGTTTCTCTAGCTGTAGAACCCACCCTCCATAAGGGTCCTGCCCCTCCTTGTCCCACTCCTGAGAGGGATTCAGACACACACTGGCCAAGACTAACTTCAAACATTTCGATAAGCTAAGTGAGGCCCTCCCACTTGATTGCACTGGGTGGGTGCTGTCAACTCTCTTTCTCTTGACAAGAGACACATTCTTTCTCTAGTTTATAACTTTCAGTTTAGGTATGGTCAATTTATTATTCTTCCTGCTTTGGTCCTGGGAAATATTTTGTCCCTCAAGTATTTTGTAATACTGATTTTATCCATCATATGTTAATTTTGTTATTTTGAGGGAGGATTGCCCTGTAACGCTCCCACACTGAATTAAAACTGATAATCAACTGAAGCCAAACTGTATTTTAAATTTCATATATATCTCACCAGCATCTAATATAATGCCATGCATGTAGTAAGTGCACGATAATAACTGAACGAATGAACTGAATGAATGCAGGTACAAAGGGTATGTGAACAAGAAAGTGGGAACATTAAATGAATCAGTCTGTGGAACTTCAAGTAGTAATATATAAATTTATTACTAACTGCACAGACAATTCATGAATTTATTCTGTATTTTGTTTTGTTTTGATTTTTTGGTTTTTTGAGGGTAAAGTCTTGTGATATAGCCCAGGCTGGCCTTGAATCTGTTGTGTAGCATAGGCTGACCTTGAATTTGTCATCTTCCTGCCTCAGCCTCCCCTGCACTGGTATTATAGGCATGCACTACCACACCTGGCTTATTAATCTATTCTTATAAGAAAGAGAAAAAAATAAAGTAAAACTTCCCTTGTTTTAGCCTCATCTCCAAACCTAATTCTTCCCTACAGGTAACTACCATAGGGCAAATATCTTTCTAAAACCCTTTTTGCTATACGTATATTTGTATGGACACTGGAGTGAACGCAAAGATATATTGTCAAATGAAAAAAACATAGCAATTCAGTTTAGTCTGGCACTACATGTGATTTTTTGAAAACCCTCATTAATTACAAATGTTATATGGTCCAGGGGAAATCTTTATGATATCGAGTCTTTCCATTCTTGAGCAGAATGTGTTTATCCACCTAGGCAGGTCTTCTTTCATGCCTCTCCATAGTAGCACAAATCTTCACCATACTTAACACAATATCTTGTAAATAACTGGCACACAATAAAGGCTTGTCAATGATTATTTGATAAGGATAGACTTGGAATTGGAGATCAGGGAAGCAGAGTCTACCTTATGTAAAAGTAGGCCCAATTTGAGGCAAATTTCTATTTGAAACTTCGGTATTTCCCTTCTAAATCCTCGCCCTCAACTCAGTGTCCCACCTATATTCATGTTTCTTTGTCAGCAACCCCGAAGCCGAGGGCAAAAGCGAGCAGCTGTATGTGGTAAATAAACACATGGCAGTAGATTTCAAGGGCCTGTGCAGATCTGGGATCAGCAGCCTTCTACTGAGTCCACTTGTGAACTGCTTTCTGGGGATCTGTCACCAAGCCTTCTGGGCTCATTCTGCCGGGACACTGACTGCCTGAGACCCTATCTGGACGGTGGCCTGCAGAACATGACGCTCACTCTTTAGGTGTCTGCCTATACTGGAGCTGTCCCTTCCCTTCCCTGGAATGGCTCCTGTCCATCACAAGGAGGGGCCTTCATTCACTTCCTAGGCTGCTGTAGCAGAGTAGCACCAGCTGGGTGACTAAAAACAACAGAAATTTATTATATCACAGTTTTGGAAGCCAAAAGCCCAAAATCAAGGAGACAGCAGGGTTGTGCTCCCTCTGAAATCTTTCCTTGTCTGGTGCTTTCCAGGAAACCTCTGGCACTCCTTGGCTTATAGATGAATTGTTCCTCCATCCTCACATGGCCGTCTTCTTCCTATTTGTCTTCTCATCGTTTTCCCTCTGTGCATGTCTGTCTCTGTGTCCAAGTTTCTCTTTTTGTGACATCAGTCATCTTGGATGAGGACTGTGTTAGTTCACTTTCTATGACCATGACAAAATACCCACAAAAATCAACTTAAAGGAGGAAAGGTTTATTTTGGCTCACAGTTTCAGGGGCTTTAGTCCATGATTACCCAGTTCCATTGCTCTTAGGCCTGAGGTGAGGCAGAAACATCATGGCATAGTGAGGAAAGCTGCTCACCTCACAGTGGCCAGGAAACAGAAAGAGAGGAATGAGCCAGGGACAAGATACAGTCTTTGAGGGTATGCCTCCAAAGACCTACTTCCCCCAAGTAGGCCTCACTTCCTAAGTTTCTACTACCTCCCAACCACCCATTAGATTATCATCACTGATGAGGACACAACTTTCATGATCACCTTCCAAAAGCACCACATCTAAATACAGATGCATTTCAACATATGAGCCTTTAAGGGGCATTTTATATCCAAACCATAACAAAGGTCCACCTTATTGACTTCATTTTAACTTGATTACCTCTGTAAAATCCTGTCTCCAAATAAGGTCACATGAAGTATTGGAGGTTAGAAGCTCGGATCTTTTTGGGGGGACACGGTTCAACTCACAACAGGCCCCCAGACCACAGTTAGATTGCTGGGCTTCATCTTGCTCTCCTTTCCCCTTCTCTCCACCATGGCTCATGGGACTGGAGGTGGACACAGGTGTCAGGGTCCAAGGTGAGTCAATCCAGCTTCTGCTGCCAGGAATTTGATCTGGGACTGAGAAACATACAGTCTCCAGGTGTGGCTGGGACCCTACCATGTGGACGGGGAATCGAAGAGAGCTGTTTTTCACTCTCCGGATGAGAAAAGCAGAGAAAGGCAGTCTGCAGAGTGAATACTGAAGTGGATGCACATAGAGAAATAGAAGAGGAAGGCAAGTGTAGACTATGAAATTCCCATTTCTGGGATGCTGAACAGGTACAAGGTGCCGAGCAATTGATTTATATCCATTAGCTCATTGCATCATCTTAACAATTAGTATCTCCATGTTAAGGATGGGAAAAGTGAGTCTCAGAAAGGTTATGTTGCTTTCTCATAGTGATCCAGCTATTAAGTAGCAGAGCCAGGTTTCACATCTTCCTGGATTCACAGCCCTGTACCCCAGGGAAGCATACTAGGTCGCTGACCCTGGGTTCTAGTCCCATCCAGAGACCCAGATGCATCTTCATCTTTGAATCCATGAGACATTCGTGTAACATTAGAATGAAGTACACACATCCTAAGTGCATAGATGAATGAATTTTTGCATATACCCATGTATATGTACATATGTATGTATATGTGCAGGTACAGTACATATGTATGTGTGTTTGCATATGTATATGTACAGCGTATGTATATGTGTATATGTGTACAGATATGTGCAGTCTATATGTATATGTACAGTGTATGTGTGTATGCATATGTATAGTACGTATATGTATATGCATGTGTTCCTTCCTGATGCTGCCCACCCAGTCTCCCCTAAAGGTAACCATTTGTCTGTCCTCTCCACCACCATAGAGAAACGTGTGTTTTTTACTAGCTCTTATGAGTTTCTCTTACCTACAACCCAAAAGTATTAATTCAATGAGTTTCAAGCTGTGATTTGCAAGCTATTAGTGGCCTTTGAAACCAAGAATTTTCCTTTTGAATAAAATACAAAAGAGTAGAAAATATCAGAGGGCATCATATGTAGTGTTTTATTTTATTTTTATTAGTACATTTTTGCAGTACATGATGATTACATTCATCATATGGAATTGGTACATGTACATAAATAAAAATATTATTTTGAATCTTTTATGATAATGGTGTGTGTGTGTGTGTTGGGTCATAATGAAAAATGCATTTCTCAGGACGGGTCATATTCAAAAATGTTTCTAGGAGCTTGAGGTATTACTCGGTGGTAGAGTACTTGCCCAGCAGGTGAACGGTCCTGGGGCCCACCCCCAGAATCCACCCCCCTCCCAACATTTAAGCAACACTGTCCCAACTACCGCAGGGCCTGAGGAGGACTGTGGCCTCTTCTCTGGCCCAGACCTGAAATGGTGTCCAATTCATCCAACAGACACTCATTGAGGACTCTAGAGGACACGTGACACCTCCCTGCCTCCCTCCCCACCATGCCCCAGGATTGCAGTTGGTCGTTGGCTTCCTCAGCCTGGCCCAGTGGCACCTCCTGACCTAGCATTGCCCTGAGTCCCACATCTCTCTGCTGCCCTCCACATGGGCCGGGACTGGCTTCTGTGTACCGCCTCCTGCTGTTACAGCTTGTATCCAGATGTCCCCCAAAGCCTCATGTGGTCATAGGTGGAGCTTTTCCAGAGGTGGCTGGATCTAGAGTGTGTGACTGATTCATGGTGCAATGCCAGGATTAAGAGTGGGTGATCACTAAATCAATCCACTGATTGGCTTGGCACTGCTCTAATCCTGGTAGCCTGAATATAAGGGACAGAAAGAGTTTGTCTTGTCCCTTGTTGTTTTTAGTGCCTGTTGCATGCAATGAACTGTTCTCTGTTGTGTGCCTGTCTGCCTTGGAGCCGGCCGACTATGGACTGAAACGTCTGTGAGCTAAATAAACCCTTTCCTCCTTTAAGTTTGGATGTTGGGTATTTTGTCTCAGCAATGAGAAAAGTAACTGTGTTATCTTGTGTGCTGAGAGAAAAATCAGCCTGACTGGCGTAGGAAGGCCTATGGTGCCCTCAGGAAACACAGGCTTTGTAAACTGGAGTTAGACAACAGTTCTTTGTACAAACCTGACCGCTTTCCTGTAAACAGGAACTAATTTCAAACTAAAAAGTTTTTAAAAATTAAAGCAAATAATTGTCTTCTGGTGATTTCTTCCCTCCTTGTGGGGCTTTCTGGCCAGGAAGGTGGGGAGCAGCCCTGTGAGAGATGAGATGGGGCCCGGGAGGCCTGAGTTTTCTTTTCTGTTACTGAGAGTTAATTCCTCTGCATATTGTAGGATTTTTTGTTGTTTGTTGTTTGGTTGGTTGGTTGGTAGTACTAGGGATTGGACCCAGGATCTCCTGCATGCTAGGCAAACATTCTGCCCCTGAGCTACACCCCCCAGACCACTGTAGGTTTTTAGATAAATCTAGTATTAGCCCATTGTATCAATATGGGCAGACATGCCTCAGATATGTGACCACTCCCTGAAATGCTGCCCTTCGGAATTGGCCCCACCCAAAGTGTCTGTGTAACGTGCACCAGGCTGTGCAGGTCCTGCTCCAGGGGTCTGCAATACAGCAGCTGATGGACCTTTCCCAGCCTCGGCATGCCACTCTCCTGTGCAAAGGCTGGCACAAAGCTGTCCTCCTTGCCTTGTCACCATGGAGTCCAAGCGCCCCTGGGGGAGAGGCCGGGAAGTGCAAGCCTCGCTTCTGGCCTCTTCTCCCAGCAATGCCAACCTTGCCCAGCAAACCAGAGCTGCTTCCAGTTCCTCCACATTCCACACGCTTTCCCACCTGCAAGCCTTTGCTCATGTTGTTCCTTCTACTTTGACAGCCCTTCCTTCATAGTCCCCCACCCACCGTGACATCATTAGAGCCAACTCATTCTTCAACATTGGATTCATGGGTCATGGTGTGGCAAGTGCCTGTAATCTCAGCTACTAGGGAGGTTGAGGTAGGAGGATCTCAAATTGGAGAACAGCCTGGGCAACTTGGGGATTTAGGAGGACCCTGTAGAAAGAAAGAAGAAGGAAAGGAGGAAAGAAGGAAGGAAGAAAGGAAGGAGAGATTAGGTTCAGGGAAGCATTCCCTGCACCCTAACTGGGCTGGGATTCTACTCTGCACCCGCTGCACCCAGTGCTTACACACTCAGAATGCTCTTCATGAAATTGCTTTCTTGCTTGTCCTTCTCCTCTCCTTGAGGACAGCAACCATGTCAGTCCCAGTCACTGCTGTGTCCCCATCTCCTAGCATGTGCCTGGCACACAGTGTTGCTCACTAAACAGTCAGCCCTCCGAATCTCTGGGTTCTGTCTCTGATAGCAGATCAAAAATACTAGGGAAGACATTCATCTGTACTGAAAATGTACAGACTTCTTGCTCCTCATGCAGCATGACAAGCACTACTGAGCATTTGCACTGTATTAGGTGTTACCCATTAGGTTACTGGGATGGCTTATCTCCAGATGTCCCCCAAAGCCTCATGCAGTCATAGGTGGGGCTTTTCAGAGGCAGCTGGGTCTGGACTGTGTGATGCTGGGATTAAGGGTGTGTGGGTTACAGCCCATTGATTGGTTTGGCATAGTTCTGGATATGGATAATGGAAAGACCCTCCCTGGGTGTGAGTGCTACCCACAAGTGGTTAGCCTGGATAGAATATAAGGGACAGAAAGAGGGTTGTCAGGGCTTGTTGCTTGCTGCCTTCTGCCTGCCATGAGCTGTTTTTCTTCTGTGATGCCCCTCTGCTGTGCCACCATGCCTTGGACCCAGCCAACTATGAACTGAAACCTCTACAAACTGTGAGCCAAAATAAATATTTCCTCCTTTAACTTTGGATGTTGGGTATTTTGTCTCAACAAGGAAAGTAACTAAGACAGTGACTTACATCCAGAGATGACCACGTGCATGGAGGACATACATAGGTTACAGGAAAAGACTATGCCCTTTGATTTAAGGGAATTGAGCGTCTAGGGTCAAGGGTCTCAGAACTAAATACCTGTGGATCCTGAGGGACAACTGCATTCAGTAAGCAGAACAGAACCAGGGAACATGAAGCAAGCTGAGTGTTACTGGGGACATGTCGGTTTACTCTGACACCTCAGCTACTCATTGGCAATAAGTTGGGCTCTTCTTTCAGTCCTGGTCTACACTCAGGGATAGGCTCACTCCTAGTTAAGGTGGATGGGGACCCGGATTTGATTTGAGTGGCACCTGAAAAGCTGTCATCTCCAGAATATTCCCACTTTCTAACCTGGCTGAAGGATGGCTGTTCCCATGCCTCTAATGCTGATGCACCTGGGAGAGAAAAACACATAACGGGTATAGTCCTAGACTCCATGTGTGACTCTATTTACTGACTGCACTCTGCTTCCTGACAGAAATATGTCAAAGCAGTCAGATTACCAGATCCAAGGTGGCAGATGCAATGATAGAAAGTTAGAAAACAAAAAAACAATTCATTGTCATTTCTTCATTCCCTAAATATTTATCCAGGGGCTGCTGTGTACCCAGCACTGTGCCATGAACTGGGGACATAGCTGTGGGAAGAACTGACACCATCCCAGCCCTCATGGAGCTTACAGTCTAGTGGAGGTCAATAATCAAGAATGGCCAGGCCTGGAATCCCAGAACCCTGGGAGGCTGAGGCAGGAGGATTACAAGTTTGAGGCCAGCCTGAACAACTTAGCAACTTAATGAGAATTTGTCTTAAAATTAAAAATAAAAAAATAAAAGGGCTGGCAATGTAGCTCTTGTTCAAAGGCCCTGGATTCAATACCTAATACAACAAAAAATTTTTAAAAATCAAAAATTATCCCTTGCATTGCTTTTCTTTGAATAATTTTAATTTTTGTATATGTGTGTGTTTAGTGAATGATAATAAAGTTATACATTAATTTAAAAAATCAAAAATTAAAAGGACTGAGGATGTAGGTCAGTGGAAGAGCACCCCTACATTTGACCCCATCACTGGGGAAAAAAAAAGAATGGCATACAGATATGAAAAATTACAACTGCAATCAGGGTGGGAAAGTGGAGAAAGGGAAGCTCACACTGTTAGTGGGAATATCAATTAGTACAGCCATTATGGAAAACAGTATGGAGGTTCCTCAAAAAGTTAACAGAACTACCAGATGAATCAGCAATCTTACTAGAGGGCTTATGTCCAAGGGAAATGAAATCAGTGGTTTCTTTTTTTTTTTCTAGTACTGGGGATCGAATTTGGGACCTTGCACTTTTGAGGCAGGTGGCAGAACCACTGAACTAAATCCCTGCCTGAAATCAGTGTTTTGAAAAGACAACTGTACTTCCATGTTCATTGAAGCACTATTCAAAATAGTCAAGAAATGGAAACAACCTAAATGTCAGTCAACTGATGAATGAATGAAAAAATGTGTGTGGGGTGTGTGTGTGTGTGTGTGTAGAAAGAGAGAGAGACAGAGAGAGAGAGAATAGAATACTATACAGCCACGAAAAAGAATGTAATCCGTGCAACAAAAAGGATGAAACTGGAAATCATTGTGTTAAGTGAAATAGGCCATAGAAAGACACTCATAGAGGGGCCGAGGATTTAGCTCCTTGACTGCCTCACAAGTGCAAGGTCCTGAGTTCAATCCCTGGTACCAAAAAAAAAAAAAAGAGAGAGAGAGAGAAAGACACTCATAGGTGGGATCTAAAACACTTGATCTCATAGACGCTGGGAGAGAGTAGAGTGGTGGTTACCATAGGCCAGGCACAGTAGAGGGTAAGGAGCCACGGGGAAAAGTTGATCAATGAGTACTAAGTTACAGTTAGATAGGAGCAGGGTTGCTATAACAATAAAGTGCTATATATTTCAAAAGGCTACAAGGAAGAATATTTTCACCAAAAAGAACAGATAAATGTTTAAGTAGATAGTTCTTTTTAACCTGATTTAAACATTACACAATCTATACAGGTACCAAAACATTACATGGTACCACAGCAATTTGTACAATTTATATGTATCCGTTAAAATGAATTTAAATGAAAAAATTAGAAAATTTTGATTTTTTTTTTTTTGCAGTGCTGTTATTGAGCCCAGGGTCTTGCACCCACGGCAAGTGTACCACGTTCCTAGCCCTTTTCAATACTTTTATTTGGAGACAGGGTCTTGCTAATTGCCCACGCTGGCCTCTAACTTGTGATTCTCCTGCATTGCCCCGAGTAGCTGGTGACAGGTCTGCGGCACCATGCCCGGCACAATTCTCAATTTTCAGAATAGAGCTAAAAGCTATTCCCTGGGTCCCGTGACATGAAGCTTAGAGACTTCGCCAACTGCCTTTCTAAGGAGCAGAAGCCAGGTTGGAGAGGGAGGAAGCAGACGCGAGAAGGGAAGAGATGGAGACAGCGAGTGCAGACAACCTGGGAAGTGCAGCTCTGATGGGGAAGGAGGGAGAAACGGCAGGGGCTAGAAGGGTGAGAGTGGAGTCAAGGGGGGAGGGGTTGTTGGCTTTGTTTTTCCAGGAGGCCCCCCCCCCCCGCCCAGTACTGAGGAGTGAACTAAGGGAACACTGAGCTACTTCCTCACCCCTTCATTTTTTTTTCCGGTACCAGCAATGGAACTCAGGACCTTGCGCACAGCAGGAGGCACTGTGCGGCTGAGCTACATTTTTTATTTTGAGTCACTAAATGGCCCAGGCCGAGCTTTTGACCCTCCCGTTTCAGCCTCCCAGGGTGCCGGGACTACAGGACTGTCCGTTACGCATGCGCATGCGCATGCGTGAGGCTTGAGCAGGCTACCAAACTGGCTGGCTGGGAAGCAGCGCGGGCTGGGGGAAAGAGGCGGGGTCTTGCTAAATGGCCCAGCTTCTCCTTATACTACCCAGTCCCTGCGGAATGGCAGGGCGGTCAGAGCCCTCTTACACGGAGCTACACCCAGCCCTGCCTCAGCTCTTACTCAGCTCCACATTTGCACTTCACAGTGTGGCTTTCGGTCACTTGCTTGCTGTGCCTCAGTTTCCTTTTCTGTCCAGTGGCTATAGTAGCAGTAGTGATTCCATAGGACTGTTGTAAAAAGTAAGATAATTCATGTTAAGTGCTTATCTGGCTTACAGTAAGTGCTTGTGGCACATTAGCTGCTATTGTACTTATTGTTGCTAGCTCTGTGGCCTTAGGCGGGGCACTGAACTGCTCATCTGTCTGTTGTTGGGGTTTTTCTTTTTTTTTTGAGCCTGCATCAGGCTGGCCTCAAATTAGTGGTGATTCTCCTGCCTCATCCTTCCAAGTGCTGGGAACGCAGGTGTGGACCACCACACCCAGCTCTCCTCTGTCATTCAATCTTTCATCTTTCCTCACTCCATCACTTTAACGTTCAAAATGTCTGGCATGTAACAAGGACTCAGTATCAGTCAGTTCCCTGGCTCTTTCTATAATAATATTTACATATGAACATTGACTGTAAGCTGAGCATTTTACCTATCACCGTAATCATCCTCATTGACTATCAAGACAAGCCAGGTGTGATGGCACACATCTATAATCTCAGCACTCTGAGAGGCTGAGGCAGGAGGATCACAAGTTTGAGCCTGGGAAATTTAGCAACTTAGCGAGACTTTGTCTCCAAATGTAAAAATAAAAAGGTCTGGGGACGTAGCTCAGTGTGAAGGTGCTGGGTTCAATCCCCAGTACAGAAAAAGAGGAAAAAGAGAGAGAGAGAGAGAGAGAGAGAGAGAGAGAGAGAGAGAGAGAGAGAGAGAGAGAGAGAGAGAGAGAGAGACAGAGAGAGAGACAGAGAGAGAGACAGAGAGAGAGAGAGAGAGAGAGGAGGGAAGGAAGGAAGGAAGGAAGGAAGGAAGGAAGGAAGGAAAAGAAAGAAAAAGAAAGAGGGAGGGAGGAAGGAAGGAAAAGAAAGAAAGAAAGAAAAAGAAAGAGGGAGGGAGGAAGGAAAAGAAAGAAAAAGAAAGAGGGAGGGAGGGAGGGAGGGAGGAAGGAAGGAAGGAAGGAGGGAAAAAGAAAAGAAAGGAGCGGGGTTATTAAGACAACCCTGTGAGGAAGGCATGATACTAGCAGACAAGTGTCCCACATTTACCAGTGAGGAAATTAAGAGTCCAATAGACTTCACCTGGTCCAAGGCCATAGAGTAAGTGGCTGATTCCTCTTTCCCAATATTGACCCTGCAGTGGGCGATGGCCAGTTTCTCATAAACCCCTGTGGCTGATCCTTATGCTACATGGTTTAAAATGGCTCTTGCTCCTAGTGTGTGAGCAAAGGCTTCCTAGCCTCCCTCTGAGCAGGAACGCTTTGCTGCCCCCTTGTGACGAACCAAGTTCTTACCTCCAGGCTCTGCAACACTTAGCAAAAAAAAAGCAATCATGGGGGGCAGGGATTTAGTTCAGTGGTTTCACTGTCTGCTGTGCAAGTGCAAGGACCCGAGTTCGATCCCTGGTACCAAAAAAAGAGTAATCATGGTTTCTATTGCAATAACTTTCCTCCTGGAAAGTCATTCCCTTGGGAGAAGCAAGGAAATAAATGATTGGGGCTGACTTTGTAACTGCTTTTTGTTGTCTAGCTTTCTTTTAGTATAGTGGAAACAACCCAGGTGTCCTGAGGGGCTTCTCCAAGGTGACACCCTGGGTGCAATCGTGGGGGATGAGGGTGGCCGAGGGCATTCTGAGCAGAGGAAATGGCACGGGCACAGGCACAGAGATGTGACGGGGCACTGTGAGGTGCAAAGCTCAGAGAGCAGTATGTTCACATTGATTTCTTCTTTGATTCAACATGTACATATCAGCTGCTATGCTGGGTGGTGTGGGTGCTAGTTGGGGAGACTGAAGTGGACCAAATGAACATATAGTGTGTCCACAGAAAAAATAAAGCAGGGAACTGGGTGTGGTGGTGCATGCCTATAATCCCAGCTCTCTGGGAGGCTGAGGCAGAAGGATCACCAATTTGAGCCCAGCCTGGGTAACTTGGAGGCTTAGTGAGACCCTCTCTTAAAATAAAAATGTTTTTTGAGACAGGGTCTTATTATGTAGTTCAAGCTGGCCTTGAACTCATGGCGATCCTCCTGCCTCAGCCTCTCAAGTCCTGGGATTACAGTTATGTGCTACCATGCCTGACAAATTCATTTGCACCTTTTTTTGGTGGTGGTGGTGGTGGTAGTGGGGATCAAAATCAGAGCTTTGGGCATGCCAGGTGAGCCTCAGTCAGTGGGGTCGGGGAAGCTGAGCGGAGATGGGGTGGGGTGAGGTAGCAGAGGACTCAATCATGGTTTCATCCAGGGCCTTATGTGTCATAGTGAGGGTGGCAATTTCATTCTAAGGATAGGAAGTTTTTGCTGAGACTGCAGGTTGGGCTGTGAGGGGAAAGAGGGATTAAGACCACGTGGAGATTTCACCCAATGAACCGGGAGGACTTTGGTGCGGGTGAGCTAAGTCTGGGATGCCTATAAGACCTTTGAGGGGCACCGAGGAGCAACAGCTGGATGGACGTCAGGTCCAGGAGGGCTCAGGAGGGAGCAAGGCCTCTGGCCACAGCGCGCTGAGGAACATGGGACAGGCTAGGAGAGTGATGGCGAACCTTTTAGAGCTTTCGATGATGCAAACAGCCAGATGCAGTACGCATGCCATAGGTTTGCCACCACTGGACTAGAGAGATGGAAGAGAAACCAGAAGAGGTGCTCTGAAACCAGGGCCTTGTGTGCTAGGCAAGCCCTCTAGCATGGAGCTACACTCTTAGCCCTTTTGACTTAGATTGAGACAGGGCCTCCCTATGTAGCCCAGGCTGGCCTGGAACTTGCCATCTTCCTGCCTCAGCCTTCCAAGTCCTGAGGTTACACACATGCACCACCACGCCCGGCTGAAACACACTTTTGAACAAGGGTCTCTACATTTGCGCTTCTCACTGGGCCTGGAAACTTCTGTAGCTGGTCCTGTATTGGCGGCTGCCCAACCACCTGACTGAGAGTATGGCTAGGATAAAGAATAATACAAGACAAAAGGTTTAACTGCTTAAGTGGGGGGCCAGATGGTCAGAGCTCTTCTTAAAGCTAAGATCACAAGGCTCTGGACCTGCCAGTATTTATTGACCACACAACATTGCAGGGGGTGTAAAGGCAAATGTAGGGAACAGCGGGCTAAGGTGCTGATGAAAGCCAGGGTTGTAAAAGTGAGGAATAATGCATTCTTCTGAGAGACAGGTCATAATTAATGAATAAGCTGTGTTATCTTTAGCTAAGGTTTGAATGGGAGAATGGCTGCACAAGAGTCATAAATTGCCAGCTGCAGTGTCATCTTGCTTTTAGGGATGTCACAATATCATCAGTCATTGAGATCCCAGTTGGGACCGCTGTATAGGGAGTTCTGTTTCCCTATACCAGCCGAAGGCTCATCCAGCACATCACACGTAGGTCTGGGACAGACACACGATTTAATCAATAGCCAATTTATAAGCCAATTCAATAATATTTTACAGCCTGCTCAGCACAGTTTCAAGCTGGTCTCCTACAGTCCTGCCCTGGCAAGTGAAGATACAGAGGCTTAGGGACACATGAACTTGACCGAAATGTGTTGGAAAGACATGGGAGGTGCAGAAGTAGAGGCTGCCAGAAAAGACAGCTTGAATTCCAGGGGATCTTGCTGCAAGGGAGGACTCCGAATGGGGTGGAGGGAGATGGGGCTATGGCATCCAGAAGGTCGTGGTTCTTAAAGAGAGCAAACCTTGCCACATGCTTGGATGTGCATAGCAATGTGTGGGTGGGATGCACGGTGCAGGGACAGTAGGGACAGAGTTCAAGCAAAGTTCTTGAGTACTTCAGAGGAGGATCAAAAAGAAGTCCATGGCCAGCTGTGGGGTGCACACCTGTGACCCCACCAAGTGGGAGGCTGAGACAGGAGGATCACTGTGAGTTCTACCCTGGGCTGCATACTGAGTTCAAGGCCAGCCTGACCTACATGAAGACACCCTGTCTCCAAAAAAAAAAATCAAACCACATTTTGTGTCATCATGGAAGCCCTCGTCATCATCATGCTTCCCAAGACTGTTCATCCACAATTTAATTTGATATTTGCCAAAAAAAAAAAAAAGCTTGTGAGTTAAAAAAAGTCACTCTACTTATCTCCATTTTTCAATAGGGCGAATGGAGGCTTAGAGAGATTGAGTGGCCAAGGTCACACAGTCAGCAACTGACAAACACAGGACTCCGATCATGCATGGCGAGGTCTCTCCCTCTCTCTGGCTGCCCCGCTTAGCCAGCCTCCAACACCCAAGGAGGGAGGGAGCAAGCTCCCGAGGCCTGTCCACTCTCGAGCATGGAAACCAGCATCTGTCACAGGGCGGCGGGCACCTGCTCCCTTGGCAACACTGGCACAGGCCAGCCCTTGGCAGGACACGCCACTCCCCAGAGCTGGCTTCAGAGCTGGCCAGCTGGCAGGCAGCCAGGTTCACAGAGAGGACCACTTAGGGCCAGGAGCCCTGCAAAAGGCCCTGCGGGGCATGGGGTGGACAGGCGCCAGCTGAGTGCCTCTGCACAGAAGAGGCGCAGTGCTCCGGGAGCAGAAGCCGCAGCAAGGGCCGCCCAAGGCGCCTAATGTCCTTGGCCCAGATGCCAGGCAGAAGGGACAAAGGAAGCAGGTGGCAGAGTGCCCAGGGCCAGCAGCTGTCTTGTTCAGGCTGCATCGGGGTAATAGTTTGAGGCAGGAAGTGACAAGCTGGGCTGAGTGGCTGGAATGGGTGGGAGGGCCACCCAGGCTCTGGAGAAAATATCACCTGAACTCATCCTTTATGACAGTGAACTGTGCAGAGAAACGTCACATTAAGGCCTGGAAATGGCCAAGAAGGTACAGTTATGATTCCTACTGGGGTCTCCTCCTCACCTGTGAGCTGAGACTACAGGGCAAGGTAGCCAGACTTGTGCCATCTCAACAGCGTGGGAACAGAAGTGGCACCAAGTCCGTTAGCTGGTGTTTCACCTACAAAGTTGAGACTACAACCCCAAGGTTCCCTCCCAGAGATGCTGGCAAGGGAGTGAGAGGAGGGGTAGAGCCAGAAGCTGCCCTCGGGGGACCTGTCACAGCCTACCAGGCAGGACCCAAGAGGAGCAGGCTAAGTGGCTTTCTATGCCAAATCAGGAGCCAAAACCAAAGCAAACCCCACTCCCATCAGCTGAGGCCTGGTATGTGCCAGGCATGGAGCTAGGGCTGCCTTCCAGGGAACTGCCATACTTCTGGGGAAGATCCTAGCAGCAGGTGGTAATTAGACCACCCTTTTGCAGCTGGGAAGGGAGGTGGAGCGAATTGAAGGGCCTTCCACAGGTCACATGGGTCACATGGGTCACAGGGCAGAGTCTCTGTGGTGACCCTCAAGCCAGGTCTGCCTAACTCCAGTCCCCTCAGCTCCCTCTCCCCGAAGGGCCCTTCTAGGCATTACATGAGGCCAAGTGTGGTCTTTGTACTGAGCACCTACTACGTGGCAGGTATTGACTGTTCTAGGAGCTGTTACTGGCATTTACTAGAAGTCACCACGACACAGGGAAGCAGGTCTTGTTCATGTCACTCCTCCCCCTCTCCACATGAGAAATCGCATTTGTGTAGAAGGCAGGGGCCCACCTTTTGCAAGTTGCCCAAGGTCATCTGGCTGGCAGACCTGAAGACTGGACCAAGCAGGTATCTCCAGAGTCTGTCCCATTAACCATCAGCCCCATCCTGAGAGCATCAAAGCCCTCGAGGATTCGCTTCATACTAGCAGGAGTTGAGGGGCAGTGAGCCTGCAACTTGGGCTCCCCGGATAGAGTACGGAGGAGGGAGCTGCTTTTCAAAGGTGGCTCTGCCTCTCCTGACTGCTGAGGCGCCTGCTGAGCTACGGCCCTCACAGCCAGCCACAGTGGGAGGACACGGGCACATGGGTGAGGGCTAAGCAAGGGTTGTCCATGCTGCAGGGAGAGAGGATTAGGACACAGCCTCTCTGCCCCATCAGCTTTCTAACAGCCTTTCAGTGGACTCCAGCAAGGACTACCACCCAAGGCACTGTTCCCAGGCATTAGCTTGAGAAAAGTGACAAGAATAGGAGAGGGTGGTCCAGGCTCTGGAGAAAATGGCACACATGCCTGTTGCTTGTGATAGTGAACTTGAGGTAGGGTAGGAGAAATAAAGATAGGTAGAAGGGAGGCTGGGTGTTGTGGTGAATGCCTGTAAGCCTAGCACCAGGAAGGCTGAGGCAGAAAAATCTCTGTGGGTTCAAGGCCAGCCTGAGCTATACAGTGAGGTCCTGTCTCAAACTGCCCCCCCACCCCCCGAAAAAAAAAAAAGAAAAAGAAAGAAGACAAGGAAAACCATCATTTTCAAAATTGTACTTTCAAGCAAAACCAGCCGCCATTCCACTGCTCCTAGGGCAGAGGAGGTGAGCCAATCCCAGAGCCCAGGAGGAGGCTCCCCAGCTGCCATTCCACCACTCCTAGGGCAGAGGAGGTGAGCCGCATGGGCACCAGTAGCACACCCCCCCCCCTTGGAAATGAGAAGACACTTAAACAAGCCTCAAAAACAGACTTCCAGATCACCTACAGCAACCTCAAAGGGAAACGAGATGGAACACTGATACTCAACCACCTGGATTCCCTGAACTGGCAACAAAAGAGGATCTGGAAAAAATGAAATCAGAAATAATTTCTCAGATAACAGCAAAGATTGTGCCCATAGTGCAAGACATGATTAATAAATCTAGAGAGGACACAGATAAAAAAAAAATAGAGGATCTGAGGAGCATGATGGAATCCCAACATAGGAAACAAATGGAATCCATAAAACAGATGCAAGCAGATTTCCAGGAGATTAAAAACTCCATTGAAAGTCTATGTAGCAGAATGAACCAATGTGAGGACAGAATTTCAGATATAGAAGATAAGATTGCAATTAGTGACCAGGAAAAGAAAAATTCCTTCAAAATTGTAAGGAACCACGAGAAATCAATCCAGCAGCTACTAGACAATGCAAAGAAGAATAACATAAGACTGATTGGTGTCAACGAAGAAACAGGAGAGAGTGCAGATGACATAAAAAAAACTGTTCACAGAAGTGATGGCAGAAAACTTCCCAAGCAGGGGAAAAGAACTTGACATACAGATAAGTGAAGCATATAGAACTCAAACTAGCCTTGATCAAAAAAAATCTACACATAGGCATATAATAGTTAGGATTCCAGAAACCCAACAGAAGAACAAAATTCTATAAGCACTGAGAGAAAAGAAACAAATCACATACAAAGGAAAGCCCATCAGAATCACAGCAGACTTCTCAACGCAAACCCTCAAGGCAAGAAGAGCTTGGAGTGATGTATTCCAAGCCCTAAAGGAAAACAGCCTCCAACTCAGATTGATGTACCCTGCAAAACTATCTTTCAAAATTGATGGAGAAATAAGATACTTTCATGATAAAGAGCACCTCAGGAACTTCATGAATACCAAACCAGCACTCCAAAAAATTTCAGACAATATCCTAGGAAAAGACAATGAGGATCACAACCCCAGGAAGCTCAGGAGAATGAATCCATTGGGCGTGACAAATTAAATGCAAAGGGGGAGAATCCAACAAAAAGAAAAAGTCATGACAAGGCTTTTAAAACTTTTAACTTCATCTCCCTAATGAGTGTATAATTCAATCTTGTTATTGTACTGATTAGTATTTTTCTGATTCTAGAGTTGCACACCTTTCCTGGTGCTGTATTGGCTATTTATCATCTTCTTGTGTCTACTTTTCAATTGGGTTGTCTATTAATGAGCTGTAAGAGTTCTTTATATATTCTGGTCATAGGTTATATGCATTGTAAATACGGTCTTTTTAAGGACTATTCATTTTAACGATGTCATTTAAAGTTGTACATTTTGATGGAATCTCATTTATAATTTTTTTTCTTTTCTACATCATGTTTTTTGTATCCTAGGAAGTTCTTGCCTACCCTAAATTCAGAAACATTTTTCCTTATAATTTCTTAATGTTTTATAGTTTTAGTCTTTCATATTTAGGTTCATAGATCCTTTCAAGTTATTTTTATGTATGGAAATAAAAGGTTGAGGTTAATTTTTTATATACGGATACCAGGTGTTCTAGTACCATTTGCTGAAAACACTATCTTTTCCTCTGCTCTTGAATTAAGTTTATATTCTATAAAATGTTAATGTTAAATGATCTTTCAAAACTCAGTGGACCATATACGTGTGGTTCTATTTCTAGATTCTCTGTTTTATTCCAATGATCTATGTCTTTCCTTACACCAACACTGCCTTGATTACTGTAGTTTAGAGGAAGTCTTAAAATTAGGTACTAAACATCTTCCAACACTGTTCTTCTGTTTTTCTTTTTACTTTTCTAGGTCCTTTGTACTCCTACATAACTTTTAAATTTCAATACCAAATACTTTATTTATAGCAAGTATACATAGTCCTGAATTTTTATATATACCTTGTGTTTTCTAATCCTGTTAAATTCAAATACACGTTCTAGGGGCTCCTAGAGATTTCTTAGTATTTTCTCTGTAGATGATCACTTCATCTACACATAAAGATTTTGCTTCTACTTTGTCAATCCTATCCTAATTGTGTCATTTTATTGCCAGACTATTTTGGTTTAGGCCTATGTTTCAAAGTTTAATGGACAGATGAAGAGTAGGCATATCTGCTCTTGTTCCCCATCTTAGGGAGAAAGCATTGTATCTTCTCCACTCATATAAGGTGTTTTTGCTGGAAGTATGGAGTACATGTCTTTGATCTGTTGAGAAAGTTCTGTTCTACTTCTAGTCTCCTGATAGCTTTTACCATGAACAACTGTGGAATTTAGTCCAATACTTTTTCTCCAACTAGTGACAGAATCATTTGGCTTTTTCCTTTCCTCTGTTAAAATGATGACTTTTGGGGGTGGATCTTCCAATGCTGAACCAACACTGCCATCCCTATAACAAAACCACTTTCTACGTACTGCCAGATCTGACTTCTAATAGTTTGTTTTGTTAAATAAATTTCTATCTAAGTTCATACTTTTTTATTTTATTATCTTTATCCAGTTTTAGGATTAGTGCAATGTTGATTTCTTAAAATGAGGGGAGAAGTGTTCTTTTTTTTCTGCTTTAAATGTTTGATATAATTTATCAGTTAAAATGTATAAGAACCTGTTGTTGTAATATAGGTAGGTTTTCAAGCTAGGAATATACTTTCTTTAATAGATGCTATTCAAATTTTATATTTTCTCCAGAGTCAGGTTCATTAATTTGTCTTCCAAGGTACTTCTTAGAAGTTGTAAAATTTATTTCAAAACAGATTTTTGTAATATGCTTTCTATATCTTTTTATTTTTATTTTTATTTTTTTTATTTTTTGGTACCAGGGATCGAACTCCGGACCTTGCACTTGTAAGGCAGGCGCTGAAACTACTGAGCTAAATCCCTGCCCCTCTATGTCCTTTTAAATTCTGTAAAATCTGTGGTAATGTCTCCTAGATCTTGATATTGTAATTCTACAAATGTATAATTGATATTGTGTAACAGGAAGTTAAGGTCTAAAGGAGCAGGGGAAGTGGGAGGGGCAGGGGTAAGGAAAGAAGGGAAAAGAAAAAATATGAGGAAAGGAAAAAAATGAAAACAAAGTTTTTGCAAATAGGGAAGGGAGGGCAGGAGAAGGGAAAGAAATAAGAGCCAAGATACTCATGTAATGGTACAAGATCCCAATGATGTATGTAGATGTATTTTATACCTAAAATGTACCAATAAACTTAATAGGGAAAAAAAAAGAATAAGAAAAAAGAAAAACCGCAGCCTCAGGACACCGTTGCCCAGGGTTACAGTGCCTTTTTCCCTTCTGGGAAACCCACTCCAAAAACATTCCTAAGGGTCAGTTTCTAGGGTACATAAGCCTATAAATTGGGCAGGCTTTTCACCTCTACGTTGAGCCTGCACCCCACCCCGCAGACCTCCATGGTTAAGGGTGCAGCACTGTCCAATGGGCAGTATTTTCCACACGTCAAACGCATACACAAATTTTACATTCCTCACAGCCCACCAAATGGGTGGCCTGACAGAGGGGAAGAAGGAAGACACATCCCGACAGGCTTGTAATCCCAGCACTCTGGGAAGCTGACGCAGGAGGAGGAGGAGCACAAGCCCAGAATTTAGCTTAGGCAATTTAGAGACTTAACAAGACCCTGTCTCAAAATAAAGAGGGTGAGGAGTAGCTTACTTTGGCACTCCCTTCTGTGCGTACTTTCTTAATTCTGTCTAATAAACCTTCCCATCTTTCACCAGCATGTCCTGCAATTCTTTTCTGTGAATAAGTCAGCCAACCCACAACCTACCCACATTGGTGGGTGAGTTGAGGTCCCCACCTTTTCTTTGGGGAACTTCCTCAGACCCTGTCTGGTGATAAATTGTTATGGTAGTTTCTTTAGAAGTGGCTTGGCAATCAAAAGTATTCCAGGTTCTTCCTGCCTCCAACAAAGAGCTGAACGAGGCAAGCCAATAACGATGCTGAAAAGCGTACCTGAAAAGTGTGGGGTGAATGGGTATGGGACAAACCAGCTCTGCCAAGCGAACTTGGGCTGAACAAACAGAAAAAAAGAGGGAAAATGCAAAAATAAGAGTACATGCTGCTCAGAGGCGGTGCGGGCTTCCCTGCAAACTCCCGCACTATACCAGCTTTCCGTGATGGCGTTACGTTTTTATGCCATCTACATCTCGGACTCTTCGAGAAGTTCTACATACGGGTCCTGGAGTTGCCCTGGGATCTTGTGATTGGCAGGTCCTGCTCATCGTCCTAGCCAGCTTTGCCACGCACTATTTCCTATATTAAAACTGCACAGGAAAATGCCACTCTCAAGCCTCTAGTGAGTGCCTTGGGAAGAGGGCAGGGGCCCTGCTCCGGGGCAGCCTTGGCCCTTTGGGTGAGCATGGGTGTGAAGCACCAGCTAGAGGCAAGCAGCTGCATCCTTGAGTCTGTAGGAGGAGGCTGGGGGGGGGCACTAGAAGGCTGGGTGAGGCAGGACGGAACCCCAGCTCTGCTCAGTGTCATCCTATGTCCTATGCCCCAGCTCCAGGCAGGGAGGTGACTCCTTCTGGTTCCTAAAGGGAAAGAGTCCCTAGACAGTTTCTGTGGCCTTGGCAGCCTGGGCCTGGATATCAGGGTCCCATTCCTGCAGCTGCAAAATCCAGACCTTCAAATCACAGAGGGCTCTGTTCTCCTCCCCAAAGTCAACTCCTGGAGGAGCTAGGAGTTAAAAATAGCGCCCGGCTAGGAAGAGCCCTTTGTCCATCTCATTTATTGCTGTACCCAGCTTGAGAACAGGACAAGTTTTTTGTGTGATGTGGTGAGGGAGTGCAGTTCTGGATGCTTTTTTCCTTTTTTTTTCTGCAGTACTGGGGATTGAACCCAGGGCCTTTGCTCTAAGCTACAACCACAGCCCTTTCTAATTTTTATTTTGAAATAAGGTCTTGCTAAATTGCTAAATTGCTCAAGCAGGCAGGACTCTAACTTGTGATTCCCCTGCCTGGGCCTCCCAGAGTGCTGGGATTATAGCCGTCCCCACCACGCCCTGCTCTGATAACATTCTTCTTCTTCTGCCACTTGTGCTTGTCACTTAGCAGTCTGGGACATGAACAAATGATGATCAATCCCTCTTCTAGGAGCTGGAGAAGGAGCTCGGTGAGCAACACAGACAAAAGCCCTGCCCTCCTGGAGCTTATGTTTAACAATGAACAGTATAAGTGAGTAAAACATACAATATGCTCTGCCGTGACCCGTCCTAGGGAGAAAAATAGAGCAGGGAAAGGAAAGAGAGGAGGGGGCGGGGAGTGGGATTTAAATGAAATGGTCCAGTCTGGCCTCACAAGAGGCCCTCAGAGGAGAAAGGGAGGGAGCTAAGCAGATGCCTGTCTGGGCCAAGGACCTGCCTGGCACGCTGGAGAGACAGAAAGGCAGTCGGCCTGTGCCCAGAGGAGAATGGCTGAGGGGCAAGTGAGCCGGGGATGCAGACTTTGGCTTTGGCTTTGACTAAGATGGAGCCTTGGGCGGCAACACGACCTCATTCACGTTTGACGAGCGCCTCCCAGGCTTCTGTGCTCAGACTGACCTTGGGGGTGGCAAGTCAGGTTGGGAGGCTGTGGAGCGACCCAGCTGGGAGACAGTGGGGGCTTGCTTCAGCCTAGGAGTACGGAGAAGGCCAGAAGTGGTTGGGTCCTGCGTACACAGTGAAAATAGAGCTGACAGGATTTGTGGATGAGCTGGATGTGAGAAGACACTAAGGTTTTTGGCTTGAGTGACTGAAAGTATGGAGCTGTCCCTCTCTTTGTTTTTTATTTTTGGTACCGGGGATCGAACTCAGACCTTGCGCTTGCGAGGCAGGCACTGGAACCACTGAGCTAAATCTCCGGCCCTCCCCTCCCTTTTTTTAACCTAGGTCATTGACCCATTTTCTTTATTCATTTATTTATTTAAAGTTTTATTAGTGCATATTTGCAGTACATAAAGATTACATTTCTTGTGGGGAGTTGGTACCTGTACATAACACATCTTATTTTCATTCCCATTCTCTCCCACCCCCTTCCATCTCTTGGTCCCCTTCCCTTTTGCAAAAAGTCTATTTCCTTTTATCTGTCTTTTAGTTTGTGCTTTATTTATACTTTAGGCTTCTCATATAAGAGAAACTATGCAATATTTAGGTTAAACTATGCAATTTTAATATTAAATTACGCAATTGGGTGTCTGATTTCTTTCACTTAACATTATGGTCTCAAGGTGCATTCATTTTTGTACAAATCAGCCGGGCATGGTGGCACACTCCTGTAATTCAGCACTCAGGAGGCTGAGATGGGAGAATCACAGTGAGTTTAAGACCAGCCTGGGGAACATTGTGAGTTCAGGGCCAGCCTGAACTACAAAGGGAGACCCTGCTTCAAAAAACCAAAACACAAAAACAACATTTTTGTACAACTGACTATAAATACCACATTTTCTTTATCCAATCATCTGTTGATGGACATTGTGGCCTCTTCCAAGATTTAGCTGTTATGGATTGTGCTGCTATAAACATGGATATAAACATGCACAAACACTATGACACGATGTCTTTAACTCTTTGGGGATGATACCTAGAAGGGGAATAGCTAGGTTGAATGGAACCTCTAGTTTTAGTTTTTGAGGAATACATATATGTATGTATATATATATAGAGAGAGAGAGTTTTATATTATTGTTTTAATTTGCATTTCTCTAATGGCCAATGATGTTGAACATTTTTTCATGTATTTATTGGCTATTTTTGCTTCTCCCGAGAAGCGTCTATTCATTTCAATTGCCTATTTTTAAACTGGGTCTTTTATTTTGGGGAATCTAATTTTTTTTAGTTCTTTGTATATTCTAGGTATTAATACACTGTCCAAGGAATAGTTGGCAAATGTTTTTCCTATTCTGTAGGCTGTCTCTTCACTCCATTGGTTGTTTCCTTTGCTGTGCAGAAGCTTTTTAATTTGATATGATCCTATTTATTGAGTCTTGTTATTCTTTCTTGTGCAAGTGGGGCTTTGTTCAGCAAGTGCTTGCCTATGCCTATGTCTTCAAGAGTTTTACCTATTTTATCTTCCAGCAGATTTAGCATTTGTTGTAATTAATATCTAGGTCTGTGATTTTGTTTTGTTTTGGTTTTTGCTTTTTGAGACAGGGCCTCATTATGTAGTTCAGGCTGGCCTTGAACTCACTATGGAACCCAGGCTGGCCTCAAACTCATGGTGATCCTCCTGCCTCAGCCTTCCGAGTGCTAGGATTACAGGCATATGCCACCACACCTAGCTTGTTCTATTTTAATTTTATTTTAGTACAGTACATGGTGAGAAATATGAGTCTAGCTTCAATCTTCTGCACGTGTATAGTCAGTTTTCTCCACACCATTTATTAAAGATGCTATCTTTCCTCTTGCTTTTGGCCCCTTAGTCAAAATTCAGATAGCTGGATATGCCTGAGGCTATTTCTGTAGCATCTATTCTGTTCCATTGTTCCGCATGTCTGTTTTTGTGCCATCAACATGAGAGATTCGAGGTTATATGTGACATGGCTGTGAGGCATCCAGGTAGTGATATCAAGGAAACCATTCATTATGCAAGTCTGGAGTTCAGGATGGAGGTCCTGACTGCAGGCGGGAATACGGGAGTGTTCCAGTATATAGAGGCAAGAACCATGCCCAGTACCTATCTAAAGCCATGGGTCTGGTGACATCACTAGGAAACAGTGGGAAAGAAAAGAGGTCTGAGAATAGTCCTGAGGACGCCCATCACGTAGAAGTCAAGGGACAAGAAGAGGCCACCAAAGGGACTGCGATCGGTGAGGAAGGAGGAAAGCCAGGAGAGTCGGTTGCCCTGCAGGATCAGGGGGAGTCAGCTTTATCAACTGTGCAAACAGGACGTGTCCGGGAGGGAAGAAAACTGACGGATCTGGCGGCAGGAAAGTTGCGCATGATCTTAGGACACCTTTGGTGGAGAGATGGGCCGAAAGCCTGATTGAAGTGTGCAGAAGATGGCTGAAGGAGGAAGACCAGGAGGCAGCAAGTGCAGCTAACTCTTCTGAACAGTTCAGAAAAAGGGAAAGTGGCCACGATGAATGTAATCATTAGGTACTGAAAACATGTACAGAAGGCCGGGGATTTAGCTCAGTGGTTTCGCCGCCTGCTGTGCAAGCACAAGGACCTGAGTTCGATCCCTGGTACCAAAAAAAAAAAAAGAAAAAGAAAAAAGAAAACATGTACAGAAAAAAAATTTAAACATTAAAAAAGGAAAAGGGAAGGAGAGAGAAAGGGTAATAGAGAAATCCATTTTTATTTTTCTTCTTCAATTGGAGACAAAACAGCATATTTGTGTGCTGATAAAAGAGATCCAGTAGAGAGGGGGAAATTGGTGACACAGGAAAAAGGGAATGTCTTAGTCCATTCAGGCTGCCGCAACAAAATTTATAATTATAACTTTATAGCTTATAAACAACAGAAATTGGTTTCTCACAGAACTGGAGGCAAAGTACAAGATGAAGGTGCCAGAAGATTCTGTGTCTGAGGGGGCCCTGTTCCTCATCGATGGCAGCTTCTAGTGTCCCTACATGGCAGGAGGAGCCAGAGGGACTCGGATGCTCCCCTCAGTCTCTGTTTTAAGGTCACGAATTGGATTTGTGAGGGCTCTTCCCTCATGATTTAATCACCTCCTAAAGGGGCCACCTCTTCAGAGGATCAGCAGCGATTGGGTTTCAACACATGGGTTTGGGGACACGAACCATACATAGCAGGGTAACTGCTGGAGCAAGGCCTTGGGTAGTGAGCAAGAATGGAATCCTTTCTCAAAAAACAGAAAACAAGGGGCAACCCTTCTGTGTCTCTTAGACAGAAGCTATATTCTCTCAATACATTTTTTCCTACTCTTAAAAAAACCCAGAAAACAATTAATTAATTAACAGTGTTCAAGTGAACTCAGCCTTCACAAGGGCCACTGGACCATGAAGGCTGACACAACTGACAAATAGCACCAGCCGGGAGGCCTCAGGTTACTTGGGGAAATGCCACAAGTCCAGTTAGAGGACCATCTTCCCTCATTTATTTCTCAGAGGATGGAGGGCGCGCTCACAGAGGTGCCTCCAGGAAATGGAAGGCTCAGAAAACAGCACTGAGTGTGCGGACAGGAAAAGCCCCCCATGGCCACAATCCTGTCCCTATCAGGCTCCCTACCATCAGAACCACTCCTGGTTGAGGTATGGAAGGCCCCTAGCCCAAGGCAAGTGATTCAGAATATCAGCCACTGGCTGGCCACTTGACTGTTGAGCCCCCTGCCCAGGGTTGTGTCCCCACTCTCGGATATACTAGCTGTGCAGTCTTGGGCAAGTCTCTTAAACTTTTAACTTCTCTATGCCTCAGTTTCCTCATCTGTAAAAGGGGTTAATAATGGTGCCTATTCATAGTTATTCTGAGGATTCAAGGAAGTAAAACAGTAGACCCTCAAGTTACGACTGGCCTGACATACGGACAACTTGGGCTAATAAGGTTAATGGAAGATTCATCTGCCTCTTGTTATCTATAGGGTGAACCCAGGTAAACATCTAGATCTCAGCTGTATTGACTTACAACCAACTTGAGTTACAACCAGCCCTTGGGAACCAATTAAATTTGTAAGTCAAGGATCCACTGTACATGTAAACTCAGAGCAGCAGCTAACATGATAGAGAAAATTTAAACTATAGGTTAGTTATTAAGGTAGCTGAAGTAGAATAAGTAATCTGTTCCTTTAAGATTTATCTTTCCTGTAACTCTTATTGTTTAAGGTGATGGCTAACTGAACCTTTGACCCATAACCTAACTGTAGATAACATTTAACCCGGAGAAAAGCAAAGTAGAAATGTTTGGGTAGTTTACAATGTATGGGTTTTAGGCGCCATCTGTTTGTCATATGTCTGTGACTATAACCATTAACAGGAACTAGTTGTAAAAGAGAAACAGAAACTTTACTAAGACCACCAGAAATGAGGTAATGGCTAAAAGAAGATATAAAAGGAACTGTTAAAACAAAGGAGGGGGCGGACATTGATCAGACGAGTTTCTGGCGGTCCCCCTCGCTAGTGATTAAAGGCTTTGTTTTTTTACCCAACTTCTATGCCTCCGTACATTTCTTTCCACGATTCCGAAACAAACACACAAGAGGTGATCACTGGGTGCTGGCTGGTATCAGGATCATGGGGTCAAATTTGAATGCCAAGCTAAGAAACAACTTGAGCCCAGGCTTTGTCCCACCTTTCACCCTGGAGCACTTTTGGGGGATCGACCAACCTTCAGACTCTAGGTCAGAGGAATGTCAGTGACGGCTGCCCACACTCTGAGACTCTGCCTTCACTGCTGGCTAGCTGCAACCTCAGGCAAGTCCCCATGGCTAGGAGCCCCCTGGCCCCTGCGGCCCGGTACCTACCCACCCCATCATGCCTCAGTTCTGCTTGCTAAATCTTTGCCTTTGCCCCTGGCCTCATTTTGAGGATCTTTAACCTAGATGAAGAATTGAGACATGAAGAATTTGAGAACCCTTCAGGGGAGTATATGATAAAATGATAGGTTGGGTGTTTAGACTCCAGGGATGCTAGAAAGGGGAAAGCAATTCAGATTAGTCAAGCAGAGCTGCCTAGAGGAAGCGGAGCTGGGGTGGGGAGCATTTGTATGCATGGCACATGGTGGAAGGGAAAAACTGGAGGCCAGTCACCTCCTTAGACCTTTAGCCCTCTCTTTCCAGTCTAGTCCCAGTTCCCCATGTCTTGCTGTCTGTCCTGTCCCACAGCAATGACCTGGACTGTGTCTGGCTCTATCTGAGGACAGTGGCAGCAGTGCTGGATAGAGGTGGCATAGTGATGTCCTTTGCTGACAGGGAGCCAGTAGGAGCACTACTGAGGAAGCCCTTGGATTTTAAAGGGCAGCATCATTATCACTTTCTTTGTTCTTGGAAACTTTTGTTCTTTCTTTGTTCTTGGAAACTTTCCAAGAGGAACAAGATCAGTCTTTACTGTCTTTCACAAATCCTGATCATCAGGTTTAACTTAGTGTGAACCGCATCACTTCCACAAACCTATGGAGATCTTTTGCAGGCCAGTTCGATGCTCCTCTGACTTGGAGTTAAGCATTTCTGTCTTTAAAAAGTGACAGTCGCTGGCTATGGTGACATGTACCTGTAATCACAGCACTCTGGGAGACTGAGGCAGGAAAATCACAAATTCAAGCCCAGCCTGTAGCAATTTAATGAAACCCCATACCAGTGCTTCTCAAACTATCTGTGGTGGAAGGCTAGTGATTTTTAAAAATTTCCACTCTCTCATGGACAGATAGTTTTGGAAAATAAAAATAATCACAAAAGAAATTAATTATACTCTTTGTAGGCTTGACTGAACAGGAATCACCATCGTGGAAGTTGACATTTGCCCCAACAAGGACTGAAAGGTCTGGCGCAAGGAGCTCAAGAGCCAGGACATCTGCCTGCGGCTGTTGGGCAAGCTGTACAGGTTTCTGGCCAGAGGAACAAACTCCACCTTCAACCAGGTTGTGCTGAAGAGGTTGTTCAAGAGTCACACCAACCAGCCATCTCTGTCCCTTTCCCAGATGATCTGGAAGATGAAGCTTCCTGGCAGGGAAAGGAGGAAGGCTGTGGTGGTGGGGACCACAATCGATGACATGTGGGTTCCAGAGGTGCCCAAGCTGAAGGTTTGTGCCCCATGTGTGAGCAGCCGGGCCTGCAGCTGCATGCTCATGGCTGGGGGATAAGAGCTTTACCTTTGAGCAGCTGGCCCTGGCCTCCCCCAAGGGCCATGGCACCATCCTGCTCTCTGGTCAGCACAAGGGCAGAGAGGTGTACTGGCATTTCGGCAAGGCCCCGGGAACCCCACACAGCCACCCCAAACCCTACGTCCGCTCCGAGGGCCAGAAGTTCCAGCATGCCAGAGGCGACCCGGCCAGCCGAGGCTACAAGCACTAATGCAGGATCTTACTCTGTTAATAAAAAAAGAAAAGAAAGGGAATTAATTATATGCTTGGATACCACCTTAATATCAAAGTTCTATACATATTTCTAAACTTGATTTCTTATCTCACTGGATTAGCATCAATGCACAGCCCTCACCATTCTAGACCTCTCTGGACTCCAGCTCCCTAAGAAATGCTGGCACCAAGCTGCTGCCCATCCCCACTCAAGGCCATAATGGAAGGATGCCAGACTGGTAGGTGACCTGCCACCTGCTAGCAGCCATACGACCTTGGATGAGTTACAGAACCACTCTGAGCCTCAGCTTCTGCATCTATAACATGAGGCTAATATGTGACAGTACCTTTTAACTAAAGCTGTTATCAAGATTCAGCAAGATATTATACATAGGAAACAGTTCAGGATCTGGTACATTGACAACTCTTACTTTGTGCTTCTGACAACAATATTGTCTGTTGAGCAGATGGATGAGAGATAGTTCCATGTATTGATTAGGAGCCTAGGCCTAGGAGACATTGTATTTTGAGCTTGGAATGACAGCATGGCCATCTGCTAGCTGCACAATATGGATAAGTTACTTCCCGGAGGGTCCGTTTCATCATCTGTATAATGAAAATAACATTAGTAGCTACCTCATAGGGCCACGAGGAGATTCAGTGCTTGGAGCTGCGTCTTGTGTGTAGTAAGGGCTCAATGGCTGGTCTTTACATTTCTAGTATGCCCACATCCACCCTCTAATCCTCAGCCCTACTCTGCCCTAGGCCTCCTCGAGGGAAAGGTACCCCCTAGGTAGGAAAATAGGGTTAGGCAATCTTAGCCCGGCATAGTGGCGCACACCTGTAATCCCAGCACTGAGGGAGGCAGAGGTAGGGGATCAAAAGTTTGAGCCCAGCCTGAACAATTTAGCGACTTAGCCAGACCTTATCTCAAAATACAAAATAAGAAAGGAGCTGTGGATGTAGCTCAGTGCAGAGGGCCTGGGTTTAATCCCAGTATGAGAAAAAATTAGACATCCTTCCTCCATGCTGGAGTGTGAACCGGAAACTATGTGTCACAGAACCAACTAGAATCCGAGGGTATAGTAGGAGCCATGGGCATTGGTGTCAAACCAACCCCTTTTGAATACCTACTCCACCACATACTAGTACACGTTCCCAAGTCAGGGTCTTCAGTCAGTGCCTCAGTTATCTTCATCTGTAAAATGGAGCAAATCTAGTGAACCAGTTGTCTCCAAAACTGGGGTGTGCATATGAAGAAAATACCAGAACTTCCTACTTAAATGTGTTTAGTAACAAAAATATAAAAGAAATTAAACTGTAGGGCTGGAAATGTGGCTAACATGTGCAAGGTGATGGGTTTGATCCTCAGCACCACACACACATACACACAAACTTTAACATACACAGTCCATGGGGCGACACTGGCACCTTGTTCAGTTCATTTGTAAGAAGGTCACTGAGAGATATCTTGAAGGAGAAACAAATCTTACCACAAAAGTTTGAGGCAGGGTTTTGCTTTGTAGTTCAGGCTGGCCCCGAACTAACTATGTAGCCCAGGCTTCCCTCAAACTTGGGGTGATCCTTCTGCCTCAGCCTCCCAAGAGCTGGGATTACAGGCGCACACCACCAAGCCTGGCCTCTTTCATTTTACTTTTTAGCCTATTCCCAAATTCTGCAATTTCAGTGTGGCGTTGTGATTTACAAATTATATCATCTGGTTTTGGGGGGGTTTTTTGGTACTGGGGATCAAACTCAGGACCTTGCTCTTGTGAGGCAGGCACAATGCCACTGAGCTAAATCCCCAGCTCATCTGGTTTTAACTAAATCAATCCCCTCCAACTGGAAAAGTGGCTTGAAAAGCTTCCTACAAAGAAACCATAGCCTGAATGAGGATAGTATGAAGGAATCCAAGTAGAAGAGGGCAACAAGGAAATGGTAGAAGGATGGGCATGGTGGCACATGTCTGGAATCCCAGCATTTGGGAGGCTGAGGCAGGAGGATCACCATGAGTTTGAGGCCGGCCCGGGCTACATAGCGAGACCTTGTCTCAAAAAATAAGAAAGAAAGAAAGAAAGAAAGAAAGAAAGAAAGAAAGAAAGAAAGAAAGAAAGAAAGAAAGAAAGAAAGAAAGAAAGAAAGGCAGGAAGGAAGAAAGGAAGGAAGAAAGAAGGAAAGAAGGAAAGAAAGAAAGAAGAAAAGAAAATGGCAGAACAAGCTCATCTCCCATTCCTACTCTGAGCTCTTATGAGCTCTTATTCAGCCCCATTGCAGAGGAAAAATAATGAATAAATTGGTTCTGATAAGTAATCAGCCAAAAATTAAAAAGACAATATCAAGAAAGCTACTTAAGGTATGATGCACATCCACTGCTGTTAATAAACTCACTTTAATTTGCCTTGAGATATTAGCTAATAACAATTTGAAGCCGGCCCCGGGGATTTAGCTCAGTGGTTCCGCCTCCTGCCTCACAAGTGCAAGGTCTTGAGTTCGATCCTCGGTACCAAAAACCAAACAAACAAAAACAAACAAATAACAATTTGAAGCCATCAAAGGAGGAGCAAAATCTTTACAATCTAAGCACTCAAAAAATGGATGCTTAACTAATCAATGATGGTAGGCATTAAGATTAATTAATTACTTGGGCCGGGGATTTAGCTCAGTGGTGCTGCCACCTGCCTCACAAGCACAAGGTCCTGAGTTGGATCCCTGGTACTAAAAAAAAAAAAAAAAAGATTAAGGTTACTTTTTTGTGGCACTTGTGATACATGTCTGCAAATTCTTTGACATTCCTACTTTTGAGACGCTGAGTCTATGTCCCTTTCCCTTAAATCCAAGTGGTCATCATAGTATGGCAGAAGAGATGTCTCCTAACTTCCAAAGCTGGGTCACAAATCATGGAGAGAACACCCTGAAGTGTTCTGCCCAGCAGCCTCAGCTGAGGTCCCAGCCCGCAGGTCTCGTGGAATGAGAGATATGAGAGGAAAGACATTTTTTCCCTCTTACGGTCTAGATCTAGAATGTTCCCCCAAAGTCCCCTGTGTTCAGTGCTGGGGCCTTCGGGAGGTTATTGGGTCATGGGGGTGCTGTGCTCATCAGTGGGTTAATTTGCCAATGGATTCACAGCTAAATGGGGTGGGGGAGGTCACTGGGGGCGTGACCAGGAAGGGTGTATCTGCCTCCCAACTCCTCCCTTCATGCTCTGCTTCCTGGCCACCATGGACTAAGCACCTTCTCCTCTGTCATGCCCCTCTGTTATGCCGTTCTGCTTCTGTCTGGAAGCTAGCCAATCATGGACTGGAACTATAATCTGAAATAAATCTCTCCTCCTATAAATTGTAGGAGTCTGGTGTCCAGCAATGGGAGAGCCAATTAAGACACACTCCCAGGCTGTCAAGTGACCCCCCCAACATTGCATCTTTCCAGCCAACATGCTAGATGTCATAGAACAGATCCAAGACCTCCCCGTGTGCCCAATCTCAGTTCTCATCTCTGGAATCCATGAGCATATAGAGTAGCCAGTTTTCACTGCCAAGCTTTGGGTTGGCTTGTTACACAGCAATAGGAACTTGGGAGATGATGACAGGGAAGAGCCACAGAGAGGCCTTCTGGGTGCTGTGATGGCCCATTCTTTACTTGCGTGCTGGTTACACAGGTGTGTTCCTTTTGTACAAATCTGTCAAGCTATACCCTTGGGACTTATACACTTTTCTGTGTGTATGTCATCATTTTTAGAGCTCACATTTAAAAAGCCTAGGCATTCAGAACATAAAGACAAATGGCTACTATTTTTCATCAATGTGTAAAATCACGTGAGGGCTGGGGTGTAGCTCAGTGGTAGAGCACTTGCCGAGCATGTGTGTGAGGCCCTGGTTTCCAACACCACCAAAAAAACATGTTATTTTTCAATATAGGACTTGATTAGGGCTCACTGAATGTAAACATACATGCTTAGAAGCCTCATTTGAAATTTGGTATTTAGTAACAAAAATGAAAGTTCACAGATCCCTTTGGGGAAACACTTGCTTTTCTAATCAGTAAAAGTAGTCAAAACGATCCATATGCAACAATACGGTGACAAGCTAAAATGAATAAATGCATTCCATTGTCAGACAAGGCATCTAGAAAATGTTGAAGATTTGAACAAACAGTATTAGGATAAATGATATAGCGTAGGAAGTTTTCTGTATCCTTGTATAAAACGTTTCTAACATTTTCAGCTTTGTAATTGCTAAATTTTATTTCAATAATGAAACACTTAAAGAACTACTTCTGTAGGCTGCTAGAAGAAAAATATAAAGGAGATATATTTTGATCAGTAAATGAGTGGTTTTCTAGTATAGGAAAACTGAAAATATAGATTTTTTTAATACTGATGAAATGCTCTGACAGGAATTTTTAAAATTTGTTTTTATTATTTATTTATTTTTTGGTACAGGGGATCGAACTTGGGACCTTGCACTTTCGAGGCAGGCGGCAGAACCACTAAGCTAAATCCCCAGACCAATTTGTTTTTATTTTTGTTTTTGTTTTGTTTTGTTTTTTGAGACAGGGTCTCATTATATGGTTCAGGCTGGCCTTGAACTCACTATGTATCCCAGGCTGGCCTGAAATTCATGGAGATCCTCCTGCCTCAGCCTCCTGAGTGCTAGGATTATAGGCATGCATCACCACACCCAGCATGACAGGAATTTTTTAGGGGGAATAGATTTCAAAATGAGCTTACTAAGAAAGTTGGTGAGCTATTTCAGCAAAGATACTGAAAACTGAAATGTGCAAAGTGCTATAGGGTTCATTAATACAGGTTAGAAACAAGACTTTTGATGTACAATAAAACCTTTAAAACAGCAGATTTTATAAATCCTTAAAAGAGTTTTCAGAGCCAGGCATGGTGGCATACACTTGCAATCCCAGCACTTGGGAGGCTGAGGCAAGAGAACTGCCATGAGTTTGAGGCCAGACTGGGATGCATAGAGAGTTCAAGACCAACCTGGAATACATAGTGAGACCCTGTTTCAAAAAGCCAAAAGGAAAAAAAAAAAAGAGAGAGAGTTTTCAAGCTGGGTATGCTGGTACATGCCTATAATCCCAGCTACTTGGGAGGCCGAAGCAGGAGGATTGAAAATTCAAAGAAATTTAGGGAGAACTTGCCTCAAAATAAAGAGTTGGAGCGAGGTGCAATGCCATATGCCTGTAATCCCAGCACTCTGGGAGGCTGAGGCAGGAGGATACCAAGTTTAAGCCTAAGCCCAGCCTGGTCAATTAAGCAATTTAGCATGACCCTGTCTCAAAGTAAAAAAAAAGCTGAAGATGTAGCTCAGTGTGGAGGCCCTGGGTTCAATCCCCAATATTGCCTAAATAAACAAGCAAACAAATATAAAAAGGGGTGGGAACGGACATGGTGGCACACACCTATAGTCCCAGCACTTAGGAGGCTGAGGCAGGAGGACTGCCATGAGTTTGAGGCCAGCCTTCTAGACTGTGTCAAAAAAACCCCAAAACAATAAATAAATAATTTAAAAAAGGGTTTGGGACCTCAATGGTAGAGCTCTTGCCTAGCATGTGAGAGGCCCAAGATTTAATCCCTATTGCTGACAGAAAAAAAAAAGTTTACTGATCTTCTCAGCAGACGTGAAAAAAACATTATACCAGCCAGGTGTGGTGACACACAGCTGTAATCCCAGCACTCAGGAGGCTGAGGCAGGAGGATCACCACGAGTTTGAGGCCAGCATAGGCTACATATGAGTTCAAGACCAGCCTGAACTACAAAGCGAGAGCCTGTCTCAAAACAACAACAACAACAAAAACTACATAGGAAGACTCTGCCTCCCCAAAATTACAGTTCTTTAAGCTAAAGCTGATATTTTAACAATGAGTAAGAATGTAGGGTCAGGGATTTAGCTCAGTGGCACCCTGCCTGCCTGGCAAGTGCAAGGTCTTCAGTTCCATTTCTCGTACTGGGGGAAAAAAGAGAGACAATGTAATGTTACTGCTTTGGAAGGAATCTCAGTACAAGGAGAAAACATTTGAAAAATGAACGCTTGTGTTTTCGTTATGCAATCTTGTGCCAAAAGTAATATAAGTAGTATACGTAGAAAGCTGCCCATATCTGCACACTCAAAACCTTGGAAAGGAAAATTCCTAATTTATTTTAAAATCTCGCAAATGTAGAATTTTTGTGGGTTTGAAGACATTTATTAAAACACAAAAACACAACAGCTGCTGATTGGTTTGCAAGAACAAGTGATTGACAGCAGAAAAGGTGAAGTTCAACCAGCTGCAGTTCATCAAAAGCCTTTGCATAACTGGTGGGTGGAACTGAATAATGATAATCACAACAGGCAAAGCCCAGCTGAGAAGGTTTTCTTCCATTTGGAGCTGTGGATCTTCGTGAGACCTCAGCTTTTTCACTGACCCCAAGGTGGAGAGGAACTAAGAACCATGCCTTTGAACTCCAAGACTTAAAACAATGCAGCACATCAATCATTCTCTTGTGAAAAATTATCAGTGCTAACATTTTAATCAATACCTCAATAGGGTGTTTTGATTTTGGTTTTGTGTGGCATTGATTGAACCCCCTGCCTTCACACTAGGCTACATCACCAGCCCTGGTTTTTTAATTTTTTATTTTGAGACACAGTTTTGCTAAGTTGCTAAATTGCCCAGTTGCCCAGGCTGGTCTCCAAATTGTGATCCTCCAGCCTCCACCTCCCAGAGTACTGGGATTACAGGTATGGGCCACTTCATCTGGCTTCTAAATAATTTTTGTACTATATGCCTTACAAAAAGTTGACATTATCAGGCTAGGGGTGTAGCTCAATGGCAAAGCTCTTGCTTAGCATACATGAGGACCTGGGTTTGATTGCCAGGACCACAAACAAAATAAATTATTTAAAATATGTTTAAGCTGGTCGTGGGTGGATACCTGTAATCCCAGCACTCTGGGAGGCTGAGGCAGGAGGATAACAATTTGGAGCCCATCCTGGGCAACTTAGCGACTTAGTGAGACCCTGTCTCAAAATAAAAAATAAAAAAGAGAGCTGGAGACATAACTCAGTGCGAAGGCCCTGGGTTCAATCTCCAGTTACCAAAAACAAACACAAACACTTCACATCGCTCTCTCGAGCTCTTTATCTTGACAGATCTGGCATCCTTCCACCTGGCTGTGAGCAGAAAATTCTCGATTCCCTCAATTTTTTGAGGCAGGGAGATGGAGTGCACAGAAGGCGCAGACTGGAACTGCCACAGAGACTGTGTGGTTTTTAGGACATTCACAATTTTTTTTGAAGCAAAGCATTTATTGGTACATTTTAGATATACATGATAACATTCATCATAGAGAATGTGCACCTGTACACAATACATCCTGCCTTTTTTCTCATTCCCCCTTCATCCACCCTCCCTTCCCTATATACAAAAGCTTTGTTTCCACTTTTTCCTTCTATTTTCACCTTTTTTCTTGTCCCTTCCTTCTTTCCCCCTCCCCGCTCCCTTGTTCCCCTTCCCATTTGAACATTTTCTTCCCATTTCCCAACATCTATTATACATTTTGGTCTTTATTTCCCACACCAGAGAAACAATACGGTATTTAAATGTGTGTGTCTGATTTATTTCACTTAAGAGTACAGTGTCAAGGTACATCCATTTAGCTATAAATGTCTCAAGTTTATCCTTTATGGCTGAATAGTACTCCGTTATACATAAAAAACCCCACATCTTCTTTTTCCATTTGTCGGTTGATGGGCATTTGGGCTGTTTCCAAGATTTAGCTATTACAAATTTAGGGTATGCACAACTTTTTGTGACCATCACCACTAATTTCGGAACATTTCCAACACACCCAAAGAAACCCATATCCAATAGCGGTCACTCTCCATTCCACACCTCCCCATGCCCCCCCCCCCCCCTTGTATCATTAACCTATTCTCCGTCCCTGTGCTCCCTCTTCTGGCCGTCTTGCATCGATGGTATCAGAAGAGTCTCTGGCTTCATTTAGCATGTTTTTCAAGGTTTATGCAGTTTGTAGCATGTATCAGTATTTCATCCCTCCCCCCTTTTTTTAACAACATTGGGGGCTGAACCAAAGGCCTTGTATATGTCAGGTGAAGGCTCTATGGCTGAACTACACCCCCAGCCTTTCATCCCTTTTTATGGCCAAATAATATCCTATTGTATGGATATAGCACATTTCATTTATCCATTCATGGATATTGATACTGGCATGATAGACATTTTCTATCAGTCCATTTTCTGTTGCTCTAACACAAATACCTGAGACTGGGAGATTTATAAAGAACAGAAGTTTATTGTGGCTCACAATTCGGGAGGCCAGGCAGTCCAAGCACAGTGCTGGCATCTGCTTGGCTTCAACTCATGGCAGAAAGTGATGGACAAGTAGGCATGCGCAAAGGAGAAAAACAAGGGACAGTCTTGCTTTAGAGCAACCTGTTCTCACAGTAACTGGAGAGTTCCAGAGAACAAGAACCCTGTCCCTACAGTACCGGGAGAATTAACCCACTCCTGGGAGAATGGCATCTGTCCATTCATGAGTGCTCCACCCCCTGACCCAACTACCTCCCACTGTGACCACTTCCCAGAATCTCCACGCTGAGGAGTTAAGATGCTCCAGTCACAGCAGTGGGCACTGTGGTTGGTCCCACCTTTGGGCTACTATGACTAGTGCAGTTGTGAACATTTGTGGGTCATAATGCAGGTGTGACACTTGGCGCAGGGCCTGTCAGTCACCCACCTGCTCGATAAGCAGTAAGCAGCTGTTAGCATTTTTTAAGCCAACACTATACTGGGTGATTTGGGTCACAGGCTACCTAAATGTCAGAGATGGAAGGCAGAAGGCACCCAGGACAACACTCATGGCACAGTTTTGCTGAGCGTGGTCCCTGTCAAGGCAGGATGACAGAGACAAAGCACAGACTCTACTGACTTTATCACTTTGGAGCCGTGAGGCTGGGTAGGTCACTCGACCTCCCTCATGCCTGTGTGAACTGGATATAAATACTGGCTCCTGTATCTACCTCACAGCTTTGTAGCCTGGGTCAAAAAGAGATCATTCAAAATATGAAAGAGCCAGGTAGTGTTCCCAGCTCATAGCCTCAGCAGTTGGGAGGCTGAAGTAGGAAGATTGCTTGAGCCCAGGAGTTGGGCAGCATAAGGAGACTCTGTCTCAGTAAATGAACTAACAAAGAAATAAATAAACAAGAAAACACGTTGGGAGAATTATTTCAAGCCTTACATATTACTGAAGCCAACTCCTCTCAAAGTGAGGAGCTACTTTCACCACTCATTAGCCTCCTTCCCTGCCGGAGGGTTTGCATTCTCTTCAAGATGACATTCCAGCCTTCTCACCACAACCCCTGCGGCGGTATCACCTTCCTTGCAGCTGCTTAAGGAGCAGAGGTGAGCAACCTGGTCAAAGGGTCAAAGGCGCAATCCTGGATTCACATCAGCAAAGGGCCTGTGGCGCCTCTCTTCTCCAGGGTGAAACCTCCGCAGTCTTTCTGGTTTTCTCAATCGCTACTTGGCTAGAGCGCCCTCGTGTGTCTCCACGTGGCAATACTTTCCCTCTTTTCCAGGACGTGACTTTTAATCGCAGTATCAAAACAACACGTAATGGGCCAGGGATTTAGCTCAGTGGTTCCGGCGCCTGCCTCGAAAGCGCAAGGTCCCGAATTTGATCCCCGGTACCAAAAAAAAAAAGAAAAAAGAAATACAATAAGTAATGGAAAGTTTTTCTTGTCACACTTCAGGGCCCAGGTTTGACCGCCGGGCTCCAGTCAAGCAGTTTCAGTGTGAGTCTTACACAGGTTTCCTGCTTCCACTCAGGTCTAAAGATTTCCTTCTCCCTGTTCATCCTCCAGTGATTTTGAACAGCTCTGGTCACATGCTTCACATGTGTCAGCTTGGTCCCAGCACCTTCTACTATTCCAAGTTTATCCAGATTTCAAGATAATTTTTTCCAATGGGTACATCAGATTTTACTGAAGGACTGGGGGAGAAAGTAGTTCCAAAGTACTAGGCAGGAGTTTTTTGTTTTGTTTTTTATTGGTAGCGGGGATGGAACTTGGGACCTTGTGCTTTCGAGGCAGGCGATGGAACCACTGAGCTAAATCCCCAGCCCCCAGCAGGAGTTTTTCAAGTGTTTACTAAATATGACTTGTTCTGTAACCTAAGAAAAAGGTATTCAAAATGAGACCTCCTGCAGCAAAGCCCTGACACTTGGGAAGGGGAAAATGGCAACCAGAGACAGCGACATGTGGCAGTGTACACACACACACAGTGCTCAAACATCTGGTGCACACACCAGTGGCTTTCTCTCTTGCTGAGAATCAGGATGAGCACAGGTCTTTGGAGAAAAGGAAACTCACATTATATCTGGAATCTCAAGAATGTGCCTCAGTCCCTTCAGGACCAAGGGCTATGAAAACCTGAGGGATCTCCCTCTTGCCTGGTGGGCACTCATGGAGTTTTCTGAATCAAAGTCCCACTGGCAAACTCCATTAAGGGCCTTTAGCTTTCCTGGAGGGGCATGTTCTGGGGAAGCTGCATATAAATGTTTACAGATCAATTAAGCTTCCCCACTGACTCCCAGTAAGATTTCTGAGCTGTTCTCTCTCTACTGAGATTGATTTTCAATGTATATCTAACACTTAAGCTTTGTTTCCTTTTCCCCTGTCATCCTCTCTAAGATTCCAGGATCTACAAATAAACCCATAAAGGCATTAGAGAGGCTGCTATTTGATCAAGACACCAGTATTACCATCTGCAATGCAAATACCCAATCTACATCCAGCCCTTTAGAAGGCCACTGCCAAGGATTTGAGGGGTTTTCCCCTTTCTCTTGCAGGAAAGTAGCAGAAGGAGGCTGGGAATGTGGCTTAGTGGTGCAGCACTTGCCTAGCACACATGAGGCCTTCGGTTCCATCCCCAGAGCCACAAGAGATGAATAAGACAAGGGGTAGCAGATGTGGGTGACTGGTATCTGAGTTGTAAGTGGGTTGGTCTTATCCTTTGTGCCTTCCACTCCCTCTACCTGTCTGGTATCATATAACAGAGACCCTTCCTACTGAACCACAGATGGGCACTGTGATTCTGGGGCCTGGTGTATGCAGCTGGCTACCTAAGGAAAACGCACTTCTTAAGTAAAGATGCAACGAGTTGCTAGGGAGGCACTGTGGCTTTGCTCTCTGGCAAAGGGCAAGGCAAGGGCACATGTGTCGTGGGGCTGTGGCACTGGTCAGGCAGCTGCTTTTGCAGCCTTTGAAGTGGAACCAGAGACATTATGACTGCTGATAGGAAGGGAATTACCTGGTTAGTGACAAGGAAAATTAATAGTCTAAGCAGCTCTCTATCCTCCATTCTCCAAGCTGGCATTTTGATTTAAAAAAAAATTTTCTGCCACAACTGTTTGCATATTCTGGAAGTGTGAGTGCATGTGTGTGGTTTGATGTTTACAGATTTGGGGTTGCGGAGGGGAGTTTCCAGAACAACGGAAGTGGCTGCTTGTCAGTCAGGGCTCATTCTGAAAATGAAAGTCTGAAAGCTTGGGGCCCACTCTGGGACTGGGCCTGGTCTCTGAGGAGTCAGCAGAGGTGGGCAGATGGCTTTGGCCTGCTGGCTCAAGGAAGAAACCATTTAATCACTGTTTTTTTAAATGAATTGACCAAATATAAAAGTTGCTTTTAGTGTCCTGCAGATTCAGTCTGGGACAAGGATATGTGAGTGGGCAAGGAGGCTCCAGCTACAGATGCACTCCTCCAACACACACACACACACACACACACACACACACACACACACACGATCACACTTTCCCATTTTCACAGGCTGCCAAGTCAGAACAGATAAGTAATTCTTTTGCACCTACCAGGTATATGAGGATAGTATGATACACATATCAGTTTACAGGTGTTTTGGTTTGGTTTTTTAAAACAGGGTCTTGCCATGCAGCGCAGGCCTCAAACTTCCGATCTTCCTGCCTCAGCCTCCCAAGTACTGGGGGGAAAAATACAGTTTCACATGTCAGAGCAAGAAAAGAAAAATAATAACCCATCCATGCCGGGAGCCAAAGGAGTAGTAGAAACGGGCTGCGGAAGGAGAGGCTCACTCCTGGCTGGGGTAAACAGGAGGCTGGCTGGAGGAGGTGGACACAGGCCAGCCTCGAAAGACGGAGAACTTCCCTAGACAGAATCTGTGAGGGAGGGTGTGGGGAGAGAAGGGCTCAAGTTAGGGCAGGTTGGAGTTTGGCGCTGTGGAGTGATTTGCACTTGATAAGCCTGGCTTGAATGTCAGCCCCTCCAAGTGCCGGAACAAAGGCTCCCTTGTCCTGCTGACCTGCTGTGCTGTGCTGCTTCCTGCTGGGTGACCTTGGGCAGGTGTGCTAACCTCTCTGCAAACTGGGAATAGTGATGATACTTAGTTCCTAAAGTCACTGGGAAGAGCAAATGACCTAATATACAGAAAGCGTCTGATGTATAGGAAATATTCATAAATGGATTACAAATGCATAAGCTGTCATGAGGAATGCTCAAGATACTTAGGGCTGGTCCCAAACATTTGAAGACCAAGGGGGAAAAGCCTCTGACACCTTCCATCACTGGTGAAACTACTGGGCCCCCACCCTCTCTGGTCCAGACTTCTCCAGGCTGCCTGTCTCTGCCTCTCCCAGAATCATCTTCCTAACAACCTTACTCATACCTGGGTCTCTCCCTGGCTCAAAAGCCTTCTATGGCTCCCTATTGCTCATGGATTGAACTCGTTAACACGGTAAGGAGCAGGCAGCAAAAACTACCACTTCTTGAGGGGAAAAAAGAGCAAAGAGGAGGTTGGTATTAAGAGTAAAAAGGTAAAATATCCTCTTTTTAAAACCCCTGAAGTCCTGAATTTACAGAATCAGCAGGGGGTGGGGAAACCGCAGGAACGCATCTCCGAAGAGGGGAAGGAGATGCCTATGGCACAGGCTCAAACTCAGCTGTAGCTGCTGCTTCAACCAACTTGAGAAAGCTTAGGAGGGAGGAGAGAAGGCAGAAAGCTGAGCCTAGAGCCAAAGAGCGTCGGGGCAGCAGGGGAATACCCCTTCTCAGTTCCCTGGGAGGGCTTCGGCCAGGACGCAGGACTCGGACTTCTCCGCGGGAAACCCCGGGCATCCCCGGTGCTGCGGGGAGAGTCAAGGTCACCCAAAGGGCGGGGCAGACAAGCCCGAGTCACCTGCTGCAGCCCAGTCGTGTTCCACCGATTGCTAGGCGCTAGGCTCGGGAAGGCGGCGTCTAGGGGACAAAGTGCAGGGAGATTCCTGAAGAGATAAGAGGGAAGGCGAAGGAAGGGGGTGGAGCGAGCGCCTTGGAGAGCAAAGGTCGGGCGTCCAGGGGCCGGCCCTGCCCGCCCTGCCGGGGAGGAGGCGCCCTAGAGCCTCTTTCCACCCAGGATGCTGAGAACCAGAATGCGGGCCGCTGAGAATCCAGCCCGTCCCCACCCGCCTGCGGCCGGAGGCGGGGCTGCTCTGCTCACCTGGCCGTTGGGGCGGGATCGCCCGCGTCCCGTGGCAGCTGCGCCCACGGTGGTACTCCGGGCGCTGGAGCGGGGCTCGCCGCGGGCACTCGGCCGGACCTCCACGCCCCCCACTGTGCGCCAGGCCCTCCCCTAGCTCGCTCCCTCCCTCTGCCTCCTCCTCTGCGCCCTCCCTCCGAGCCCAGTTGCTCAAGCCGCTTCCTTCCCCACCGCCTGCGCCAGTTCCTCCCCCGGTGGGGCCCGGGAAGGGCAACGAGCACTTGACGCCGCCGCGGCCGCGAGACCATGGCCCAGCCCCGAGGGGCCGCAGACCCGGCGCGCCCGGCCTCCCTCGCGCCTACCCCGCAGCTGCGCAGCTCGAGAGCGGACAGGGGTAGCCTGGGCAGGTACCGGGGCGCCGCTGCCGCCTCCCGGGAGCCCTCCTTCCAGGGCTCGCTGACGCTCTCCGGAGCCGGCTCGGGGCGCCGGCGGGGGCCGCGGAGGGAGCTGCCGGGGCAGCAGGGGGCGGCTCCCGCCAGGCGGCTGTCAGAGGAGCGCTCTGAGGAGCCGTCCTCCGGCGGGCTGGGGGGCAGCGGGCTTTGCCTGGAGCCGCGGGAGCACACGTGGATCCTGGCGGCCGCGGAGGGCCGGTTTGAGGTGTTGCGGGAGTTGCTGGAGGCGGACCCCTGGCTGCTGCTGCGGGGCGACCCGATCACGGGCTACAGCGTGCTGCACTGGCTGGCCAAGCACGGGCGCCACGAGGAGCTCATTCTGGTGCACGATTTCGCCAGGCGCCGGGGACTGCCGCTCGACGTGAGCGCCGCGGGTAGCGGCGGCCTCACGCCCCTACACCTGGCTGCACTACAGGGCCACGACATGGTCATCAAGGTGCTAGTGGGCGCCCTGGGAGCTGACCCCATGCGCCGCGACCACAGCGGCCACCGGGCCTACCACTATTTGCGTCCCGACGCCCCCCAGAGTCTGCGGGAGCTGTCGGGGGCAGAAGACTGGGAGCCCGCGTGTGGCAGCGATCGCCACAACACCAACAACAACAGCAGCGGCGCCGCTTCCTGGACGTCGCGACGGACCCCGAGCGCTGCGGGCGCCACGGCTGTGGAGAAGAACAACAGAGCGGCGACCCCGCTGGCCAGAGTGAAAGACGCCGCGGGCAGCCGGGTGGCGCAAATCCATGGCCTCTTCCGCCATCTGTTCCCCTTCTTCCAAGACCGTTGAGGGCGACGGAGACTAGAGAGCTAGGAGTGGGAGGCCTCTTCCTCTCGGGTTGTTCCACCACCGCCGCTGAAAAAGAGGCGCCTCTGACACATTTTGAATCTGTGAGGAGCAGACCACGCTGGCCCGAATCAGGTACCTGTCCCAGGCCTCCCGCAGCCACCAGCCAGAAGGACCCGGAGACTCAGGCAGCCCCTAACAGAGGGGGAGCCCAGGATCAAGCCCAAAATGTTCTAGACCAACAAGTTAGGAGCAGGGAGCTAGTCTTGCTTGGGAGAGAGAACAGTAAGCGTCCTGTAGCCATTTCTGGGCTGGCGGAAGCGCTGGTTTATTGGGAAGCATTCACCAGAAGAATGAGTTAAAACTGTAAAGCACTGATGCACAGGAAATGCTCAGCTGCCTGCCTAACCCTGCCATTGCTGAGTCTCACTGCACAGGTGGTCAGTCCCTGGTGATGTACCCGGAGACTACCCAGGCCTTCCCAGTACTGTTCTGATGTATCACAGATGACTTCTTAAGTATATTAAAGTGCAATCGTTTCTCCCTTCACATGACAGGAGTGCCTTTTTTCCTTCTTAACGACAAAGGGAGAAGCTGCATATGTTTGCAGGGAAGAGGGCACCAACCCAACCAGGCCACAAGCTTAGGGATCCAGGCTCTAAGAGTGATTCTCAGACCAAATGGCCAGAGCTGCACACTGAAGGAGTCTCCACCTTGGCTCTGAGTAGAGACACAGTTCACCCATCTCCTGAGCTCTTTGGCTTCCAGGTCTGGCCACCTGCACAAGTCTCATCCTAGAGCAGTTATGTAGGGGGCCTAGGGGTGGTGAGAAGTCTCTAATTCTACAATCACTGATATTTCGTAGTGTCGTGTGATTTTATTTAACTTGTGCCCTCCAGTGAGATAGACCGTCTGGTACTTTTTTCAAAGATAGGGCTTTCCTCATCCACATTTTGAAAAAATTAAGCTCAATACACAAGTTGTAGTTTTGCAAAATTGCTTCCCTTCAGAAATACCATGAATTAAATAGAATATGAGAGGGTTGACTCAACCTGAAAGGAGGGAAGAGCAGTTGGTGGCCTGTGATCCATGCTGCCTTAGACAATGCTGGATTTTTTAACATAGTACTATAGCTGGGTGCAGGGTTGCCTGCCTGTAATCCCACAGACTCAAGCGGCTAAGGCAGGAAGATCACAAGTTCGAGTTCAACCAGATAACTTAGAAAGACCCTGTCTCCAAATGTTAAAGATTTTTAAGGAGCCTGGTATGTAGCTCAGTGGTAGAGACCCTCTGGGTTCAATCCCTGGTACCACAATAAATAAGTTGATGAACTAGCACTGTGTCTCTGGAGGCTTGAGCAGCACTTAGTGGATTGCTGTGTTCCCTAGTCTCTGAACACTGGAGAAACAGTCATTACAACCAAGAATCTCCATCCTGAGCCACCCCAGCCAGGTTTGCACCTCCGCCTGGTGGGTCTGTGTTCCCTTTGTGCTGGAAACATTCATGGTTTCTTTTAATAACCCATTAGGAGGTTCTTCTCATCCATTAAATTATCTGAACCCTTCCTGTTCCCATTTTCAGCCTGCCCCATTAACCATATTTATAGTGTAATGGACTAGTTTTTTTTTCTTCTTCTAAATTAACTTTTCTTTGGTGGTTGAATCAAAGTAGGGAACATAGCAATCTATTGAGTGCTACTCAAGCCACCAGAGAAACAGTACTATTTAACTGATGTACAGTGGACCCTCAAGTTACGATCGGCCTGACATACAACTTGGGTTCATTAGGTTAATAGAAGCTTCATCTGCCTCTTGTTATCTACAGCGTGTACCCAGGTAAACATCCAGATCTCAGCTGTAGTGACTTAGTCACAACCAATCCTCCCTCGGGAACAGATGGCGTTCATAAGTCAAGGGTCCACTGTATTTATTGTAGCACTAGGGATTGAACCTGGGGGGAGAGTGAGCAGTTCCCAGATTCTGGCATTGGCATCTGCCAGTATCCCCCCCATCCCTCTGCCCATTCTACAGATTTGGGACCATGGTTACTGCTCCACGGCTCCCTTGACAGCTGCCAAGGTGGGCAGGGCTTCCTGGCTTGGAGGGAAGACTGGCAGGTTGGCACGAGCTAAGCATTCAAAGGGCACTCTTATAACAGTAGTCTTCTCTTTATTGGAAAAGCTGGAAACTAAGCATCTTAACTATTAGCAGATTTAGGGACCCAAAACAAGCATCTGTCCGGCCCTTTCCAAAATAAAAATCAAGTCAGCTGGAAGATCTGAAAGCGGCTTTCAGCTTTGAATTTTTTTTCCTCGTAGTCAGCTATTCTTCCCCACAGATTTTTCTCACCATATGATAATTGCCTACCCTACCTCCTCCGTGTAAAATTGAGGTCTGGCTGCAGGGGACAAACTCCCATGCTGAAAACTCCCCGTGCCTAACATCAAGCCATTGGCATTTCTGGTATGCTTTCAAGGCAAGACTGGTATGCTTACCCCAAGAGAAAGCAAATTCCCTGATAAACCTCTTTCCAGGGGAGCTAAGCGGGAGTTGAGCAGATGATGTAAAACCATATTCTAGTGGTGTGCCCCCCGCCAGAGACAGGGACAGAGGCGGAGCTATGACAGGTTAGCATGCAGGTTGGGGTAAGGGGTGCTGAGGACACACCAAGAATAGGGCCTGGCCTCAGCAGAAGGTGCAGAGAAGGCTTTCCAGGGCTGAGGAGGAGCTGGCCAGTGACTGTAGCAAATGCCAGGAACCATAAGTCAGCCGGTTTGGTGGGAACGTGGGAGCCAGGGAGCGGTTAATGGCAAGGCTGTATGAGCTGATGGGGTCCAGATCACACTAAAAGAAAAACAGACTTTAGCAAAAGGTAGTTGGGAGTCACAGAAGGTTTCTGAGCAGAGTAACCTGATGAGACTTTGGAAAGTCACTCTGGCAGGTACATGGAGAAAACTGGGGGCCAATGTGTCACAAGCAAAGTGATTCTGGAACAGTGTTTCAAGAAAAATCAGACATTTCAAAGACCTGGATGAGGGCAGCGCCTACACACTGTTCTTTCTCCTCTAAAACCTATGCTCTGGTGAAACTTACCTAGAAGCCCCCTGTGTAAAACTGACTGTGTGGAGTCCCTAAGGTTGAAACTTCGTTGAGATCTCCCCTCCTCTCCCACTTCTATTTGAGACAGACAGACACACAGTACATAGTACACAGTGGCCTCTGAAGCAAAATTTAAAACCGCTGGTGTGGTGGGAAGTACAATACTCAGCTTACCCTGGGTTCAAGTCCTGACTCTTGAGCAAAGGCTTGCCTCTCCGGGCTGCAGTTCCCTACTCAATAGAGTGGGGACAGTAGTCTCTAGTCCTCCACGACCTTCTATGGCTTTATTTGCTGGCACTTAGCAGAATGAAGCTGTGTAAATGTTTCCCCCAGCTCTACATTCTCTCCCAAAGTCCTTTCATCTCTTTCCTACTAACCCCATGCAACTGTCTCTCTGCTGCAGTCACACAGCCCTCGCTGGCCTGTCAGTCTTGTTCTTCTGAACTCCGGGATCCCTATCTGCTGTTCCCTCTCTAGACCCTGCCTCTCTTCCTTGCCCAGTCCCTCACCAGGCCCGTGCCCACTCTTTGGGGCATTTGATGTTACCTCAGGCTAGGTTGGCACCATGAACTCATTTGTGATATCATTTGCATCTTCCTATAGTCCTAATCGCAACTGGCGTTACTATATGACCATCTCCCCTGCCCCACTAGAGGACTGGGGCCGAGTCTGTTTTGTGGACCATGGAATCACTAAATCTTGGCACACAGATAGTGCTCAATAGCTGGGGGGGGGCGGGTAGCTCAGTGGTAGAGCACTTACCTAGCAACCACGGAGCCCTGGGTTCCATCCTCAGTGGAGGGGGGGAGATTGATTGGAAGTGGAATCTTAGTTCTGACACCAAAGCACAATAAAAGAAGGTACAAATAAATTGGGCTTCATCAAAATTAAATTATTTTGAGCTCCAGAAGAAACTATCCAGAAAGTGAAAAGACACTCACATAATGGGAAAAAATCTTTGCAAATATGTATCTGAGAAGAGTATATATCTGTTACTGGTCATATATAAGGAACTTCTGTAACTCAGCAACAAAATGCATCCAAGAATATATGTGATGGGCTGGGTGTGGTGGCACATCCCTATCATGTCAGTACTCTGGGAGGCTGAGGCAGGAGGACTGCAAATTTGAGCCCAGCCTGGGCAACTTAGTGACTTAGCAAGACCTTTCTAAAAAAAAAAAAAAAAAAAAACCACGGCTAAAGATGTAGCTCAGTGTAAAGGCTCTAGGTTTAATCCCTAGTACCATTGTGTGTGTGTGTGTGTGTGTGTGTGTGTGTGTGTAAAATCTGTAATCCCAGCACTTGGGAGGCTGAGGTAGGAAGATCATAAATTCAAGTCCAGTGTGAGCTACATAATGAGAACTGTCTCAAAAATGTAAAATACAGGGGCTGGGGATTTAGCTCAGTGGTTCTGCCATCTGCCTCGCAAGCTCAAGGACCCAAGTTCAATCCCTAGTACCAAAAAAAAAAAAAAAGTAAAATACATTGAGAAGCTAATAAAAAATGGTGCCAGGGCCGAGGATTTAGCTCAGTGGTTCTGGCGCCTGCCTCGAAAGTTCAAGGTCCCGAGTTTGATCCCCGGTACCAAAAAAAAAATGGTGCCAGGTGCCACAAAAAATTAATACATAAAGATATTTACAATCTGATTTTTTTTTTTGCTTTTTTGAGGCAAGGTCTCACTATGCAGTTCAGGCTGGCCTTGAACTCACTATGTGACCCAGGCTGGCCTCAAATTCTCCGAGATTCTCCTGCCTCAGCCTCCTGGGTGCTGGGATTACAGGCACGTACCACCACACCTGGCTACAATCTGACTTTTAAAAAGACTTGAATAGACACTTATCCAAGGAATAGACACTTAACCAATAAGCGTATGAAAATGTGCTCAACATCATTAGTCCTTAGAGAAAGGCAGAGCAAAACCAGAATGAGATATTACTTCATAGCCACTAGCATGGCTATATGCAAGAAGTCAAATATAACAAGCATTGGCCAGGAGAGGGAGAAATTAGACCTTCACACATTGCCACTGGGAATGTAAACTGGTTCAGCCAATGTGGAAATAGTCTGGCAGTTTCACAAAAAGTTAAGCACAGAGTTACCATGACCCATTAAGTCTCCTAGGTATTTAAGAGAAATTAAAACAAGTGAGAAGGAAGGGGGGGAGGAGAACGGGCAATAAAAGAGACTAAGATGAAATATATATATGCACCAACTCTCCACACCATGAATATATTCATTATGTATCACAAATATGTACTAATAAAAAGAATAAATTTATTAAAAAATGAAAACATACATCCACACAAAAACTTGTACATGGATGTTCATAGCAGCATTACTTAAAATGGCTAAAAGCTAGAAATAAGACTGGGAATTTAGCTCAGTGGCACCTTCCTGGCAAGCACAAAGTCCTGAGTTCAATTCCCGGTACAAAAAAAAGATTAAAAGCTAGAAACAACACCAAGCCCAATACAAATGTGGTATATCTATACAGAGGAATATTATTTGGCCATAAAAGGAATGAAATATTGATATATGCTGCATGGATGAACCTTGAGAACATCATACTAGGTGATAGAACCACACACAAAAGACCACATAGCATGTGATTCAATTTACATGGAATGACCAGAATAGGCAAATCTGTAGAGACAGATTAATGGTTGCCCAGGGCTGGGAAGGAGTATTAAGCAGGTGAAGGCTAAAGGGCAGGGGATTTCTTTTTGAGGTGATGAAAATGTTGCAAAAGTGATTGTGTTAATGGTTGTACATATCTGTGAGTATATGAAAAACCACTGAAATGCACACTTTAAGTATGTGAATGGTTTATGAATTATGTCTTAGTAAAGCTGTTTTGTTTTGCTCTTTTGGTTTGTGGTACTGGGGATCAAACTCAGGGCCTCACATACACTAAGAAAGTACTCTTTCAATGAGCCGTGTTCCTGGGTCTTTTTATTTTATTTTAAGACAGGGTCTCAAACTTGGCCAGGCTGGCCTCAAACTTTGGATCCTCCTGCCTCAGTCTCCCAAACTAGCTGGCATTACAGGCATGCACTACCACACCCAGCTAATAAAGCTATTTAAAAAACAGAAACAATGGGAGGCAAATGCCTCATATTAAAAAGCAGTAAAGCTGGGTTAGGGTTAGGGTTTACGCATGTGATCCCAGCACTTGAGAGAGAGGAGGGTCCCTGTGAATTCGAGGCCAGCCTGGACAACACAAGACCCTGTCCTCCCCCCCGCAAAAAAAAAAGAGTCACTGAATTAATTAACAAAAGAAAAATATGAACTCTTATTTATCCTCACACCCCCAAGTATCCAGCACAGAACTGAGCACTCATTTTGCAGGCTGTTTTCGGTGAACCTGTTCCCTAGTTGACACTTTTCTTGGCCTCTGGGACAGAAAGAGACCTCCCTTCCCACAGGACTCTGGGTCACCTTCTCCTACAGCTCTCATGGCCCAGCAAGTTGATTGCATGCAGTGTGTTGCAGAGTCAGGCAAATAGCAGTGGGGAGTGGTGGCCTCCAGAAAGGGCAGCAGGGGAAGCACATAAACATATGGTTGACAGAGGAGCCAAAAGAAAAACAAGACTAGAGCAGCTGGGCACAGTGGTGCATGCCTGTAATCCCAGCACTTGGGAGGCAGAGGCAGGAGGGCAAATTCAAAGTCAGCCAGGATTACATTGTGAGATCCTGTCTTAAAAAATAAATAAAAATAAAAGAGTAGCACAGTGAGATCCCTTGGTGTGATGGTAAAAGAATTCTCCAGGGTCTGGAGGTCCTGACGTACCCCGATAGTTCAGCACCACAAACAATGTTCACAGTGAGGGTGGGGTCATCACAATGGAGTCAGGTATCTCGGGTAAAAAAGGCAGTCATTTATGATACACCCTAAAGAAGCTAACAGCCAAGGGGTAGGTGTGTAGTTCAGTGGTAGAGCCCTTGCCTGATGTGATGGTTTATACCTAGATTCCCTTCAAAGCCTCATGTGCTCATAGCTGGGGCTTTCGGGGGTGATTGGATCGTGGGGGCCTGATAGAATGTAATGTAATGTAATGTTGGGAGGTGAAGCCTGGCTGGAGGCAGTGGGTCCAGGCGATGTGACCTGGAAGGGTCTGTATCGCTCCCTCTTCCCTTGATCCCTATCCCCGCTTTCGGTCGGCCATGCCATGAGCTGTCTCTCCTCTGCCATGTGGCCCAGCCTTGGAACCAGTGAACTATGGACTGAAACCTCTATGAACTGTGAGCCAAAATGAACCTCTCCTCGTTTAACTTGTGGGTGTTGGGCATTGTGCCCCAGGGACAAGAAAGTAAGACAGCTGGAATGCACGAAGCCCTAGGTTCCATCTCCGTCACCACACACACACACACACACACACACACACACACCCCTACTTGTGCACACTCACACAAGCACTCACACACAAAGTTAACAAACTAGAAGCTTTGGTTTATAAGGGGTTCTTCAGTAATCCTGGAACCTTGTCAGTTAATGAAGTCTCCTGGGTTTCGAACCTCTAAAGATGTGATGGTCTTGTGTAAACTTTGAGAGGCCCTAGGCCCCAGTTATTCAGGAAACACTAACCTAGGTGCTGTGGTCCAGGAATTTTGTAGAGATAATTAAAAGTCCCCTCCTCCGCCCAGGTTCTCTGTTTCTGTGGAACTCGGGTTTGAATCCCAGGCCTTCACATTGAGCTGCATTCCCAAGCCTTTTTTATTTTTATTTTGACACAGTGTTATGGTTCGTATTTAGATGTCCCCCCAAAGCCTCATGCAAATGAGGTGGGACTGTCATTTTCAGAGGTAGCTGAATCTGGAATGTGTGATGCTGGGGTTAAGGGCGTGTGATTACTAAACCACTACATGTGAGTGATTAGTTTGGCACCACTCTAGTCCTGGTAGTCTTAATAAGGAGCAGAAAGATGCTGTTAAACCCCCTGGTTGCCTTTGCTACTGTGTGGGTGCCATGTTGTTTCTCCTCTGTGATGCCTGTTTGCCATCCCAGCCTTGGAGCCAGCCAATAATGGACTGAAACCTCTACGAACTATAAGCCAAATAAACCCCTGCCCCTCTAACTTCGGGTGTTGGGTATTTTGTTTCAGCAAGGAGAGAAAAGTAACTAACACACGTAGGGTCTTGCTAAGTCACTAAGTTGCTCAGGCTGGGCTCTAACTTGTAATCTTCCTGCCTCCCAGCCTCTGAGAGTGCTGGGATTATAGGCACGTGCCCCTGTGCCTGGCCATCATGACTTTAAGTAAGGAAGATTATCCTAGATAACCAGGGACTTAGTCAAGTCGAGAAGCTTTAAGAGCAGGGCTGAGGCTTCCCTGAGAAAGCAATTCCTTGTGTGGCCCGCAGCCTCTGCCTGTGCACAGCCATGCCTGGGAGGCCCAGGCTGCCCTTCCTGAAGGCCTGCCTTGTGGACCTCATCTGCCTCATCAGGACCCAGGATGACAGAGGCCAGTGCTTGGCAATAAATCTCTATCTCCTGCGGCTTCTGCTTCTCTGCTTGAACCCTGACTGATTAAAAGACAAAAAAAGAACCCATGTTACACGCCAGTACCAGAGATTTGCAATCAGATTAAAATATGTTCAAGTCATAAAGGACCTGGGTTCCATGCCCAGCATCACACACACCCCCACACACGAATTATTCAGGTGGAGCACACCTGGCACCCTGATACCATTCTCCAATGAACCTTGGTTCCCCGGAGAAATGGCTGCCTCTAGGTGTGTGACAGTATTGGATTATAACACAAAGTATAAACATTCATAGATCCTCATTGATATAAAAAATTATTGCCAATCACAGTGCACACCTATAAACCCAGCACTCAAAAGGCTGAGGAGAGAGGATCATGAGATTAAGGCCAGCTTGGGCTACATAGCAAGATCCTGTCTCAAAAAAAAAAAAAGATGAATGAGTAGAAGGAAGGAAGGAAAGAAGGAAAGAAAGAAATTATTGAAGAGTAAAACCTCCTATGCAGAAACATTCCAAATAATGCACTTCTCCCTCAAACAAGGAGATCATAACTCCCTATTCCTTAAATAAGGACTACACACAGTGACTTATTTCCAAAGAATACAGTGAGAAAGGAGGAGAAAAGGGTAACCCCACATGGGGAAACCCAACACCCTACGTCAGCCGGTGATCAAGGGCAACACTAACAGTGCTAAATCGTGGTGATGGGACACTCCCTTGATGTGATGTGATATGAGTAACACTTTACCCTCATGATCTTCCCCAAACCATAAGGCCACAGTCTAATCATGAGAAAAACACCAAGTAAATTCCAATAGAGGGGCATCCTAGAAAATACCTGACCCATACTTCTCAAAACTGTCAAGGCCACCAGAAACAAGGAAAATTGGAGAAATGGACACAGCTAAGAGGAGCCTAAGGACACATGATGACTGCAAAGTGGTATCCTGGATGGGATCCTGGGACAGGCAAGAGAAATTAGGGAAAAACTAAAGAAATATGAATAAACAATGAACTTTAACTCTCTATGTTATCTTCTTAGTTTTTTGTAAATCTAATACTGCTCTTGAAAATAAATCTACCAAATGGAGTACTACTCAGCCATAAAGAATGAGAAACTAGAGACATTTATAGCTAAATGGATGCACATTGAGGCCATACTCTTAAGTGAAATAAATAGGACACACGTGTAAATACCAAATAGTTTCTCTAGTGTGAGAAACTAAAAGTGTAAATGAGGATCAAAAGGTATAATTGATAATGTGAAATAGGAAGAAAAGGGGCAAAGGGGAAGGGGAAGTGGGAGGGGTAGGGGAAAGGAAAGGGGAAGGAAGAAACATGAGAAAATGAAAAAATGGAAACAAAGTCTCTGTAAATGGGAGGGATGGAGAGGTCAAAGATAGAGCAGGAGAATGGGGAAAAATAAGAACCAAGATACATCATGTACAGGTACAAGTTCCCAATGATGAATGTAACTATTGTATACCTAAAATGTACCAATAAACTTCATAGAAATAATAATAATAAAAAAATTTTTAATTGGGTCTGCCTGGGGCTGGGGATTTAGCTCAGCCGCACAGCACCTGCCTGGCAAGCGCGAGGCCCTGAGTTCGATCCCCGGTACAAAAAAAAATTGGGTCTGCTCATGGGAGGCGATGACACGCGTAGCACGCTTGCGCTAACCTTGGCTAGATGGTAGCGCATGCGCATATTGTGATCCAGGCCAAATGAAGTCACCAACTCTCGTTATTATAGCAGGAGCGCAGGAGAAAGAAGTGGGTGTACATGCAGGTGAGCTCATAGGTTTGGTTGCAGGAAGTTGAAATACATACTTCTTTTTAGGTGGTTTTTGTAATTTTTTTATTTTCCACTGTGCTAGGGATGGAACCCAAGACCTTGTATGCTAGACAAGCACTCTACCATTGAGCTACACCCCAGCCTCCATTTCTATCTTTTTATTTTATTTATTTATTGAGGAAAGGTCTTGTTATGTAGTCCAGGCTGGCCTTGAGGCTGTGATCCTCCTGCCCCTGCCTTCCCTGAGTGCTGGAATCACAGATGTGTGTCACCACGCCTGGGTTTGTTTCTATATTTTTGATTTAAGAACATAACTTTATCTTCTTGGCGCTACTGGATAACATCTCCTGGAGTTATGGTAGAAAAGCCACTCATTTAGCTAGGACAGTCACTACTAACAGAGGGTCAATAAACCGCCAGTCACTTAACTCACCAGGATTTGCTTCTAAAGTAGAAAAGAGGCTGCTGGTCATGGTGGCACATGCCTGTAGTCCCAGCACTTGGAAGGCTGAGGCAGGAGGATTACCTGGGTTCAAAACCAGACCCTGTCTCAAAAAAAAAAAAAAAAAAAAAGGCCAGGCATAGTGGTACATGCCTATAATCCCAGCACTGGGAAAGCTGAGGCAGGAGGAATACCTGGGCTGCATATTGAGTTCAAGACTAGCCTGAACTACAATAGGTACAACTTGTACCTTTACGTGATGTATCTTGGTTCTTATTTTTTCAGACCCAATTTTTGAGGTCAGGGAAACTGAGACTCAGGAAGAGTGAGTGACCCAAGGTCTCACAGAGTCCGAGTCCACACTCTTCACTGCTAAACCTGTCCTGCTCTTTAAGTCCTAGCTCTGACTCCTTCTACCCCTCAGGTTCTTCGATCCAGTGACCACGGACCCCTTTGCCTCCCTACTTCTCTTTGGGTTCCCCTCCCACTGCGGAAGCAGGCTGTCACTCCTGAGAAAACATCACCTTCTCCAGGACGTCCTGCCTGCTGCTGTCTCCAACGTCACCCCCCCACATACACACAGTCTCAGAGAGTTACTCTGTCGTGGGCCTTCCCTCTTAGTAAGTGACGCCGCCACCTGCCCTTTGGCATAAACTAGACACCTGAGCATCTCTCTTCCTCCTCCCCTGCAGCCAATCGAGGTTCTTGCTGATCCTACTGAACTCTTACCTGTCCAGTTCACTCCACCAAGTCCAGTCACCATATCCCCATGGGAACTAAAACCAGAGCCTCTTAGGGGTCTCCCGCCTCCAAGCGCGCCCGCCCCACCCCAATAAGACTATTCTCAGCAGTCCACACACTAGCTTTGATGGTTTTTTAATCTTATATTTCCTTTTTATTACTTTAAGTTTTTACTGCGTGTGGGTGAGTGTGTGTACACGTGTGGTACTGGAGAATGAACCCAGGGCCTTCACACTAAGCTACATCCCCAGCCCCTTTTTCTGTTCTTTTGCTATAGGGTCTTACTAAGTCACTAAGTTTCCTGGACTGGACTCTAAACTTGCAATCCTTCTGCCTCAGCCTCCCTACTTTTTTGGGGGGGGGGGCTCCCTACTTTTATTTTTAACTTTTTTTTCCAGTACTGGAGATTGAAGCCAGAGCCTCATGCATGCCAGCCAAGCATGCTACCACTGAGCTACGTGCCCAGCCCTTTCTAAAAGAATAACTTTTATTTTTATTTTTTATTTATGTTTTGCTACCAAGGATTGAACTCACGACCTTGAGCTTGCGAGGCAGATGCCCTGCCACTGAGCTAAATCCCTGGCCCAAAACTTTTTTTTTTAAATGATGTGAAATAAGTGTACACTTTATGGGTAGAGAATGATATTTTGATGTATGTATGCCATGTGTAATGCTCAAATCAGGATAATCGGCATATCCATCACCTCAATCATCCAGTTTCTCCTCTTGGTGATGCTGAAACTCCAGCCTGATAGGCCACTGTGCAATTTCAAACCCTTTAAGGCCTTTCTTGGCCCAGGATAGAATTCAAGCTCCCTCTCAAGGCTTGAAGGCTCCCTATAACCTGGCCCCACTCACCTGCCCGCCATCATGACTTCCTCCCGGCATCCTCTTCCCACACCCCAACTACATCCCCTTTCTCCAGTCCTGCCCAGAGTCACTTTCAGTTCCCACAGTCTCCCAGCTTTCTCTAGGCTGGGCTTCTCACAGTCTGTTTCCTCTACTTAAGAGGTAAATATGCCATACTCTGGCCTCAGCCCTCCCCCCTAAATCTAACTCCTCTTCAACCTTTAGAGCTCTGCTTGCTCCCAACCCGCTCGATGTCAGATGTGCCGAGTTTGTGTCTCCCAAATATGGAAGAATGAATTTTGAGGCCAAAGGAAGTTAAGAGTAGGAAAGGTTTATTGAGAGAAAGCTCCTGAGAGAGATGAGGGGTCCTGGAAGAGGTAGCCACAGAGGCTCTTTCTCCAAGAAGAGCAAAATCACAAGGTGGGTACAACATGGGTCAAACTGCTGTATAATTCACCTATAGGACTACAGGTATAGTCACTTAGCTAATATGGACCTGACAGGGAAGTGAGGCATGCAGCAAAGGGTTATGGCAGCAACATTAGCTTTAGCTTATCCATAACTTTTAACATAGAAAGATCAGAAGGATTCTTGGAAAAGGACAGAAAGGGATGGGAGGATCAGTCTGGATGTTCTGGTTATCTGCTGATGCCTATCTGGACTTACTGGACAGAGTGTACAAATTACAGTATAATTACTCCTGTTGCTCTTTATCTCTTAAGAGAGGCTTGCGGCCCTAGCTATTGCATCATCATCTTGTGGCCTGGCTTTTTTCAGATGTGCCTGCAGCAAGTGTTGAAATGTTCCCATCGTCTACAGGGACCCCCTGGATGGCCTATCTAAATTTCTATCTAATTTAGCTGTCAGTTATACTTTCTCAGCCTCTGTCGTATCAGGACCGGTTCCCAAGCACCAAGCGGCCTCTGCCCCACTGTAGACCTTTGGCCCCTGAGTTCATGGCCTGTCCCTGGGTCTCGCTCCTGCAGCCTGGCACTGGGCACACAGCCCTGCGTGTCTCCCTCGCCATCTATGAAGGGCGCTTCTGGAGCAAGCAAGTGGGAGGTGGAGGCAGCTGACCCTGAATTTAGATCTGCTGCTTGGCTGGGTTATTTTTTTCCCCTGGTACTGGGGATCGAAACTTAGGACCTTGTGCTTGCGAGGCAGGCGGGGGTGCCACTGAGCTACATCCCTGGCCCCGGATTAAATTGTTTTTTGTAGCTTATTTGCCTTCCACTCTTCCCCTGGAGATCCTCGTGGAAACACCTTTGTAAGGAGCATCACATTAGATGTACACTTAGTTACAGAGGTGGCATTACAACCCTGTCTCAAAAAAAAAAAACAAAGGTGGCATTACAACTTTATAATTTTCGAGCTTAGAGGTTAAATCCAATTTCCTCATTTCCCTTGCAAGTGCAAGGTCCCGAGTTCGATCTCCAGTACCAAAAAAAAAAGAGTTGCCAGTGCCAATTTCCTCATTTCAAATGGAGAAAAACTGAAGCCCCAAAAGCTGATGTGGTTAGCAGCAGGCTGTTGTAGCTGTCAAACTGGGACTATGCTTCTGACTTGTCTTGTTAACTGACACTTCATAATTGTACATTATTTTGGGGGTAAAATGTGGATAATCTGATACATGTATCCAATGGGTACTGATCAAATAAGGACTAGCATTGCCCTCTCCTTAAACATAGCTGAATAATGGGAAGCTCCAAACTCCTCTCTTCTAGCTCTTTATAGACTAGCTAATAAATTATGAAATAAAGTCACACTACTGTGTTGTACATTAGAACTTGCTTTTTGCAGTACTGGGGACTGAACCCAGGGTCTTCATACTGACCTAATGTCTCAATCGCAATCCTCCTGCCTCAACCTTCCAGAGAGCCACAGGGCCTGACTAGAACATTTTTCTCCTGTGTAACTAACTGTATTTTGGTTCCAATTTCTTGAATCCAATGCTCTTTTCCCTAGCCTATATCATGCTGTCAAGGATTAAAGATCACATCAAATTCTTTAACACCCTTTCCATTAAGAGGTGGTCTCTATATCCCCCTCCTGTCAATCTGAGTGGGATTTATGATTGTTTTGACCAGTGATGGCGAACCTTTTAGAGCTTTCAATAACAATCAGCCTGATGCAGCAATCGAGCCACTAGTTTAGATCAATAAAATACAGCAAAAGAGTTAACTAAGCTGGGATCTAAACTGAAAATGTGGGACCACCTTTAAAATATTAAGAATCTAAGTCTTGGCATAGTGGGGCACATCTATAATCCCAGTACCTGGGAGGCTGAGGCAGGAGGATCACACATTTGAGGCCAGCCTGGGAATTAATTTAGTGAACCCGTCTCAAAAGGGCACAGAGCCCTCTGGGCACACACAAGCCAAGTTGCCCCAACAGCTAAGCATCAAGTAACAGCTGTTTTTTCTAAACTAAAACATCAGTATTCAGTGTTGGCACTTTGTGGTAAGTGGGTTTTGGGTTGCAGTTTGGGTATTTGGTCTCTAAAAAGTTCACCATCATTGTTCTGGAAATATTCGTTAAATTTTTTCAGTGTTCCTGTTAGATGAACATCCTTATCTTCTTGGGACACTTTACAGTTTCCTAATAGGGCTGAGTTTGGAACTTCTACTTCCTCAATAACTAGGGAGTCAGGGCACATTGTTCCCCATTCACTTTCAGTTTCCAGTGTGGGCCTGGAAGCCAACACCATCATGAACCCTTTATAAACTGCCTGCTGAAACAAACTATTTCCTCCCCAGTTCTTTCCAAAAATTTGTAAAGGGAGGCTGGGGATGTAGCTCAGTAGACAGCAATTACCTGGCATGCACTAGGTCCTAGGTTCCATCTTCAGTACCAAAAAATTCCCCCAAAAAACAAACAAACAAAAAACCCTACATGGGCTGGGGATTTGGCTCAGTCGTTTTATAAGGACCCAAGTTTGATCCCCGGTACCAAAAATAAAACAAAACAAAAAACCCTACATCATTTCCTCTATGGTTTTTTACTCCTTTTTTCTGCAGTACTGGGGAAATAACCCAGGTCCTAGCACATGTTAAGCAAGTGCTCAAGCACTGAGCTACAGCCTGGTTACTTTATTTTTTAAATCTTTTGAGTCATGGCCACAGTGATAACAGGAAAAGTTGTATCTACTTAGTACTGTTTGGAACCCAACCAAATACTTGTCTGAGAAAACCTGCAGAGGCAGGTGCCAGGCCATGATGCATAAGGCAGTCATGAAGGCTCCTGCTGCAAGTAGCAGCTCCAGCTAAGAATGTGGAAGCCATCCTGGGTCTCTGGAAGAGGTAGCATTGGATTCCAGCTTGGACTCCTGACCTACAGCCCCAAACCAAGAATTTGGTCTTTGGTCAAAAGGATGTCTTTTTCTATACCTGAGGTCACAAGCTAATTTGTTTCAGCATCTGTCCCTTGCTTACTGGATATGCCATCTTTCTCAGGTTGCAGTAGTCTTGGAAGCCTTTGATAATACCCACAGAAAAGCAAACTTAAAAATCAACATAAAGGACTGTAGAAAGCATACGATCAGAAACAAAAACCAATGAGGACAAAGACCAGAGATAGGAGGGTCCTTCCTTCAGCTTTTCTTTTTGCAGTGCTGGTGACTGAACCAAGGGACTCATGCCTGCTAGGCAAGCTCTCTACCACTGAGCTATATACCTCCTTTTTGAGTCAAGGTCTTGCTGAGTTACCCAGGTTGGCCTTGAACTTGCATGTGCAACCATGTCCAGAAAATTCCTTTTTGCATATAAAAAAAAAGGATATCACAGGATATTCTATACCTGAAAGTTAGTTTTAATTATGATAAAAAAAAAAACTTAGCTGGGCATGGCGGCCCACACCTGTAATCCCAGCACTAGGGAGGCTGAGGCAGGATTGTGCGAGTGACAGTTGAGTTCAGGGCCAGCCTGGACAACACAGGGAGACCCCATCTAGACAAACCAAAAAAACCACAAAACCCCAGTCCCCGAATCAAGCACACTTCAATACCAGGTAGCCAGAGAATAATTCTGTCATTGCAGAAAGTGGTATTATTATGCCTGGTGGGGGAGAAGAAATTAAGAGCAGTTCAAAAGGTTTCAAAACATTTATTGTTGACTCAGTGTGATCACAGAACAAGATTCCTGATTAAGCACATTCAACTGTCCAGCCAATCGTATTTAAGCTTGATATGGTAATCTCGACCATGATAAAGAATGTATCATTTTTTGACTCTTGGTAGAGAAATATGCTGCATTTCATGTTCAATTCTTTACAGTCCCAGCTTGGTCCTCCTCCAGTGTCTCCTCTTGGAGTTGTACCTACACAGAAAGAAGCCACAGGTAACAAATCAGCCTGGCCACAACTTAGCTGTTTTCCTTCACGTGGCCTTTTAGGCAGAACAAAATTCAAAGGGTTCCCATTTTTCCTTCTTTTAAGAAGTTTGGAGATTTCTAAAGAGTAAAGAAATGATTTACTACATGTGCTTTGTAAAGAATTAGTTAAACCAAACTTTAACCTCTGGAGATGACTCAAGTCTAGGTTCCTTCATTTCTGTGGTGCTAGGGATTGAACTCAGGGGCTTGTGCAAGCTGGGTTACATCCCCAGTCCTTTTTGCCAGCCTGGCCTTGAACTTATGACTGTCTCAGCCTTGTGAACAAACAATTACAATTCTGTGCCACAGTACCCAGTTAAGGATGGGTTCTCAATTGGACAGAAGTAGTGGGAAAGCCCTCTCCTTCCTTCTCTTTGATTCAAAGACCTAGAGGAGATGCTGCCATATTGTGAATCTAATGGATCACACAAAAAAGCCCCTGCATATTACAATAGATCAATTAACACCTCACTCATGTCTACCCCAGAGCAGCAGTGACTTGCATAGCTAAAGCAATCTGAATTGTCCATGTCAATCTGTCATGATTTTACCCTCATAAAGGCAAAATCAAAAACAATCAACAAGGTTTTTCTTTTAGCAGGATAATGACAGTACTTCCACAAAAATGAAGCACTGTAATTGCAACCTGCTTTCAATCCATATAAACGTGTCAAAAAGGGCTGGGGGTCAGAATTCAATGGCAGTGCTTGCTGAGGATGCACAAGGCCCTGGGTTTGATCCTCAGAGCACAGCAAATAAGTACTTGAAAATTAGCTGACCAAAAAAAAAAAAAAATCTATTATGCGAATTCTCTGGGCCAAAGATATGTATATACAATCCTAATACAAAACTCCTTCCCAACTCTAGATCAAAGAGCAAGGGACTAACTCAACTAGCACTGAATCCTCTTTTGTTCTTTTCTCCCAACCTGGAAGGCAGGTCCCACCCTCATCAGATGGGGATGTGGAAAAAAATGATCTTCACGTGGATACATCAAACAAACCACCTCACTTATTCAAGCCTCTTTTCTCACTACTGTATAATGGTAGGCCACAGCCCAGTGATGGCGAACCTTGCAAGAGCTTTCAATGATAGAGCTAGCCTGCTGCAGCACAGGTGCCATGCGTTTGCTGCCACAGCCATACGCTTTAAAAATCTTAGTGCCTGTGCCGATAGGCCCTAAACACATTAGTACATATAAATAATATAGAGTAGTTATCTAGTACACAGCAGACAAAACAATTAACTTGCCTATGAAGCTACAGTGGGTAGCGATTTTGCACACATCTAACTGGTTACATGAATTAAGGAAACAGGCCCTCCAGTTTAGCCCCAATCATCCACCTCTTCATATCAGCGAATCCGTCACACCAGATTTGACATACAATTCAAAATGAGTTCTACACTAACTTGTAATCTTGCACTCCTTGGCTTCCATGTCTCCTTTAAAGAGGCACCCACTGCCAGGTGTGATGGAGCACACCTGTAATCCCAGCGCTCAGGAGTCTGAGGCAGAAGGATCACCTTGAGTTGAAACCAGAATGAATTAGAATGAGACCTTGTCTCAAAATACAGGAGAAGGACCCACGTGCTAAGTTCATACTTTACAATGTCAGCTCAAAAGTGCTTGGAAAATGACAATTTTGAAAATTTCCGCTTTTTCCCTCCTTGGCTTTTGAAAAACCAGGAAACCTGGTAGTTCACTTTAAACAAACAAAAATTCGGAATCTTTAACACACTGGGACTGTCTATGGCTGCTAGATATCTGGCAAATTCCTTTCATTTTTGATGCTTGTTTCTCCTCCCTTCAAGAATTATCTCAGGCCAGTTGGTCAGAGCAGTAGGCTGAAAAAGTTTGGAGACTAGCTCATCTTGGAGGTTTCTAAAACGTCTCTCCTGAGATCGTCAATTTAGCTACTTCTGCAGTATAGAACAGTCTCTCAATCTTTAGTGAAAGTAACCAAGTGAGTCATCTCTCCCCAGAATGTAGTGTGGCAGCCTTCCACCTGATCTCCACCTTGAAGACAACCAGGAAATTACTAAGGATCAGAGCCGTGGTCTGGATGCAATGGAAAACAAGGAAGCACATTTTAAAAAAAGATCTCAAGACAATGGTGGCAGAGGATGGACTGGATTACATTAACTTTCACAGCGTAATTTATGTTCAAAAAGTAACCCGAAATTTAACAAAAACGAAGTGGAACAATAGGAGGATGTCTTACCTGATTTTATTACCAGTCTTCATCCGAATCCATTGAGGAATGGGACGATTCTGCTTTTGCTTCTTGGCCAGGAATCGCTTGATTCTGAAAGTCTTGTGAGAAGACTGCAAGGAGATGCAACCAATTTAAACTGACGCTAGAGCCTGCTCAAAAGACAGTCACAAACTCCCTCGATCCAAACAAACATTTTAGTGCTTAATAAAACCCGAAAGAAAATCTCAATGCTAAATTATCAAGCCCATTTGATCTCACTCCTCTGTAGGCAGTTACCGTACTTTCCCCCTTGCAGTGAGCTGGGTGTGGCAACACACCCCCATAATCCCAGCACTCAGAGGCCTAAGGATCCTGAGGCTAGCGAACTGCAAGGCCAGCGGGCACTACTACAGTGAGACCCTGTCTCAAATGAAAATAGAATAAGTAGAACGAACGACGTGAATAAACCGTCCAAAAATTAGTACTGACGTGCAGATATAACCTAGCATTTACCTTGTAAAACAAAAGCACCTACTTTCAAAGGTCATTTGGAGGCCAAGATTTATGCAGTCTTCAAGATCCAGTAGACCCAACCCATTTACCATTTTGGTTATTAGTTCTATTTGAAATGTCCCTTTCTCAAGGATGACTTTCCTAATCCTTTTATCAATCTTTTAGCTTTCACGAATTTGGGTTACCTAAGCCCAACTCCCACCGCTTCAAACCCAGTAAAATTAACACCTTGCATAATATGGCCCATCGTAAAGAAAATACAGACTGTAGTATATTCCCTTTCCAGTCCACAGTAACAGTAGTGGATTGTCAAGCAATAAATAACAAAGCTCCAACACTGATCCCCTCCATACCTAGAAGCCACAAAAGTATTTTTCAGCAAACCCTGTCACAGAGCGGTGACTGGGGCGCTGCTGACATTTGCTAAGAACTCCCGAATGACACAGGTGCACACAACGCTCTCGGTGGCAGGAGCTTCCACGGGGCGACGCTCGTATCTCTGAACAAACGACTAAAAACTCCTGTAGTCTCATAATGTTGCTCGTTCCTGGTACGAGCTCCCCTCCCGGTGCCCAGTACACTGTGCCGGCCTCGGACAGCCGGCAGTTGGGCTGCAGTTTCTGGGGCGGTCCTGCGACCTCTCTCCCTGCCCCAGAATCCCAGTTCGCTCCAGTGGAAGGGAAGCAAGAATCCTTGTGCTCCTCTCCTTGGTGGTGGCCCGGGGACGAAAGCGCCCCCTCGAATCGGCGACGGCGGCGAAGCCCGCCACTCTCTCGGGAATCCCTAGCTTCCCGCCAGGCCCGCAGTGACCAAACTCGACCTTTTCTTGAAAAGGCTTTCAAAATAGCCCTGCCCCTCGATGCTCCGCGCGGACCCAGCGAGCCTGCGACAGCTTCTTAGAACGGGAAGCCACCTCGGAGCCGATGGAGGCCGATGGACTCACCATGGCTAGGCTCGGAGGCAAGCACACGCACGCGATGGCGGACAGAAGCAGAAGAGAACGAAGAAGGCGGAAGCACGCATTTAGAAGGCGCCGTAAGGAGGCGGAGCTTAGGAGGTGACGCCGCGCACGGGCCGCGGCCTGGAGATTGCCCTAGTCATCTTTCCCCTTTCCCCTCTGCGCCTGCGCCCTCGGGGGGAGGGGGCGTGGGAACCTGCGCTGGTTGGTGCGAATTGGAATTCGCTTGCGTAAGAGGTTCCCCCAGGCACTCTTCAGTGTGCTAGAGGCCGCCTGGTTCGTGGGTGAGGCAGACAGCCTACTCTAAGTACCAAAGTCTAAACCTTTCCGAAACCCAAAAACTGGGCACGGGGTGGGGGTGGGGGTGGTGAAGGCAGCGTGCGTCACCTCTGAGCGTCGACCGTCGGCCCTGGATTTGGACGGAAGCGCGCGCCCCGAGGGGCGGGGCCCAGGAACGTCCCGCCTGGCCTTTGCCTTAGAGAGGGGTGCTGCAGGACTGGTCTGGACCGGGGTGTCCCTGGAAGCAGGAGGGCTCCACTGGGGCTGGACCACGTGGGCCCTGTAAGCGTCGGGAGGGCCTTGGAGTTTTCCAATAGGTAAAAGGTTGCCAATTAGCTGCTAGGAGGCGGAGACTGACCTTGTCCACCTTTGGCCGGAGGTACAGGAATGAATGGCATGTATTTGGTATGCTAGTATTCCCCAATTTTCATATTTTTCTTTTCCCCACTTAAAAACATGAGCTACACTTGACTCAGGTGTAAGGCTATGGGTTCCATCTCCAGCACCATAAACAAAAAGAAAAAAAACCCACAAAAACCTCTATATCTTTGCAGTTACTGCAAGGATTTTTGCACTGATGGATTGAGGCACAGGCGGTTAATCAGACCTATAAGAGTCCATGTGTAGAATTCAGTCTGTAAACTTGGATGGGAAAAATACAGCTGTAATTAAAACAAAGTGACTGATTTTAAAGCTTGCTTTATTTACAAATGTAGACAAGCCACAGTGGCATCAGTACCTGTGACTTGGTCACCTATAGAAATCATAAATGGTTTCATATTAACATTGCAGTTGATGAAGATATCTTGAACTATCGTTTACACGTTCATCGCGTTATTTATTTTTGAGACAGGGTCTGACTTTGTAGCCCAGGCTGGCCTTGAACTCCTGGCGATCCTCTTGCCTCAGTCTCCTGAGTGCTGGGGTTACAGGTGTGCACCACCACACCCAGCTCATCACGTTTTTAAAAATACAGTTTGGGGGCCAGGGATATAGCTCAGTGGCACTGCACCTGCCTGGCAAGTGCAAGGTCCTGAGTTCGATTCCCAGTACCAAAAATAAATAAATAAATAAAATATGGTATTTTTTAGACCCACAAACAGAACTGTTTAAAATCCATATGCTACTATAGCACACTTTTTTGTTGTTTTGTTTTTTGGATTCTTTTTTTTTTTTTGAGGCAGGGTCTTGCTATGCAATTCAGGTTGGCCTTGGCTGGCCTCAAACTCGCAGCAATCATCCTGCCTCAGCCTCCCAAAGGCTGGGATCACAGGTGTGCACCATCACACGTGGCTAGCACACATTTATTTTTAAAATATTGTAATAACTATTGCAGTGTTAACTTTTTCTTTGGAATCTTTTGTATTAAGAAATTTCTGAAAGCCAGGTGTGATTAGGCACATCTATAATCCAGCTACTCTGAAGGCTGAGGCAAGAGGATTGAAACTTGGAGCCCAGCCTGGGTAATTTAGCAATTTAGCAAGACCCTGCTTCAAAAGATTCTGTGTAATTTTTTTTTTGGTACCAGGGATTGAACTCAGGTCCTTGCGCTTGCGCAGCAGGCGGCGAAACCACAGAGCTATATCCCCGGCCCCTAAATGTTCTTCAGACTTCTTCTTTTTTTGGTACTGGGGATCGAACTTGGGAGCTTGCACTTTCGAGTCAGGCAGCAGAAACATTGAGCTAAATCCCCGGCCCTCAAAAGATTCTGAAAATAAGTCCACAGGCTTCATCAAACTGTCCATGACACAAAAATGGTTACACATCCCTGGACTGTATTAGAGTGACAGACTGTTGAATAAACAGACTTATTTTCTGTGCCAGGTGCTCCATTCGGTAAGGAATCACAGCTCTCCCTGCATCTCCATCAGGTCCAGGCTAAAGTGTTGTCACTTTGGCGCAACCAGCCCCTGAACATTCTTTATTCCTGCTTTCCCGGCTTTGTTTTCTTGGTGACACCGCCTTCTAGCATGCCATATGTTATTCTTTATTGTCTCGTTCCCCACAGTCATTCTGCTCTGTGGGGCCAGAGTTTTAAAACTTTTTACTTTGGGGCTATGTGTGTAGTTCAGTAATAGAGCACATCTTTAACATGCACGAGCCCTGGGTTCATTCCCCAGCATCAAAAAACACAAAACCTTTTTACTTTGAAAAAATTATAGATTGACAAGAAGTTGCAAAATGACCAGGACACCCTTCAGAGCAGCCTTCCCCAGGCTCAGCGTCTTGTGTAATTACAGTACAACAGCACATCCAGGACATCTTCACTGGTACCATCCACGGGGCTTATTCAGATTTTATCAGTTATACGTGTTCATGTGTGTGTGTGGTTCTATACACTTTCATCCCTTGTGCAGCGTTTGGTAGCTCCCACCACAACAAAAATACTATACAGAACCACAGTTGTGAATGTAGCTCAGTAGTAGAGCACTCCCCTAGGATTTGTGAGGATTTGTGGTTTTGTTATCAGTATTGCAGAAATCAAAAACACAACCACACCAGCCAGGGATGGTAGCATACTCCGTAATCCTAGCACTCTTGGAGGCCATGACAAGAGGACTTCAAGTTCTAGCCCAGCCTGAGCAACTTAGCAATTTAATGACACTATCTTAAAATTTTAAAAAATTAAAAATGGGCTGGAGTCTTAGTTCAGTACAAAAGCCCTGGGGCCAACCATCAGTACTACAAAAATAAAAACAAAACACCAGAACCACATGACCATAACAAGATCAGGGGATTTTTTTTTCTTTTTGCCAGATTTGCCGACTCCTGTACCCACAACACCAAGAACCAAACCTGACACAGAGTAGGCCCTCAATATCTGTTGAATTGAAAAAGCAGTTGAACACAGTGGTGACAACACAGGCCCTGAGTGTCAACTGTGCAATATACAAGCTAACTGACCTTTGTAACAAAACTTTGCCTGTCCACGCTGTCACTCCCTTCCATTACTTATGGCATTCGTTAATACATGCGGCAAGGAATAGCCCTCAAGCTCAGAACAGGAGCTGAATTGTTCCCCCTAGTACGAAGGCCACAGAGAATGACTGTATGTGGACAGAGGGTCTTTAAAGAAGTGAGAAGTTAAAGTGAGACCTGTTAGGTGGCTGGTGTCCTGAGAAGAGCTGGTTAGGATACACAAAGCCAGTACGGGGGGTGCTGGAGCTTGGAGACAAGGCCACGTTGAGGACAGTGAGAAGCCAGCCTTCTGCAAGCCAAGGAGAGGCCTGGCGAGAAACCAACCCTGCCAATGCCTTGATCTTGAACCTCTGGCCTCTAATGTGATAAAATACACTTCTGTTGTGTAAGCCACCCAGTCTATGGCATAGACAGCTCCCCTAATCTGGGTGGGATATGTTCCAAGCTCCCAGTGGATGTCTGAAATCACAGATAGTACCAACCCCTATATTATATATACCATTTTCCCCAATCACACACTATGGCAGTACCTTTTCAGTTTGAGGAAAATGAGTGTGATTTTTTTTCCTTCTGCCAAATTTCATGGATAGATTTTTACCACAAATCTTAGCAACCTCACCATACAATTCATTTTCTTTCTTTGCTGAGTCAAAAAATTTTACCTTTTCATTCAGTTGAAGGAAGAACTTTATAGCTTCTCTTTGGTTGAGCTGAATTGCCAGCATCACAATTTTGTACTCTGGGGCCATTCTTAGGTAAAATAGAGATTCCCTGAACATAAGCCATTGTTGATCTGATAACCACCACACCTGACTCTGATCTGATTTCATTTAACATATCAGCATTTGTCTTAGTTGACTCCTTGCAGTATTTTCTTTGCTTAGCTTCCTTTGCATGGTTTCCTGTTTAGGACTGCTGCTTCAGAATCTTTTTCAGCTTGTCTCTAACTTGTCTACTTCTCAATGCTTGGATGCCCCAGACCTTAGTCATTGAAGGCCTTCTCTTTCAACCTCCCCATTCATGAACATCATATTTTCCTTCCCTTATTTTTTTCTTCTAGACACCTATAACTTTCTAACAATAGGTATTTTACTTGTTTTATTTTCTCTCTACTTGAATGTAAGCTCCATGCAAGTAAGGGTTTTGTCTGTTCACTGATATGATTCCAAAGCCTAGAACTTGTATGGCACATGGTATGTGCTGAAAAAATGTTTAGTGAATAGATGAATGAATAATGGCAGCCTGAATTGGGAGAGTGGAAGGAGACTGGACAAACAACATAATGATTGATTGGTGAGGATGGAGTCTAATGTGACCAGCAGTGCCGAATGGATAGGTAGTCGCCAACCTCTGTGAAACAGGAGTGAGCTTGAGAAGGAATTTGAGTTCAGTTTGGGACCCAAATTACTTATTGGTCATCTGGGTGCAGATATCCACTAGGCAGCTATATCTGAGATCAGGGTGGTGGTCAGGGCTGGAAATAGAGGATGGCTTTGAAGTCTGGCAATATAGAAAATACATCCTGTCCTACAGCAGCAGTGGACAGGTTATTGTGCATTTACCCATGTCTCCATAGTAGGAGCTTAATACAGGGTAGCTCATCCCATGTTTGTACCTGTCAGCATATACTTCCTAAGAATCACCAAGTATAAGCCTGTCTTTACTACCTTGCTTTTCCTAATGAGATGTGATAAAAAAAAATATGGTGTTTAGGGGCCGGGGATGTAGCTCAGCGGCAACAGTGCCTGCCTGGCAAGCACAACATTCTGAGTTTTATTCCTGGTACCAAAAATTAATAATAATATGATGTTTAATAAAAAACTATGAAAGACATTGCCATTAATCCTCCTCAAATACTCCCCCTTGCTTTGAACACACTTATCCCATCATTGTTGCTGTTTTCTAAAGCAGTTCTGCCTTTTCTTATGAGTATCTTGAGTTCTACCATCGTGGCTGCATTGACATCCTGAATTGATTCAAAACATTTACCTAATGTAAAAATATAATGTTTTTATGAGCCTGGCTTTCCATTGGATGGCACATGACAACATTTCACCATATTTTTTTTCACATCTTGTAAAGACATTTATGAAAGAGGACTTCCAGAAATGCATCAGAAAGTGGCAAGGACAATGGGATAAGTGTGTTTAATTTGAGGGGGAGTACCTTGAGGGGGGTTAATGGCAATGTGTCTTTTTGTAACAAATTTTTTGCTTGTTTTTTTTGTTTTGGAGACATGGTCTCACTTTGTAGTGAAAGCTGGCCTTGAACTCAACAGTTAGCTGGCCTCGAACTCACAGCAATCCTCCTGCCTCAGCCTCCCAGATTGCTGGGATTACAGGTGTGTACCACCATGCCCAGCATTTTGTAATAAATTTTTAAAAATTGTAACATTCATCATATTTTTTCAGTCATCCCTTATAAATAGTATAACAAATTTCTGTGGGGTAATTGACAGCACAGAGATAGTAAAGAAAATTCTAGGCAGGGCCGGGGATTTAGCTCAGTGGCTTCGCCACCTGCTGCACAAGCAAAAGGACCTGAGTTCGATCCCTGGTACCAAAAAAAAAAAATTCTAGGCATCCTCCATAAAAATATAAACAGAAGGCCAGGCGTAGTGGCACTTGCCTGTAATCCCAGTACTTGGGAGGCGGAGGCCGAAAGATTGCAGCAAGTTTGAGGCCAGCCTGAGCTCCTCAGTGAGTTCAAGACCAGCCTGGGCTACATAGTGAGACCCTGTCTCCAAAACAAAAAACATGAACAGCTCTACATACCAACAAAAGGCTACAAATTAGTTTTAAAATGATGTCTGAGTCCACTAGATTACAGATCTTAATTTTACAATCAGAATTACATGACTGTCTCAGGACTGCCTGGAGTATGCTTGCTAGGGAAAGGGATCATCCCCTGTTCACTGTGCTGGAGATAGCGCTGAAGTCTCCTGGCTACTTCCCTTAGCATCGCTTCTTTCTAGTAGAGTGATAAGTCCCCATGGCTGAGGGTGACATGAGAGGGATCCTGTGGTGTCCACTACTGTAGTAGTAGTGTCAACATGTGGAAAGAGTGGCTCAGTAAAGGGTCCAATAGCCAGTGTCTGAGTTATCTCCATCCTGTCTTTATTTCCAAAGAAACCAGGGCCTGAGGGCGTAGCACAGTGGTATAGCACTTGCTTAGCATGTAAAAGGCCTTGGGCTCAATCACCAGCACTGAAAAAATAAAAGCAACCAAGAAATCTGGCCAGGGTCTGAAGAAAAGGAGGTAAAAATGGAATGAAGTCTATTCTGTTTTCTACTATTTGTAAGTTCAAAGCTGAGCCCTGTGGCTCATGTCTATAATCCCAGTTCCTCCCGAGGCTGAGACAAAAGGATTACAAGTTCAAGGCCAGCTTGAGGAACATAGTGAGACCCCATCTCAAAAAAATATGGTTTATAAGTTTTTGGGGTTTTTTTTTGTGCCGGAGATCAAACTCAGGGTCTTGGGCATGCTAGGCAAAAATGCCTTACCGCTGAGCCACACTCCCAATCCCCTACAAGTTTATTCTTAGTGAAAACATGAAACTATGATTCATGAGGAAGTGGTCCTCATCCTGCTCGTCCCAACACAAAAAGAGAGAGCAAGAAACTATTGTTTGGATCAAAACTCTCCCTTAAGCTGGGCAGTGGTCCACTGGGTTCCATAGTGAGTTCAAGACCAGCCTGGACTACATAGCAAGACCTTGTCTCAAATCCCAACACTCTGGGAGGCTGAGACAGGAGGATCTCAAGTTTGAGCCCAGCTTGGGCAACCTTAGCAAGACCATGTCTGAACGTGTAACTTGGTGTGAAGGCCCTGGGTTCAATTAGTACTGAAAACAATGCCCCCCAAGACTCATGTGTTCAGAGGTGAGGCTTCTGAAAGGTGATCATAGGGTGCTCACCTCATCAGTGGAGTCTTTGTGAAGTCCATAGCTGAATGTAGTGTTAGGAGGTGGGGCCTGGCTGGAGGAATGTACCCAGAAGGGTCTACTTTTGTCCCCAGCTCTCTGGCTCTTTCCCTGTGTCTCTGCTTCCTGGCTACCATGAGATGGGCAACTTCTTTCTGCCATGTCCTTCAGGCATGATGTTTCTGCCTTGCAGCCTGCTGACCAAGGACTAAAACCTCTGGAACAAGGAACTAAAACAAATTTCCTTCTGTAAATTATGTATGTCAGGTATTTTGAGCCAGCAATGGAAAGCTGACCAATTCAGGAACAAACTAGAGAAAGACTGACATTAAAAAATAAAATAAAATAAAGAATAAAGGTGGCACTTTAGGAAAGGTTGTCAATTCAAGATGGACTTAAAAGATGCTTAGCAGGGCTGGGGATTTAGCTCAATGGTTCCAGCGCCTGCCTCGAAAGCGCAAGGTCCCAAGTTCGATCCCCAGTACCAAAAACAAAAGATGCTTAGCAGGAGGGAGGGCCTTCCTGTGGTTTCACCAGTTGATCTGGTTTGGGGATTTTCTCCAGCTACACTTGGCATCTTAGGGGCAGAAGACTCCTCCTACATCATCCTGTCCTACCACAGCCCTTCTCACAGTGGGTATTGTGCCCTGATTATTCTTCTATACCACCACTGGGCTATGAGTACAAGGACAAAGACTTATGTCCTTCTAAATGTATAATAGGTCATGTGAAATAGGAAGAAAAGGGGCAAAGGGGAAGGAAGTGGGAGGGCTAGGGGAAAGGATAGAAGGGAATGGGATTAATATGAGAAAATGGAAAAACAGGAACAAAATCTTTGTAAATAGGGAGGACTGGAGGGGTGGAAGGGAGGGCTGGGCAAGGGTGAAAAAGAAGAACCAAGAGAGACTACGTAAAGGTGCAAATTTCCAATGATGAATGTCATTATATTGTATACCTAAAATGTACCCAACAATTAGAATGAATAATCGATAATGTAAAATAGGAAGAAAAGGTCCAAAGGGGTAGGGGTAGTGGGAGGGGCAGGGGAAAGGAAAGAAGGGAAAGGAAAAATGATGAGAAATGGAAAAAATGGAAATAAAGTCTTTGTAAATAGGGAAGGGTGGAGGGCGTGAAGGGAGGGCTAGGAATGGGGAAAAAATAAGAACCAAGACGTATTATGGAAAGGTACAATTCCCAATGAGAAATGTAATTGTGTTGTATACCTACAATGTACCAATAAAAGAATACAAAAAAAAAAAAACGACTTACGTCCTTGACCCCTAGGGCCTGGCACATAGTAATTAGTATGTTTGCCTTTGCCAAATGAATAAAGAAGTAGGGGAAACGTAAAGGAGTGGGGCAGGGAAGTATGGTTTACCCAGAGCTTGACTGGCAAGGCAAGGAGAACAAAAGAGGGAGGTGTTGACAAGAAAACTTCCCTGAGTTCACAAAGCTCATAACCAGATGGGTAAGGAAGCCAAAATGTGAAGTCATGATGGATGGTTCAGGAGTGTCTTTTCCTCTAGCCAGCTCCTCTGACCTCTACCTTGGCTTCCATTTTTACCTGCCTTTGCAAAAAACCTACACTACTGATCATTACTTCTCATCTGCTCTTGAAGCTTTCCTTTTATGGCTTTAAACATTATGTAGTATTTCTCTTTCTTAAAGTCATCTTTCATCAGTACCATTTATCTATCTCCATTTTACTTCATGGCTAGACTTCTATATAGTTACATACATGCTGTTTCTATTCTCAGTCCAGTGGCTTCCAGTCCTCATAATTCCAGCTGTTAACGAGTTGTAAATCACTGAATCCTATGGCTTTTTTCAGGCATCATATTTGACTTTTCACTAGTATCAGACCCTGCTGGCCACTACTTTTTGTGTTGAGAAGGCCTTGCTGTGTAGTCCAGGCTGACCTTGAACTCACAATCTTCCTGTTCCAGTCCCCTGAGTGCTGAGACTACAGCTAAGCATGTGCCTGGGTTTTATGTGTGTGTGTGGTGCTGGTACTAGGCAAGCACTCTACCACTAAGCTACACCCTCAGCCTATCTTACTATTTCTTGAAACACTCTTGGCTAAGTAACACCAGAGTCTTCTGGTTTGTCCCTCCTCTCTGGCTATTCTTTCTGTCTCTGTAGATAACATTTCCTTAGCAGCGCAGTAACATGAGTGTTCTTTAAGACTAGGCCCAGAGTTTGCCTCTGTTCATTCTTTGCTTTCTTCACCTAAGTAACAGAATCTATGTCCATGGCTTTAGTGAAAAACTGAAAATAGATGATTTCCTACATATATCCAGCTCCAGTCTCTTTTGATCTCAAGACCAATTTACTCAACTGGTCTCATCCACCCTTCCCACCTGCTCTTTACCTCTCACTAACATGGTCTCTCACTAGCTCACTACTGCTCTCAATACTGCCAAGTCCAGGGAGCGCATTTCCTGTTTTTCTTAACCTCCTCATGGCATGGGACACTGTCAGCTGTTCTTGAAATTTTCCTTTCCCTTACTTTAGTTTTCTCTCTCAGTTTAGAACTACCCCTTTTAATCATTTGTCATAGCTTCTTTATGTGTTTTTGGGGACTGGCTTCTAAAAGCTGAGGAATTATAAAGCAGTGACTTATTAATTAAAGGCCAACTGATGCCATGTTAGGAGCTAGCAGGAAGAAAATCATGTTCTTCAAACATTTTAGTTCTTATAGAAGAACAGTGAACCATGATTTGATCCTCTCCTTGGTGGGCTAGGCAAGGCAGGAACTAATATCACTCATCCCCTTTCCAAATTCCCAAATTCAGTATCAAATTTCTTAAAACAAATAGTTATTCAGTAAAGTTATAAATACACTTAGCTTGGAGCTGGGGATGCAGATAAGTGGTACAGGGCATTCTTAGCATCCACGTGATCCTGAGTTTGATCCCCAGAACCACACAGATATAAACACACTTAGCTTCATACTTCAGTGCTATTGGTATTTATTGACAACAATACAAAACAAGTGAAGACTAAAGCCGTTATTTTAGAGGAACAGATATCGGTGCAGTTTCCTTCCTGGAGAGAGTATGCACTCATCTCAGATCATGAGACTTAAGATAAAAACAAGGACTGGATTGTCAAGAACCAAATAGGGACTACGTTTTACATATTAGTAGAAAAAATGCTAAAGGCAAAATGAGCGGTTTAAAAATATTACTGATGCTAAGCTCATGTAAGCAAACAAAAGGATAAAACTAATCCTAAAATTTTGGGACACGGGATATAGACATAACATGACTATTTAAATTTCCGCATCAGCGAAAATCTGTTATACCTTTCACTATACTTGTAACAAAATTACATGCTTATTGCTTCTACACTACACAAAGTCAACAGTTATCACTAACAATGCAAAATAACAAGACTTCAAAGTGACTCTGCTCCACCCAAACCAAGAATATTCAATCCAGGATTAATAACACCTTTTGATTTTTAGAGCCAGCCTTTTTTCTAGTCATACAAAATTAAGTCCTCACTTGACATTTCCTGCCTGCAAATGGCAGTGCATATCCTCGCCATCATCTTTTTCTGACACTGTAAAATTAATTTGGAGAAACTGCAAAAACAATGAAATTGTACTTCCAATTCTGAGCTTGCAATTAAATTCCCGCTTTGACACAAAACATACTCCTCTGCAGTGTATCCCACCGGTACAGCGACCCTTTCTCTTTCTTTATTCCTTTGCCCTGAAGGCACTTCTGGAGTGCGTAATACGTGCTCTTTGGCTGCCTAGACAGTCAGGACACCTACAGCCATTCTAATCTATCACTCCTCTCCTCCTTCTTTTCTATGGCTAATACCACTTTCCTGCTTTTTTTCTACTGCAGAATCTCCAGACTTGGTGCTGTCATCAGGGGCACACAGTCGATTTCGGCTTCGAGCTCCTGGTTGGTAAAGCTGCATTGCCGGGCGGTCCTAAAGTAAAATGAAATATGTTCAAGTTATAAAATTGCTACTAAGCTGTTTTTGATCATGAGTTACATATTAATGTATACCACCAAATAAGTCATACAAAACCAAAAATATGAGTGCACAGTACTTGACAACTCCCCACTTCCTCTCCCCTAGTTCCAAAAGAAAGCAACTACTTTGTAAGTATTATTTTATATGCCTTGGCTAATTTTGTTTCTTGAGATAGTCTTGCTATGCAGTCCAGGCTGGCCTTGAACTCATTATATAGCTTAGGTTGGCCTCAAACTTGTGATGCTCCTGCCTCAACCTTCCAAGTGCTGAGATTACAAGTGTGCAGTACTACACTCCGATGCCTAAGGTAAACTTGAGAGAAATTTACTGCCAAATGTTCTTAACCATTTGAAGATGAATTAATTAGCTTCAATGTTTGGTATAGCTTTTTTTTTTTTTTTGGTACTGGGGATCAAACTCAGGACCTTGGGCTTGAGAGGCAGGAGCGGTGCTACTGAGCTAAATCCCTGGCCCTATAGCTTGAATGTTTAGAAACACATCTAGCTCGTATCTCTCTACTCCATCAGTAAATTACTTTAAAACCACAAAAGTGCTTGCCTACCATGTGTGAGACACTGGGCTTGAACCCCAGCACTGCCAAAAAAAAAAAAAAAAAGGAGTAAAAAGAAACTCTTAAGTGGCAACTTCCCTGAAGTTATGTGCTCAGGCCCCATGTAATGTGCTACAAACATTTTATTTGTTTAAAGATGGGGTCTCACTATCTTGCCTAAGCTGGTCTACAACTCCTGATCTCAAGTGATCCTCCTGCCTCAGCTTCCTGAGTGGCTGGGACTAAAGGTGGATTATCACCTTGGCTACAAACAGGTTTCTAAATTTAGACACAACCACCTAACACCCAGCAGGTGACACTTTAGGTCTCAGATTCCTAAATAAGCTGTTACTCATCCCTCAGTTCAAGTAATACGTTTGGTTTATGACGGTATGATAATGGAAAACTTAAATGTATAAGCTTTTTTTTTTTTTTTTTTTGCAGTGCTACGGATTAGACCCATGGCCTCCGCACTGAGCTACATCCCTACCCCCCCCCCTTTTTTGCCCTTTTTGATTATTTTTTATTTTGGGATAGGGTTTCACTAAGTCCCAAAATTGCCTGGGCTGGGCTTGAATTTGTAATCCTCCTGCTTCAGCCTTCCAGAGAGCTGGGATTACAGGCATCTGCCATCACGCCCAGCTTACACACCTTTTAAAGAATTCAATAAAAAGGGGGCTGGGAGTGTAGCTCAGTAGTAGAGTATATGCTTAGCACGCACAAAGGTCTAAATTCAACCTTTTAGCACCCCCTCAAGAGAATTCAACGAAAAATTACATAAGCCTTTCCCCGCTGCCTTATGAAAGCTATCTCCAAAGCATTTTCTTTGTTGTGCTGAGAGTGAAACCTAAGGCCTTATGTATGCTAGATAAGCTCTCTACCACTGAACCACACCCCAGCCCTAAAGCATTATTCTTAATTGAATAATTCCAGCAAAATATTTTAATACTTCTACAAGATAAAATATTAAAACGGATAAAACTCCTGTATGGTATTTAAAGACATAGATGATGGGGCTCCCACTGTGCAAAGATGGGACAATTTGAACATCAAGGGTAAAAACTGACAATAACAAATTGGAATTCACTAAAGATTTGTAAATCCATGAATTGTTGTTTTTTTTTTCTTTTTGAGACAGGGTCTCACTAGGTAGTTCAGGCTGCCCTTGAACTCACTATGTACCCCAGGCTGGCCTCAGCAATTCTTCTGCCTCAGCCTCCTAAGTGCTGGGATTACAGGCATGTGCCATCATGCCCAGTTAGTCTCACTGATAACCCCTAGATGTTGTTGGGACATCCACCTTAACTCTACATACTCGTAAATAAAGGGAAAGGATTAAGTGTTCATCTTCCTTTTCCTGTGTCAACTGCATTTTAGGTTAACCCAACAGTTTATGAGGGAAAATTCTTCTTTATAGCAGAACATCAGCTAATAAATGCAAATGGAAAGGCAGAATTTGTGTTTCACCATTTTCTAACGCCATAATGAATCTAAGCAAAATCATTAGAAAGGCTAAAACACCAGGTTTAAAATACCTGAACTTATCAATCAGTCTTTTTTTTAACATGAAAAATTTTAAATCTATTGAATTGTTCTATAAAACTTGCAAGGAATACCCACATATCCTTCTCCTAGATTCATTAACATTTTGTATGTACGTATCTTTTCACACATACACACACATACATACACATGCCCAGGCACACTTTTGAGAAGTTGCAGACATCCTGACCCTTCATCCCTAAATATTTCCGCATGTATCTCCAAGAACAGGACATTCTATTAGTATATAACCAAAATACAACTGCTATTGATCAATCATAACATCACAAAGATAAGGACATCATGTCCTTCCTGATGCTATGCAATAGGAAGTAAAGCACCACCTACGAAGTATTCTTGCCAAAGATTGAGTCTGAATGTATTTAAATCTTTAGATCAGAAGCCACTTGTTTTTGTAAATGAAGTGTTTTGAGTTTTGTTTTATTGCAGTACTAGGAACCAAAAACAGGAGTACTCTACCACTGAGCTACATCCCCAGGCCTTTTTTTTTTTTTCTGTTTGAGACAAGGTCTCACTGAGTTGGCCAGGCTGGCCTAAAGCATGTGATCTTCCTGTCTTAACTTCCCAAGAAGCTGGGATTACAGACTGTAAGTAAACTTTGATTGGCATACAGCCATGCTCATCCATTCCCCCCCACCCAGTGCTGGGGATTAAACCCAGGATCTCACACCTGATAGGCAAATGCCCTACCATTGAGCTAATACTCCCAGAATCTTGCTCATCCTTTTTACATGTCTGTGCCTGCTTTCATACAGTTTAGTTGTTGTGACAAAGACCATATGGCTCACAAACCTTAAAATACTTACCATCCAATCCTTTACAGAAAAAGTTTCTAACCTCTGCCCTAAATATAACTACTAGTTTTCTTTACTTTTCATTTTTGGTTCTGAGGATTGAATTTGGGGCCTCCTGCATGCTAAGCCCAAACTCTGCCACTAAGCTACAACTCCAGCCCTTAATTCCTACTTTTAATGGAAATACAGAAGATGCATGTTCAGTGATACTGCAAGGATGTAATTTTCCATCCTAGAACATGAGAAGCACTACAGGATAAACTGGTTTCTGCAACAACAACAAAAAAAGGTAGGAAAACAAAAGAAAGGACACTTGTTTAGATTAAAAGACAATTTAAGGAAATAATTGGGAAAATGTGAACACTGAGTAGATAAGATGTTAAGGAATCATTGAGTTTTTTTGATATGAAAATGCTGGTGGGGATAAGAAAAAGACACTTGGGCTTCGGGTTCAGCTCAGTAGTACAGCACTTGCCTAGCATGTGTAAGACACTGGGTTTGATCCCCAGCACCACCAGCACCACCACGAAGAAAAGAGTCAGGTGCTATGGCACAGGTCTATAATCCCAGCACTCTGGAAGACTAAGACAGGAGGATCTCAATTTTAAGGACACCCTCAACTACACAGCAACATCCTATCTCAAAGATAAATAAATAAAAGTAAATAAAATTTTAAGGAAGAAATTATGTCTAGGATTTGTTTGAAAATAATCCAGTAGAGGTAGGAATGAGGTAGAGCAGAAAGAAGACTGGCCAGGAGTGGATAATTGTTGAAGCTGGGTGATGGGTACATGGGGTTTCATCATATTATTCTCTATTGTTTCTACTTTTGTGAATGTTTGAAATTTCTACAATCAGTCAATTAAAGAACCCAGCCAACACTAAAAAAAAAACAGCTGTAATTTTGTTTAAAAATTCCAAAATAGGGCTGAGGATTTAGCTCAGTGGCACCATGCCTGTCTCACAAGCGCAAGGTCCTGAGTTGGATCCCTGGTACCAGAAAGAAGAAAAACAAAAGAATAACAGCATTTCATGATATGTGAAAATTATATGAGAATCAACTCTTGGTGTCTATACATAAAGTTTTAAGAAAAATTCCAAAATAGAGGCTGGGCATGTAGCTCAGTGGTAAAGTGCCAGTGAGGTCTTGGGTTCAATCCCTAGTACCCGCCCCCCAAAAGGTTCTACAATAAACAGTGAGCTGACTTTTTCCTTTACTCTTGTGGGAAGAAGAAAAGTATCCTCATGAAAACAAGCAAGTTTAACAAAAAGCAGCACCTTGTTTCTTATGCGATCTCTCTTAACCACTTCCTCTTTCTTTTCAGTTTTTTCTGCAGTGCCTATTGATTCTGTACTTTCATTCTTCTTTCCTTTATCCCGAAGTGCTTCTTTCTCTTTTTTAATTTCTTCTTCTTTTCTTTTATAAGCCTTCTCTTTCTCATAGCGCTCCTTCTGCCTGCGGCGCTCCTCTTCTTGCCGCTTCAGTCTCTCTCTCTCTCTGAGTATGCGCTCCTGCTCCCTTTCATAGTCCCGGTCCCTCTCCCTGTAGTCTCTGCCACTCTCATCTTCAGGTCTGTATGAAAAACAAAAGAGACTGAACCCTCGAATGCCCTGTGACTGAAATGCAGGAACACCGTCATTCTCACTTGGCCGTTGCAATGAGGTTGTGCTTTTACAGCAGAAGGAAAAACTCTAGTATTTTATTTTATTTTATTTTATTTTATTTTATTTATTGTTTTGCCTCTCCTCCCCCCTTCCTCCATCTCTTGGTCCCCTTCCCAGTTGAGAAAGATTTATTTCCTATTTCCTATTATTCTTTATGTTGCTCTTTATTTATAACTTGGTTTTCTCATATAAGAGAAACCATGTGATAGTTAAGCTTATATGTTTATCTCACTTAACATTATGGTGTCAAGGTGCATCCATTTTCCTACAGATGACTCAAGTTTATCCTTCTTTAAGGCAGAGTAGTGCTCCACTGTATGTAAATATCACATCTTCTTTATCTGTTCATCTGTTGATAGACATATGGGCTGCTTCTAAGAATTAGCTATTATCAATTGTGCTGCTATAAACATAGATATGCATATATCACTGTAGTATGATGTCCTTAACTCTTTTGGGAAGATATCTAGAAGGGGACTAGCTAGATCAAATGGGATTTCTAGTTTTAGTTTTTTAAAGAATGTCCATATTATTTCCATAGTGGTTGTAGTAGTCTATATTTCCAACAATGTAGAAGGGCTCCTTTTTCCCCACAGTCTTGGTAGCAGTTTTTTTTTTCTGAGACAAGGTCTCAGTTCTGTAATTCACTAGTATTTTAGAAAACAACAGAACCCCAAAATCATTCACCAAGATTAAGACACTAAGTATTTGAAACCCTTCTTTCCTGGTCTCCCCCCCTCCCTCCTGCATAAAACAGTTTACCTTAATTGAGGTCCAAGTCTAGGATATGACAGTGAAACTAGCATCTAGCAGTAAAGGACACCCAAGAGCCCTGACGACTGACTGACCTCTTCAGCTTTTCATCTTTAAACTCGCCATCAGTACGCTTGGGCAGTGTGCAACACTGCCCACTGGCTCTTTCATCATTCAGATTCTCTTTGTCTAGTTTCTTGGCTTTTTCTCTTTTATCCAATTCTTTTTCATCTCCTTTTTCTGGTTTCTTGAGCAGCTTTAAAGAGAACATGTTTATTTTTATTTCAAAAGATGGAACATTGTTTTTTGATTCTATCAAACAAACCAATACACTAAATCTTTATAAGACTATATAAGGTCCTCTATCTTTGAGATAGACTTAAAATTCTAGGTGAACAACTGTGTGCATGAGAATAGTGATTTACTAAAAGGATGCTATGAATGTGAAATATCCGAATGAGGCCAACTGCTTTATTTTTTTTGGTACCGGGGATTGAACTCGGGACCTTGCACTTGTGAGGCAGGTGATGGAACCACTGAGCTAAATCCCCAGCCCTTATCCACCCAAATGAAGTAGTCTAATCATTTTGTGGCAATGGGATTGGGATCAGGACCCCATTGGCTTTAAATAGTCAACCTTCAAGTGAACTATTAAGTTAGCTTCCGTACCAAACTAGCATGTCAATATAACTTGATGGGAAAATATCCCACAAATTTAAAACACTAAGCAGATCATTACTGTTGGATTATTTTTATGTGTATGAACTTAGAATGACAAACACCTTGGTCACCAAAGGATTGATCCACTGCAAGAATAATTCTGCCTTGAACTTGAGAATAACATACTTTGTGTGTGTGTGTGTGTGTGTGTGTGTGTGTGTGTGTGTGGTACTGGGGATTGAACCCAGGGTCTTTTTACCACTGAGCTAATTCCAAGTCCGTTTTACTTTTTGAGACAGGGTCTCACTAAATTGCCCAGATGGGACTTGAACTTCTGATCCTCCTGCCTCAGCCTCCCAAAGTGCTGAGATTACAGGCATGCACATACCAGTACCATTATATTATTAATAGAGATCAATAGTAAGAATGACTTGGCATTTGATTTAAGAATCCAGATGCCTTTTTATAATAGAATGATGAAATTCCATCTCTACTGAGTAAGAATACTCCTTGACACTATATATGTGTGTGTGTGTATGGCATTTTTAACATTATGGCATATATATATTTAATATGCCATTCGTCCTCACATCATTGTTATAAATCTCTCTAGAATGTCCCCCACTTAGTGTTGGATATTCAGAGAGATTCTTGGGCAGAATAGAAGAATCTTAAGTCTCAGAGTGAAAGCATCATCAGGATTGATCTCAGGATGAAGACATCATACCAGTCAGCAAGCAAAAGGCAAAGCACAAGACTTAAGCATGAAGTGTTTCAGCACATAGACAGCCACTACAAATGGGAGTTCTAAGTGGACACAAAGAAGACACCAGTGTCAAGTGAGAAACCATGTGCAGGTTTCATTAGAAGTGTTTTTACTTCTCTAATGAACATCTATATTAGAAGCCAAGATGTTCATTACTGTAACAGGAACATTAATGAATGTTTCTGGCATGGTTCTACCTTCTGCCTTGTGATCATTAGGAAGAGCAAGCTAAATCACTTGTGGCATGATGGACTGCTGGAAGGAGTTAGGATGGGAAACTACCTTCTGCTCTAAATCTCTTATCACCAATAACGAGCCTCACAGAGACACAGGGAACACTAGCCATATAAACTGCTGTGTTTTCACGAGGTGAAAGAAGGTGACTTGCCACCATCTCTGTCAGATGTTCTCTTTCTGAAGTAGTAGGTACTAGTACTTCCTCAGAAGGTTCACTGGAGCAAGGGCTGCCCAAGCCATGCCCTCAGAAGGGAAGCAGCATGGTTGGGATCTTTCTACAGGTTTCTCCTCCCTACATGCAATGCATTAATCAGAATCTGCTGTTCACAGATTCCCCACTAGATGCAAGGAGACGATGTGGGAGTCATGTGAGAGGAAAAAGCACATAATGCAGGATGTTTATCTTTAGTCCTCCCACAAAGCAGCCAGTTATGAGAGACGTGTAAGATGAGAAAAAGCTATATTGGCTTGGTTGTCCTCTGGCTGTATGTTGCTGAAGCTTCTGGGTACAAAACAGAGCATTAGGAAGTCCCCTGGCTTCCTTTTAAAGGACGAATTTAAAATAACTCAGCTTTTAAGAAGACCCAAGTCAGCCTGAAGGTGTTTTCAACAGGTAACGCTACCACCACCACCGAAAGGACTTATCAGCTAAGACCTGTGTTTGTGACATGATACTAGGTTCTCTGTATCATGTACTTGGTCCTTACATTTTTCTGATTCACAGCTTGTAACAGAAACCTGTGTACCTGAAGACAGTGGAAAACAAACAGATGAGGCAACTTTATGTATCAATTATGAAGGAAAAAAGCTGAATAAAACCCAAAATTCATGCCAGCCAGCCCTAAGCCCTCATTTACTATGAACTAAGACTAGTAATTCAAACAGCAAACGTTTAAAAAAAAACAGATCTGCACTGAAGAATGCTAACATCATGTAAGCTACTTAATCCTTTTAAATAATCTTAAACTTAAAGAATAATACTGTTAGTATAAATGAAAATTTTTATTTGTACACTTCCTCCCCAAAAAGGCCAAAACCAAAACAAAAATTCATTTACACAAACACAGGATACATGCATAGAGAAATAGATACATGCAGTTTTCAACAACATTGCAGTTAGTTTCAGTTATATTCATACCTTAATCTTTGGTTCATCCTTTAATTTGTCCCTTTCTGGAACTCTATCTATCTTCTTCAGCTTTTCTATATCTTTTCTTTTACGTTTCTCTTCTTCTTTCCATTTTCTTCTCTCTTCTTCTCTTTGCCTTTTCCGTTCTATTTCTCGCCTCCTTCTTTCTTCCCTTTTCTCTTCTCTCATTCTCTAGAAAGAAACACCAAAATAAGCCTTCAAATAAAATAACCATCACCAAAAACCTAATCAATCCCAAAGGCCTGGTGGGCACCCACTGAATTGGACCACCTTTCCTTCCTACTTTCTGTAAACTCCTTAACCTTCGCCCCACCCAGCAAACAAAAAAGAATGAAGATCAAAACCTGCTAAAATCAGCTTTCCACTGCTATCTTGCTATGTTTCCAGAGGCTCACAGAATATCAAGAGGATCTCTGGCACAAGCTAAGGATGCTCCAGGTTTGCAGAGTGAACCCCTGGTCCCACAGAGTGAAGAAGAGTGCCAGAGCAGTCAAACCTTTAAGGAATAATCTTGGGAAAAAGCAGCTATTTCTCCTCCAGGATCCCACTGCTTTTAAAATGTTTATAGAATGTGAACTAATGAAATTAAAAAATGAGAGAACTATAAAAACAAAAGATTTACCTGCTTGTTTTTCAGGAAGCTCAAAAGTGGGGTTGTCTTTTTAGCTACATAAATGTAAACAGATTATTAATAATACTTATCAAGCCCTACATAGGATTCCTCTTTCTGATATTCCCTGCCACCCACCCGAGATGGAAAAACTACATCCTTAGATACTGAGTTCAGAACTGTAGCTTCAAAAAGCTTTACAATATTCCATTTCAATGATACAGGTTTAAAATGCTTTTTAAGGAAAAAGATCCAATATGTATATGAAATAATTCCCCACAATGATTGTATTTATTACATATCACAAACATATGCTAATAAAAAGGGAAGAAAAAATAATAAAATGCTTTTGAAGAAATGAAGAAACATTAAAGCAATAAAATAATTTTAAGAGTAATTTTCAGTTAGTAAGAATTAAGGGCAAGGAACATTCTGTTGTACTGACAGGACTATAAATTTAGCTGGAAAGAAACTGGAGGAAAGGGCTAAAAATATCCACTCTTTCTGACCCCATATTTCCTCTTCTGAGAATTTACTCTAAGGAGGTTATCAGATATGGGCTTATCTTGTGCATCCATTAATGAATATAGTTTTAGAAAAATATTTAAGATCACTTTTTAACATTCTCAATACTATTAGCCTTGTAATCATCTTTTTGAACATAATGCCCTTAGGGTAAATTCCTAGGGCTGGAAATCCTGGGTCCAAGACTCTTCCTTTTAGAGGTGATAAGAGTAGTGATAACCTACTTAGAACCAACATCCATGCTGGCATTTCTTTTTTCTTTTTGGTACCGGGGATTGAACTCGGGTCCTTGCACTTGCACAGCAGGCAGCAAAAGCACTGAGCCAAATCCCCAGCCCCTTTGCTGGCATTTCTTAAGTTTTTAATCTTGCAGTAACTACTTTCATGTTTTTGATATTTTCAGGTCAATTTTTAAAGGTATATGGACTTATTACTAGAAAATAATTGATCTTCAAAGACTTACCACTGTCTAAGCATGCCTCATCCAATCTTGAAATTTTTAATACTTGTATTACATTTATGTGACACTAAGTAGTTCTCTGAAAATTTGTTCCATCTTTATCAATGCAGCTTCTTAATCCTGTGAGGCAGGTATTACCACCTGTATTTTCTAGTAGAAGAAACAATCTCAGGGAAAGGAGTGACTTCCTATAGTCAGAAAGCCAGCAAGTAAGAAAAGTGAGAGAGATTTAGGGATTCTGATGAAAAAGCCATTGCTCTAATTCCTTTTGTAGACTTACCTATTAATTCTCTATTTTTAGCTTCTATTTCTTCTAACAGTGTCTCTGGAGTAGATGTCATTTTCTCATTATCTGTGGCATAACTCTCCAAAAATTTCCTATATTCTGGATCTATGTAATTGTTTAAGGAACCAGAAAACAGAGATTTCAAACCACAAAGAAACTATTACCTAAGGTACTTATTTATCAAAGAAAATATTTTCTACTTCGTTGAAAACTGAAAAACCAAATGCACAAGATACACTAGCACTTAATTGGTCACTTGCTCTATGATACCCTCTATGGGAGTCTAATTAATGTGGGGGTCAGGAAAAATGAGACATCACACATTAGAATAGACCCATAAGAGGTGTTACATTGTTTGCTGTTAAAAGTCACTTTCCTACTAATCCAGAGTCACAGCCAGGTATTTAGCTCAGTGGTTCCGGCGCCTGCCATGCAAGCGCAAGGTCCTGAGTTCAAGCCCCGGTACCAGAAAACCCCAAAAAACAACAAAAAAAAACCCCAGAGTCACATTTATGGGAAAACTGGAAGTTATAACTATAGCACCTTCAGAGAATATTAGCAGAGCATGCAATTCTTACATGGGTACACTTCAAGTAAACTCAACACAGGAAAATCAGGTGTTTCAAAAAGATAAACTAGGGTAAGTCCTAGATGTGGCCCTGGACATAAGGGTAATTCCTAGAGTTCTCTCCTACACCTTTGACATCAAAAAGGGAAATACATTTGAGTCATTATACTCTTTGTTTCTACACAATGATGAGCATGTCACTAGATCTCTCTTCCATCTCTAAACCTGTGATATCATCAACAGCTGTTATTCTTTACTGGTTAATAAAATATCTGTTATAGTAACAAATGATGGAAATTCAAACTAGACAATTCTAAAATATCAATTTCTGATATAAAATATTGGGGCTAAGTCCTTATCCAACATAAGAAGAGTTATGCAAGTTGTCCAACAGAATGTTAGAGATCACAAAATCTGAAGCTGGTTCACCTTACATAACATTTATATTTGTTTTAGTATTTCTTTTCAACACAGTTACTATGCATGCACTTATCTACGTATTCAAAGCCTAGAAAACAGGACTGACCACTTCAACTGGTTTACAGGAAGTTACTTAGGTATGGACATTCTTCCATCAGAGTTCAAAACTTCCTCTATGAAGCCTCAAAGAGCAATTGTTATACTTTGAAACATCTGATTTTTCCCACGGGCATCAAACTCAGGACCTTAAGCTTGAGAGGCAGGCACGGTGCCACTGAGCTAAATCCCCGGCCCCACACTGTCTTCTAATCAATAAATCCATGATGATTTATTACTCAATACTCCACAATATATTGCTCAATGGTGGAGAAATGAAATACTACTAGCCAAACAGAACAGAAACTGCAGGAAGCCCACTTCCACTCTAACAACTATGCAAAGATTCCATTGGAACGTTTCTTATTAACTTTATTCTCTATATTTACTATCTTAAAATATTGGGTTATTATTAACTCTCACAAAGCATTATTTTAAAACTCAATGGCAACATCATTATATAACTAGAGCTATACTGTACCATCATCGATAGTCCCAACTTTAGTATCTCTTTTCTTAGTCTTCTTTTTTGCAGCTTTTTGAAAAGGTGCAAATTCTACTATAGCAGGATATTCCTGACCTGTTTAGAAAAAACAAAACAAAACTATACTTGCTATAATAAAGGAAATGTCCAAAGTGGATACAAGAAAACCAATCCATTGTTTTCTAGGCTTGCTTAGATGGCAGTCATTTGAAGAGTGTCCCAAATGACATAATTCATACTAACAAAACTATAACCAACATCCTACCAATGGAGCCCAAAATTCACTGATAACATAAAGATATGGCCAAGCTGGTATAGGAGTGTATGCCTGTAGTCCCAACAATTCAGGAGGCTGAGGCAGGAGAATTGCTTGAGCCCAAGAGTACAAGATCAGCTTGGGAGACAGAGCAAGGCCTTGTTCTCTAAATAAGAAAATAAAAATATGGGGCCAGGGATTTAGCTCAGTGGTTCTGGCACCTGCCTCAGAAGTGCAAGGTCCCGAGTCAGATCCCTGGTACCAAAAAGAAAATAAAGATATGACAGGGAAGTAAAATATTTAAATTCAACTTCTAAAATGTGATAAGCCAGGTGTGGTGGCACATGCCTGTAATCCTAGCACTCTGAGGCAGGAAGATCGCCATGAGTTTGAGGCCAGCCTGGGTTACATAGTGAGTTCAGGGCCAGCCTGAACTACATAGTGAAACCCTGTCTCAAAAAAAAAAAAGTGACATTTTGGCCTGGCGTGACTGTGCTCACCTGTAATCCCAGCACTCAGGAGGCTGAGGCAGAATTACCCCAAGTTTTTAACCATCCTGAGCTATATAGTGAGTTCAAGGCTAGTCTAAACTACATAGTGAGACCTTGTCTCAAAAACCAAAAAATAAATAGTGATATTTTAATACATGAAAAGAAATCCTTAAATTTCTGAAATTAATTTCTTCAATTCTAATGAAATTAGCTTGCACTTAAAAATACACTAGTAATCTCTAGAATAGGCAAATCTAAAGAGGCAGAAAGTCAATTAGGGTTTGCCCAGTGCTGGTGGTGGTGAAGAGTGGGAGTGACAAAAAATGGGTATGGATTTGTCTTTGGGGAGATGAGATGAACATGTCCTAAAATCAGGTTGTGGTGATGGCTGCACAACTCTGTGAATATACAAGAAACCACTGAGCCAGACATGGTAGCACATGCCTGTAATCCCAGCACTCAGGAAGCTGAGGCAGGAAGATCCCTGTGAGTTCAAGGCCAGCCTGAACTACATACAGCCTGTTTCAAAAAAACCAAAACCAAAAAACCCCCCTGAACTATATACTCTGAAAGGGTAAATTTTATGGTATGTGAATTATATTTTAATATATCATAACTATCCATACATCTGTAATCCCAGCACTCTAGTAACCAGAGGCAGGAGGATTGCAAGTTTGAGCCCAGCTCGAGCAACTCAGTGACTGAGACCCTGCCTCAAAAAACAAAAACACCCAAGACAAAAAAGCACAGGCAACAAAAGTAAAAAATGGAGATTTCATTAAGTGCTCATACTATAATGAAATAAATAAAATGGATCTCAAAATAAAATGGGCTGGGGGCCGGGAATTTAGCTCAGTGGTGCCGCACCTGCCTCACAAGCTCAAGGTCCTAAGTTTGATCCCTGGTACCAGAAATTAAAAAAGGACTATACCAAAATTTAAAACTTCTGGGCATCAATGTTCAGTCAACAGAGTGAAATGGTAACCTGTGGGAATTGGAAAAATACTGCAAATATCTTTTTTTTTTTTTGTACCAGTGATCAAACTCAGGACCTTGCGCTTGCGAGGCAGGCGGTGGCACCACTGAGCTAAATTCCCAGCCTTGCAAATGTCATTTAATAAGGGGCAATATCCAGGAAATATCTTGGATTTTAAAAAATGGAAAAAAGACTTGAATGGAAATGTCTCCAGAGATGATACATAGTGGCCAACAAACATATGGGAAGATACTCAACATCATTAATCATTAGGGAAATGCAAATAAGAACCACAATGACACCTGTTAGGATGGCTATCAAAAAACAGAAGAAAAATGTTGGGTGAGGACGTGGAGAAACTGGACCATATGTGTACTTTTGTGGAACGTAAAATGGTGCAGCTGTGATGGAAAACAGTATGGCAGCTACTCAAAAAATAAAAATAGGGGCTAGGTGTGTAGATAAGTGGTAGAAACCTGTTTAGCATGTTTGAGGCCCTGGGTCCAATCTGCAGTGCCAACAACCATATGACCTAGAAATTCCACTTCTAGGCATATATCCTAGAGCGAAGGCAGTGATTCGAATATCTATTTACATGCCCACGTTCTTAGAAATATTATTCGTAACAGCCAAGATGGAAAGCAACCCAAGTATCCCTCCACAGATGAATGAACAAAATGTGGTATATACATACAGTAGAATATTAGCATGAAAAAAAATGGAAATTCTGCTGGGCCTGGTGGTGCACACCTGTAATCCCAGCACTATGGGAGATTAAGACAGGAGGATCACAAGTTCTAGCCTAGCCTGGGCAAGTTAGCAAGACCTTGTCTCAAAATTAATAAAAGGGCTGGGGATGTAGCTCAGTGCAAAGGCCCAGAATTCAATCCTCAGCACTACAAAAAAAATTAAAAAGGAAATTCTGATACATGATACAACACAGATGAACCTTGTGTGCTCGATAACAAAAAGTCAATCACAAAAGATACTGTATGATTCCACCTATGTGAAGTACCTATAGTAGTCAAATTCATAAAGATAGAAAGTAGAATGATGATGTCAGGGCATGGGGGGAAGGAGAGATGGGGAATTGTTTCATGGGTATAGTATCAGTGTAGCAAGAAGAAAGTTCTGAAGGTTGGTTGTACAACAATGTGATGTAATTAACACTAGTGAGTTGTATAGTTAACAATGGTTTGTTTGGTTTTTTGTTGTTTTTTTTTTTTGGTACCAGGGATCAAACTCGGACCTTGCACTTGCAAGTCAGGCAGCAGAACCACTGAGCTAAATCCCCAGCCCTATAGTTAACAATGGTTACGATGGTACGGTTTATATGTTTTTTTGCCAGAATTTTTACAATGAAAAAAATAAAAAAGAATGAGGTAATGATATATGCTACAAGGATGAACCTTGCAAGCATGTTGCTAAGTAAAAGAAGTCAGTCACAGAAGACCATATATTGCATGATTCCGATTATATGAAATGTCTAGAATAGAGAAATCTAGAGACAAAACAGATTCATGGTTGCCAGGGCTGGTGGAAAAGTAGAACAAGATATGAGTACTAATAGCTATGGGGTAATGAAAACATTGTGGAATTAGTAGTGATGGTTGCACAATTTTGTGAATATCCTAAAAAACACTGAATTATATAATGTGCGTGTGTATATGTGTATTACTGGGGATTGAACCCAGGGGCTTTCACACTAAGCTATATCCTCAGTCCTTTTTTAATTTCTTATTTTTGAGACAGGATCTCCCTAAGTTGCTAAATTACCCAGGCTGTGATCAAACATGGGATCCTTCCTGCCTCAGCCTCCTAGAGTGCTGGGATTACAGGCATGCACCTGAATTGTATACTTTAAGTGGTTGAATTTTATAGTATGTTGTATCTCAATTTAAAAAAACCTAAGTGACTATTAGAAAAAACACATATACGGGCTGGGGATTTAGCTCAGTGGTTCTGCTGCCTGCCTTGCAAGTGCAAGGTCCTGAGTTTGATCCCCGGAACCAAAAAAAAAAAAAAAGAAAAGAAAAAACATATATATACCAGATTCCTGCCATAAAACAATGCCATACAAGGTATAAAACACTATCCTTTGATCACTAATATATGTTTGGGGTTTTTTTTGTTTTCTTTTTGGTACCGGGGATCTAATCGGGACCTTGCGCTTGCGAGGCAGGCAGTGGAACTACTGAGCTAACTCCACGGCCAGATCACTGATATACAGAGAGAAACCAGAATAAAATCAGTAGAACTGACTAGAAGCCATCACAAAACAGCCATGCAGGAAACATGGCTTTAGAAATCCTAATGAATGAGCATCAGATTAGCTTAACAACTGAGACATGTCAAAAGAAATGAACTAGATAAACCAGCCTTAAGCAGAGGGAAATTGCAGAGGGACAGGATGAAGACAAAGAAAAGTGAGGCCAGACTTTTTTCACAGCTATTAACTTAAATCACCTTTTCAAAAAGATTAATTTCATGGCAATACACTGAATTATACAAAAATAGAAAAAATTCATGTAAGTTTAGAGAGGTGGTTAGCTGATGAAGCCATGAACTGTAAACATGTAGTTATGCTAGCTGAACAAGACAAAAATACCAGCAAGTCATCACTTGTATTAAATACAAGGGATAAAAAAGAAATGCAAAAGTTAAACACAACTCAGATATCTAGGCTAAGTAACTAAGAAATCACTTTTGCCAGACATAGTGGCACACACCAGGGGAATCCCAGCACTTGGGAGGCTGAGGCAGGAGGATTACAGTGAGTTTGAGGCCAACCTGGGCTACACAATGAGTTCAAGCCCAGCCTGAGTTACACAGCAAGACCCTGTCTCAAACAAACAAAAAAATCATTGCTATTTACTGATATAAAAAATTGGGGTGAAAACCAGCTGGTTTGGGGGAATAAAAGTTGGATGCGGTAGGGGTGTAGCTCAGAGCAGTGGGCTCAATCTCAGCATGCACGAAGATTGATCCCCAACACATACACACAGACACACACACACACACAACCCCCCCAAAATATACAACCCACGCACACAAAGTTGGAGAAACACAGGTGACAATCATTCAGCTATTATTGGGATATTCCCTGACCCTGAGAAGATTTAATTTTATAACCAAATTGAAATAACACTGAGAAAAAAGCTAAACAAAAAACCATATGCAATTTACCTATGATTACAAAACCACAAAAAAAGATGGCAAATGGCAGCTAGGACACTCTTTGGCTAAATGTTGCAAGCAGAAGATATTAAGTAAAAAGTGAGTCAAGGCATAAATTTGTCTTCCCTATAGACTGAACCCTCCTGGATATAAAGTAGAGATCACCTTTGATGTTTTAATTATATACAACTTTGTGACAATGTTGAACAGTATTTCAACTGGTTGGCTCAACGGATAAGAATTAAATAATTAAATGCTGGTTCTTTAAGCAGGATGAAGAGTAAATATTTAAAACTTGTCATACAAGTTTAAAGTGTCACTTATCAGTATTGCTGCTGAAACTAAACAGTCAAAAGAGCACATCTAATCTCCAGCCAAAAAAATTGTCACACAAGGAGAAAGCAGTGGCAATTTCATTCAGTTCATCAGATTAAAGAAATAACGGGTTAATAAAAATAGCCCAGGGCTGTGAAAAGTCTCATGTCAATTTATAAAACTGTAATAAACTCATCAATGTGTAAAACTTTAAATGTTGCATTTTCTCAACCAAGATTTTAGAAAAGCATGGAGAAAACATTACATATACTGTCTTAAAAATGACAAACTACCCTTCTAGTTCAGTTACAAAGACTCACCTTTATTGTCAAGGAACACATAACCATCAAATCGATCCCTGAACAAAATAATGTCCTCCTGGTTTTTAAAGTTGATATATGCTCTGGCATACATATGAGGATACAGACTGCAGAAAGGAAAGCAATTATGTAAATGTGCTTGCAGGTGTCTGACTTAACTACAAGCATGCATATATTAAAGAGATAGGCTCAAAATTCAAATGGAAAACAGTAGGATAAAAAGAATAGAAGAAACTTTTCCATTTACCCCCCTCCCTCTTTTTTTTTCTTTTCTTTTTACCTAGTATCATTAGAAAAAAACTCAAAATAATCATGCTCAGCCATAGGTTGAAGATGTTCCTGAAGCTGCTCCCTGGTCAAAGTAGGAGGTAATCTTCGAATTACCACCTTATGAAATGAATATGGAAAATAAAATTAGTACAAATCAATTCTCTGTCCTATCAAGCAATCAGTTTCTGAAGATCAGCTTTAACGTGGTGTTTAAAACTCTTGGAAATGGCAACCCCCCTGGAACAAGGAAAATCTCAGGGTCTGCTCTTAACTCGCAGCCCGCCAGGTTTATGAAACATTTTCTACTACTCATCTTTAAACACATCTAGTGGCAAATTAGTAGGCCAACCCTGGTCTTTTGTGGGTGCCATAAAATCTTAATTTAGTAGAATCTCTCACTCTCATTCAACACACCTAAAACAGAATCATTGCCCATTCAGCGAAACTCTACACACACACACAAATTCACCCGATGCTCTCAAAATAGGATGCTGTTCACCTGCCTCTCCAGACCCCTGCACGCCTCCATTATTACTACAGTACTACCACAAACTACTCCCGGCCCTGGGGTGCCCTTAACTATGTAATAATTCCCCCCATTAGACTTAATTCTTCATCCCCTTTTCCGTCGTTCCCCCTCCCGTTACCATTTCCACAGCTCTGACTGACCGCTCTCGCCTGAGGAGCCCCCGCCGCCCCTGTTCCCTCAACCCCATTCGGGAGATGGCGGGGGAAGTGCCACCCCATTCCGGGCGAAAGTACGAGACAGGGCGAAGTAATTTTCATTCAGGCGAAGTCATAAGGAGAACTCGGCACAGGAAGAGCGCAGCCCCATTTCCAGCGGACCCGTCCCGCCCTCTCCCGGGCCAACCGCCGGCCGGGCACCTTGCTCAGCGCCTCTTTCTTCTCCTTGTTGCGATCCTGCTTATCTTCCCCTTTGGCGCTGTCCCCGAAAGGCCCACAGCTACTGGCTGAGGCCCCCGGGGGCGTTAACAGGGTTACTCGCTTCTCCTTAGGCCTATGCTCCTTCTCTTCCTTCATGGCCACGGGTACGCTCCTCTTAGCGGACGCTACACTGGGCACCTACGACTCGCGGGCAGCTCCCGTCGGAGCTCCGCCCCCCACAAATGCCCTTAATGATAAGCCGGACCCTGCGTTCCATTGGGCCCCAAATCTCGCGAGACTTCAGGGCGCCCGGCTTCCCTCTGTAGGAAGGTTTTAACACCTCGTCTTTACTTCCCGCCTGCCGAATCCCGCACCGCCCAATCCCCTCGCGGCCCAAACTCCCTCGGGGCCCGCCCCTTGACGCGTCATTAGCAACTCCGCCATTTAAAAAAGGCTCTTTGGGGGACTACAAATCCCAGCATACAGAGCGGCTGACCCCTTTTGGTCTGCATGCTGCAGCCGTAGCCGTCCTTGGGTTCAATGAATTGCATCCTTTTTTTTTTTTTCTTTTTCTTTTTTTTTGAGTCAGGGTCTCGCTAGGCAGTTCAGGCTGGGCTTGATCTCACTATGTAGCCGAGGCTGGTTTCGAACTCACGGCCATCCTTCTGCCTCAGCCTCCCGAGTGCTGGATAAATTGCATCCTGAAAGTTTGTTTTTTCCAGATCAAGAAATAGACTCTACGGGGTTAATTGGCTTAGTTTTCCTCAGATAAACGCAGTATTTAAATTGTGCTTCACTAGGGGAACATATTTTTTTTTTAAAACAAAGTCTCGCTGCAAAGTCCAGGGTTGCCTTGAACTCACTATGCAGCCCAGGCTGGCCTTCAACTGGAGGCAATGCTCCTGCCTCAGCCTCCGGAGTGCTAGGATTACAGACTTGCGCCACCATGCCTGTCTAGGCGAACAATTTTTTTTTTCTTTTGTGAGACAGAGATCTCATTATGTTGCCCAAATTGGCCAACTCACTCCCTTCCTGGCTCAGTTTCCTGAGTAGCTGGAATTACAAGCACGCGCTACTGTGCTGTGCTGTATATTGTATCATTGAATCTAAAGTGTACTTTCAGAGACTTTAGAGTTTCTTTTCCATGTATTGATTAGGATTCACAGATGCTTAATAAAGACACATGATACTGACTTAAAGGAGTGATATCACTAAAATGTATGAGATTTCATCAACCTTGTTTTAGTAAAAGGATTCTCATTTGGCACTGGTGTCCCACAGGAAGGGAAAAACCAACTTGATTTAGTTGGGAATCACCCTTCTCCTTTTTTTTTTTTTTGGTACTGGGGATCAAACTCAGGTCCTTGTGCTTGCAAGGCAGGTGGCAGAACCACTGGGCTAAATCCCCAGCCCTCTCCTTTTCTTTCTTGGATTTTTTTGGGGGGTTATTCTTTTAAGTTTATTGGTACATTTTAGGTATATATTATGATCATATTCACCTTTGGGAATTTGTACCTGTACACGATACATCTTGGTTCTTATTTTTTCCCATTTCCCTTCCCTCCCTTCCACCCCTCCACCCCTCCCTATTTACAAAAGCTTTGTTTCTGTTTTTTCCGTCTTTGCTCATTTTTTTCTTTCCCTTCTTTCCTTTCCCCTGCAACCCCTCCCTAGATCTCCTTCCCCTTTGGAGTTTTTCTATTTCACAGTATCTACCATACATTTTGGTCCTCATTTGCACTTTCAGTTTCTCACACCAGAGAAACTATTCCAGTATTTACACATGTGTGTCCTATTTATTTTACTTAAGAGTATGGTCTCAAGGTGCATCCATTTGGCTATAAATGTCTCTAGTTTATCTTTCTTTAGTAAAGTACTCGCATTATAATTCAGGCTTGACTTGAACTCACTATGTAGGCCAAGCTGGCGTCAAACTCGTGGCAATCCTCTTGCCTCAGCCTCCTGAGTGCTGGGATTACAGGCGTGTATCACCATGTCTGGCCTCCTCCTCACTTTAAAAAAGGTCAATTTTACATTATTTATAAATTCCCCAAACTGTGAACAATACAAAATGCTCATCATGAGTGAATGGATGAGCAAAATGTGGTACATGGACAGAATGAAATACTGCTCATCAATAAAAATGAACTGCTAATACAAGCATCAACATGAGTAAATCACAAGATGACTATGTTGAATGAAAAGAATTCAGGCACAAAGACATTATATGCTGTATGGTTCTATTTATATGACATTTCAGAAGAAGAAAAGCTGTAGTTGTTAGCTCAATGATTGCCAGAGCACAGGATAGGGAAAGAGATTGACTGCAAAAGGGCTCCGGGGAGCTTTTTGGAGTGAAGAAAATGTTTTTATCATGATTGTGGTGGTTGCATGACTGCACACAATTGTGTAAACTCATCGAATTTTACACTGAAAAGTGGGGCATTTTATTTTATGTGAATTATACTTCAATAAAGTTCAGTCCCACAAAATTTTAAAAATATTGCCCCAAATGAGAGAGAGAGCATGTGCACTGCATTAAATCTAAGATACCATTGAATCTAACACCACCGATATTTTACATACCAAGAAAAATCGTGCCAACTGAACTATGATACACCATCAATCTTAAGATGTATCTTGAGCTGGAGAGATATACAGAGAGAGCAGTATTCAAGTTAGGAAGCAACAGGAGCCCGAAGCAGAAACTCTGGCTCAGGGCCAAGGTCCCATGTTTGCTGACACCTAGAATATATTAGGCAGACTCTGTCCTTGTGTGTTCTCACCCCTGTTGCCCGGCCTGTGCCTGATTTCCTAACTCCTGTTGCTGAGAACTTTTCCTGTATTTGGGATTGGCCTTCAGTACCCAGCTGTTCTTGACCTTCTGCTTAGCCGTGTTCTTTGAGCCCAACGTATGCCCCTGTTTTGGAGTGCTCAGTGGTTTTAAACCACCAGCTGTTATGGTAGGTGTCAGAGCATCAGGTCCCAGGGCTCAGACCCTAGACCTCTTTTTTAAAAAAAATCTACATTCACTCCTTTGTTAATTTCGTAATTCATTCAGTTTTTTCTCTTTTCGCTGACAACTCCAAAATTTCTATCTCCAGCCTGTTCCTCTCTCCTGACTTCCAGACTCACATCCAACTGCTCTCTTGCTCTTCACAAACTCTGAATGTCTCCAAAGTGGAACACTTCATCTTCTTCCCCATTCACTGTATTAGCTTCCTATTGTTGCTGTGACATTACTGAGACAATTAAGGGAGCACTATGGTGGGGCAGTGGTGGGACAAGAAGCCTGGAATGAGAAAACAAGCCCCACTACCCTTTGTAGCACGGCACGTTTCAACGGACCTGTCATAAGACCACAATAAAACCACACAAGCAGAATGTTTGTATGAAATGAGAAATTGTTACCAAAGAAAACTCTAAATAAGTCCCCAGCAATCAGACAGTTTCTACAGTTAAATGATAATGACAGTACAACATACAGGAACTTATGTGACACAATGAAAGCAGTCCTACAAGAGAAATTTATAGCAGTGAATTCCCATATCAGGAAAACAGAGCGGGCTCAAATAAACAACCTAATGTTGAACCTCAAGCTTATAGAAAAAGAAGAGCAAGTCAAGCCTAAAGCTTGTACGAGGGAGGAAATTATAAAACTCAGAGCAGAAATTAATGAAACAATACAAAGAATCAATGAATCAAAGAGTTGGTTCTTTGAAAGATTAAAGATATATCATGTAAAGGTATAAATTCCCAATGATGAATGTCATCATATTGTATACCTAAAATGTACCAATAAACAATGAATAAAAAATTGATAAACCTCTAGCCAAGCTTATCAAAAAAAGAAAAGAAAAGACTCAAATCCATGCAATTAGGAATGAAATGGGTGAAATCACAACAGATCCTGCAGAAATCCAGGAGATCATCAAAACCTACTTCAAGAACCTGTATTCTAATAAGATGGAAAATACAGAAGGAATGAACAGATTCCTAGATACATATGAATTAACAAAACTGAATCAAGAAGATATAGAAATTCTAAATAAACCAATATCAGCCAATGAAACTGAATATGTAATTAAAACCCTACTACCAAAGAAAAGCCCAGTCCCTGATGGATTCACTGCTGAATTCTACAAGAAATTTAGAGAAGACCTAATGCTGTTATTCCTCAAACTCTTTAATGAAATTGAAAGGGAAGCAATACTCTCAAACTCATTCCTGAAAGCAAGCATTGCCCTGATTCTAAAACCAGAGAAGGATCCAACCAAAAAGGACAGTTACAGGCCAATCTCCCTAACGAACGTAGATGCAAAAACCCTCAATAAGATACTGACAAACAGAATGCAGAAGATCATCAAGAAGATTATACACCACGACCATGTAGGATTCATCCCAGGGCTGCAGGGATCGTTCAACATATGCAAATAAATAAATGTAATATACCATATTAACAGAATCAACGAAAAAACTATATGATCCTCTCAACAGATGCAGAAAAAGAATTTGACAAGATCCAACACCCATTTCATGATAAAAACCCTACAGAAAATTGGTATAGATGGTCTTTATCTCAATCTGATAAAAGCCATTTATGACAAACCAACAGCCAACATCATATTAAATGGACAAAAACTGAAAACTTCCACTCTAAAATCAGGAAGAAGACAAGGATGCCCACTATCACCACTCCTGTTCAATATAGTTCTGTAAACACTAGCCAGAGCAATTAGACAAGAGAAAGAAATAAAAGGAATAAAGATAGCAAAGGAAGAAGTTAAATTATCATTATTTGCGGATGACATGATACTCTACATAGAAGACCTAAAAAACTCTGCTAAAAATATTCTAGACTTAATTGACAAATTCATTAGAGTAGCTGGATACAAGGTCAACACTCAAAAATCAATAGCCTTCTTATACACAAATAACAGACTCACTGAGAGAGAAATTGGGGAAACAATTCCTTTCACAATAGTATCCAAAAAACTCCACCAAAAGACTTTTAGATTTGATAACCAAATACAGTGGCATAGCTGGATACAAAGTCAACACTCAAAAATCAATAGCCTGTTCATGAATAACAGACTCATGGAGAGAGAAATTAGAGAAACAATCCTTTTCACAATAGCATTGCAAAATAATGAAATACCTAGGAATCAATCTAATGAAGGAAGTAAAAGACCTGTACATTAAAAACTACAGTACTCTGAAAAAGGAAATTGAAGAGGATATCAGAAAATGGAAAGATATCCCTTGATAGGAAGAACCAGTATAGTGAAAACAGCCATACTTCCAAAATTGCTATACAGAGTCAATGCAATTCCAATCAAAATCCCAACAGCATATCTCACAGAATTAGAAAAAACAACCCTAAAATTCATTTGGAACCAGAAGAGACCTAGAATAGCAAAGGCGATTCTGGGCAACAAAGGCAAAGCAGGGGGTATAAGCAATCCCTGACTTTAAAATATACTACAAAGCTACTATGATAAAATAGCATGGTACTGGCAAAAGAACAGACCAAAGGATCAATGGAACAAACTGGAGGATGCAGAAACAACTCCAGACATACTCAATCACCTTATTTTTGACAAAGGAGCTAAACACCCTCAGTGGAGGAAAGAGCCTCTTTGATAAATGGTGCTGGAAAAACTGGCTTTTCACATGCTGAAGATTGAAACTAGACCCATATCTTTCACTATGCATTAACCTAAAATTGAAATGGATCAAAGATCTAAATATTAAAACAGAAACACTAAGTCTGCTGGAAGAGAGAATAGGTACAATGCTTGAGAACATAGGTGTAGGCAATGACTTCATGAACAAAACCCAGACCACATGGGAAATACTACAAAGAATCAACAACTGGGACCTCATCTTATTAAAAATCTTTTACACAGCAAGAGAAACCACCAATAGAGTGAAGAGACAATTCACAGCGTGGAAAATAATTTTTACCAGCTATTCAGATCAAAGATTATTATCTAGAATATATAAAGTGCTCAAAAAAAATCAGACCTCCCAAATGTAAAGACTCAATCCAAAAATAGGCATCTGAAATGAAGAGACATTTCTCAGGTGAAGAATTAGAAACAGCAAATAAATATATGCAAAAATGTTCAACATCACTGGTCATTCATGAAATGCAAATTAAAACAATGTTGAAATTTCATCTCACTCCAGGAAGAATGACTGCTATCAAGAAATCAACCAATATTGGGCTGGGGATTTAGCTCAGTGGTTCCGTCGCTTGCCTTGCAAGCGCAAGGACCCGAGTTCAATCCCTCGTACCAAAAAAAAAAGAAAAAGAAATCAACCAATAGAGCTGGGGATTTAGCTCAGTGGGGCCCTGCCTGCCTCAAAAGCACAAGGTCATGAGTTCAATCCCCGGTACCAAACAAACACACACAGACACACAGACACACACACACACACACACACACACAAAAGAAATCAACCAATAACAAATTCTGGAGAGGCTGTGGGGAGAAAGGAACCCTTTTCCACTGTTGGTGGGAGTGCAGACAGGTGCAACCACTGTGGAAATCAGTATGGAGATTTCTCAAAAAACTAAAACTAGAGGTTCCATTTGACCCAGCTATACCCTTTCTTGGTATCTTCCTGAAAAAATTAAAAGCATGGTACCAAAGCAATACATGCATGCCCATGTTTATAGCAGCACAGTTTGTAATAACTAAATCTTGGAAACAGTCCAAATGCCCATCAACCGATGAGTGGATAAAAAAGATGTGGTTTCAGAGGCCAGGGGTTCTGCTACTTGCTGTGAAAGTGCAAGGTCCCAAGTTTGAACCCCGGTACCAAAAAAAGATGTTTTTTTTTTTTAAAACAATGGGGTACTACTCTGCCATAAAGAAGCATGAGCTTCAGACATTTATAGCTAAATGGATGGACCTTGAGACCATACTCCTAAGTGAAATAAATTGGAAACATATGTTTAAATACCGCATTGTTTCTCTGGTGTGAGAAACCAAAAGTGAAAATAAGGACTGAAACGTATAATGGATGTTGGGAAATGGGAAGAAAGTGTTTAAATGGGAAGGGGAACAAGGGAGGAGGGAGGGAGAAAGGAAGGAAGGGACAAGAAAAAAAATGAAAATAGAAGGAAAAAATGGAAACAAAGCTTCTGTACATAGGGAGGGGAGGGGGCTTGAGGGGGGAATGGGATAAAATAAAATAAAATTTATTGAAAAAAATAAGGGCCAGGGATTTAGCTCAGCGGTTCCGCTGCCTGCTTTTCAAGTGCAAGGTCCTGAGTTCAATCGCCGGTACCAAAAAATAAAAAAAAATTAAAAAGTCCTCTAGCTTCATTTGTTCCTAGTTAAACTTTTTTTTCAGAGGGGAGGAGGTTCAAGGCCTCATGATGTAGTCCAGGCTGGCCTTGAACTTGCAATCCTCCTGCCTTAGCTTCCAAAGTGCTGGCATTACAGGTGTGCATCATCACACTTGACTGGCTCTTAGTTAGGGTGCAATCACTACTGTTTAAGGCCATACAGCCAAGCAACACATTATTGGTTTCCTACTAGCTTTGCTATAGACAATGCCTCTGACATGTGGGTTGTGACAGCAGCTGCCTATGTTACTTCCGGGGAACATGGAGGCTGCATTTGCTGAAAACACAAACCCTTCACTTGAGCCGACAGAAATCTCATCAGTGACTAAAATGGGATAAAAGGCTTGGCATCTCTTTTCCTATTGTGTCTGTCCCCTTTGCTTTGTTTGTTTGTTTGTTTTTGGTACCAGGGATCGAACTCAGGTCCTTGCACTTTCGAGGCAGGTGGCGGAAACTCTGAGCTAAATCCCCGGCCCCCGCCCTTTGCATTCTTAGCCCTTGGGTCAGACTCTACTCAGCTCTGCACATAGACATATTGATCATTTAAAAAAAATTTTTTTTTTGTCCAAGACCCATAGCACAGGACTAACTTGACCTATCGCTCACTGGGGCTGGTGTTTTCTTTTTCTTTCTCTCTCCCCTCTTTTCTGCCCTCACCCTTGTGCTTCAGAAGCCACTAAAGCCCAAGCCCCCAAAGTCCTCTGCTGCTGTCATAGGGCCCAGACCCAAAGGCCAGGGTGTTTTGCACGGGTTATGGTGCGAGAGGCATGGAGACGCAACAACCTCCATGACAAGTTGACCATAATCACCTGCTGGTCCAAGTCCATCACAAGGGGAAATATATTTTGGAACCGTGCCACTGGCTACTGGGAATTTCCAGAGTCCCCCCCTACCTGTGACAGCAAATTAATAAAAACTGCCACTGTCTTCATTCAGGAAGCAGCAGCTTGGTCACTCTCTCCATCAAGTTCTCAATAATTCACCTCACCCCCACCCTCACTCCAATAAAGCTTTGCCCTGTGAAAATATGAACTTGCGATCTCACCCAGCCTACTCTCTGCTGTCTCTGGGTCAAGAGAACCTGTTGTCCAGTAGCATTACCACAAATTTAGTGGGTTTAAATGATACAAATTTAGGTTAAAAGTCCACCATGAGTCTCACTGGGCTAAAGTCGAGGTGAGGGCAGGAATGAGTTTCTTCCTGGAGGATTTAGGGGAGAATCTACTTCCTTGTCTTTTTTAGATTCTTGCTGTTGCTGGTACTCTCTGTTTCATGGTCCTTCGTCAGTCTTCAAAGCCTGCAGCATAGCATCTCTCTCTGACCCCGTTTCTGTCGTTTTCACCTTCTTTGCCTCTCCCTGTGCTTTTAAGGCCCTCTGTGATTACTTTGGATACATCTGTATAATCCGAGAGAATCTTCCTAAAGCTGGCTGATTAGCAACTTTTTTGCCGTATTAACCTAACCTAGCCACAGATTCTGGAGATTAGGATATGGACAAAATTGGTAGGACCATTATTCTGCCTACGGCACACTGGTACCGGGGATCAAATGCAGGACCTTGGGCTTTTGAGGCAGGCACTGTGCCACTGAGCTAAATCCCTGGCCCAACTTCCTTTGTTTTTTGAAAAACCCTTAATCCTCCTGCCTCAGCCTCTTGAGTAGCTGGGATTACAGGCAGGGACCACCCTGCTGGGCATAAACTTTCTTTTTAGTATTTTAAACTTTCTTTTTAATTCAAGTATAACACACATACAGATGAGATCACAGATGGCAAGCAAATAGCTTGCTAAATTTTCACAAAGCAAACACACTCATGTAACCAGCATGGAGATTAAGAAACAAAACATTGGACCAGGGATTTAGCTCAGTGGCACTGCACCTGCCTCACCAGGGCAAGGTCCTGAATTTGATCCCCAGTACCAAAAAACAAAAAAGAAAGAAAGAAAAAAGAAGGAGAAGATGTGGCCCCGTGGCAGAGCATTCGCTGAGAGTGTGAGGCCCTGGATTCTGTCCCCACAACACTGCCAGTGCTCCCTATGCTCCCTGCACCACCTTCCTAGTCTCCTTCCCCAGCAAGAGCATCCCCATCCTGAACTCGAGCAGCACCCTTAGTTAGTTTTGTCTGTTTGAAACTATAAGGGTATGCAATCGTATGTTATATATTCTTTTCATGTTTTACTCTGCATTCCTCTGGTGACTAATGAAGATGAGCATTCTTTCACCATATGCCTTTTAAGTCTTTTAGTTATTACACCATGTTATATTATTCATTTCAAAACTAAAGAAAAAAACAGGTAGGAGTAGTGTTATGGCTCCTTTTCACCAAGTAAGGAAAAGAGCAAATGTGTGTGTCTGTGTTTCAGAGCAGAGGGAGGGAAGTGTTTTCTTTTACCCAAATTTCATCTCACTGTTAGTACAGAGGGCTTGTTTTTCTTTTTGCAGTTACTGGGCATTGAACCCAGGGCCTTCAGACTGAGCTATATCCTCAGCCCTTTATTTGTTTATTTATTTATTTTGAGACAGGGTCTCACTAAGTCTCTAAATTTCCCAGGCTGGGCTTGAACTTGCCATCCTCCTGCCTCAGCCTCGCAGGGTACTGGGATAACAGGTGTGTGCCACCACGCCTGGCTGTCCAAAAGTTCTTCCCATCACTGATTTCACTGTTTCACCCTACACCACACTTTGAGGTCCTTCTTTCTCACTTGCTGAGATGACGGATATCATATTTGGGACTCCACCTTAGAAAAGCAGAAGGAAATACATATATATGTGCAGAGAACTTTTCAACTCTTTTCCCAGACTTTATTGAACAGGCTTTTCAAATAAAGTATATCGCTCATTTCATATTAACTCTTTTCACAAATAAAACTTCTTATAGGAATCATGTGGGACTCCCTGGTATTTAGTGTCATTTAGCTTATTGGGAAGTATAGAACTCAAATCCAATTTCAAGAAAAATTGATTTTCACTTAACTATTGTGTTCATTGTTGCCTTTAATTAATTGTTGATGCAGAACAGCTCTAAATTCACCCAAATTCTAAACAGGAAATTAGGAAGAGTTGGATAATTTGTACAGTACAAAACTTTTTTTCCAAGCTGGGCTTGGTGACACACGCCTGTAATCCCAACACTCAGGAGGCTGAGGCAGGAGGATCTCCATGAGTTTGAGGCCAGCCTGGGCTACATAGTGAGTTCAAGGCCAGCCTGAAGTAATAGCAAGACCCTGTCTCCAAACAAAAACATTTTTTTTCACATAAGTACCTGCTAATGCTATCTGTGAAAACATAATATGTTAGGGCTGGGGATTTAGCTCAGTGGTTCCGGTGCCTGCCTCGCAAGTTCAAGGACCCGAGTTCGATCCCCAGTACCAAAAAAAAAATAATAATAATAATAATATGTTATTTTATGGATTAAGCAACTTAAAGTTACACTTAAGAATTTTGGACTCTAATGTAAAAAAGAGATTTACATAGTATAATCATTTGATGTGCCTTCCCATTAATTAAAAATTATAGTAAATGCTATTAACCAACAATTTCCCATGCCTACTGATGACACAAAACAGAAGGGAATGGAAGATATGACAAAGAAATTCACTTACATGGGAACAAAGGTGAAATTCTCAATTGAAATAATTTTTTAGTTTACAGGCAGGGGTGGTGGCATGGGCCTGTAATCCCAGCATTTAGGAGGCTGAGTCAAGAGGATTGCTGTGAGTTTGAGACTAGCTACAGAGTAAGTTGAAGGCCAGCCAGTTAGATTCCATGTGAGGATGCCACAATTATGTAAATTTGTAAGTAAATACAATAATTTTTTTGAGACAGGGTCTCACTTTGCAGTTCAGGCTTGTCTTGAACTCACTACGTAGCCCAGGCTGGCCTCAAATTCACAGTGATCCTCCTGCCTCAGCCTCCCGAGTGCTTGGATTACAGGCATGCGTCACTACACCCACCCCCACATTTTTAAACAATCATTTATGTGATTTCATTTCTGCCTTTACTTATGCTTGATGCTGTCATGGACATCTGGGCCTCCCTAACCCACCATTTCATCTTGTGCTTCCTTATATAAATGACATTTTGTTTCTCCTGGCGTTAATTGCTTTGATTATTTTATGCTATAGTTTGGATTTTTTGGGGGGGAGGGTTTTACTAGGGATTGAGCCCAGGTCCTTCTCAGTGAGCTCCTTCCTCAGCCATTTTTTTTGAGACAGTGTCTTACTAAGTCTCTATGTGGCCCAGGATGGGCTCAAACTTGTGATCCGCCTGCCTCAGCCTCCTGGCATTCCAGGTATATGCCATCATACCCAGCCCTACAGTGTGCATATTTAATGTCCCGTAAAAGCCTATGTGTCCAAGGTTGGTTTCCACCCTGAGGTAATGATATAGGGCACCAAGTAATCCAAATAAACAAAAATGATCAAAATAAGGGAAATATAACTCCCAACCTGCTAGATATCTGAAATGTGAGTTCGTGTTCTTAAAATTGAAGAACAAATTCTAGGAACAATGGAGGTTAAGAGTAAGGAGTATTTATTGAGGGAGAGAAAGCTCCTGCCTGAGAGGGACAGGAGGGGACACCCCACTTCTCAAAGGTGTTTTATGGAACAAAACCATGTGGTGAGGGGAGTACAAAGTGGGACAAAACTATAAAATCCAATGGAAAATCACAAAGTGGGTAATGAGGTGGGACAAAACCATGATCAACCAATAAGATTACAAGTACAGTCACCCAGGTAATATTGATTAAATGGAGGTTAAATGGGGAAGCTAGTCATGAAGCAAGGTACAAGGATTTTCTGAAAGGAATGGACTAGCTAAGGATGGTTTGGTCCCCAATTAAGGTGAATGAGGTCAAATTTAGATTATCAATCACTGCTATTCATCCCTAAGGGAAGTATGTAGGTGTAGTAGTTGCTCTCTTTTTAATGTTAACCTTCAGTGAAAGTGTCTCAATTGTTTTCTATGCTGATAGCCCAGGCTTGTCTAACTGCCTTATAATTTCTAACTGCAATAGTACTACAAGAGGTGGTGGGAACTTTAGGAGGTGGAGTCTTGTGGGAGGAAGTTGGGTCCTTGCTGGGACATGCTCTTGAAGGGAATAATGGAACCTTAGCCCTTTTATGTTTGTCTTTTTCTATTTCCAGCCTCAATAAGGAAACCAACTTTACTCCAGCTTGGCTCCACCATGTACTTCCGACCATGCTGTGCTGCCTCACCACAGGCCCAGATGCAATGGACCCAAGGACCACGGACTGCAATTTCTGAAACCATGAACCAAAATGAACCTTTCCTTCTTATAAACTATTTATCTCAGGCATTTTGTCACAGTAACAGAAAGCTAACAGTTTATTCCTTTGATTGATATTTTTCCTTGTACCATTACTATTTTTTCCATCAAACTCCCTCACAGCTGTAAAACCATACTCTATAAAATAAAATATCAGATAATCTATTAATGTGTCTGTATGTGATACTGTGGACTGAACTCAGGATAGGCACCCTACCACTGAGCATCCCTAACCCTTTTTAATTTTTTTTTGAGACAAAGTCTTGCTATGTCCGCCAGGCTAGCCTTGAACTCACTATGTAGCCCAGACTGGCCTTGAACTCACAGAAATCCTCCTGCCTCAGCCTCCCAAGTGCTGGGATTATAGGTGTGTGCCACCATGCCTAATCAAAATTATTTTTGAGACAAGGTCTTACTAGGTTACCCAGGCTGGCCTCATTTTAGGGATCCTCCTGCCTTAGTAGCTGGGAGTATAGGCTTGACCTTCAGGTAACCTATTAATTTTCTATTTTGAGACATCCTTCCTGTTGTGATCTCTCCTCCTACTCTTATATGAGTTGTTTGAACTTTAGGCCTACTGTACAGATGTTACCCTGATATTTCACTTTGCTTTTCTTGGATTCCCCTGTTTACTGGGTGTCATTGTACTGTTTTTGGCTGTTTTGGTTGTTTCCAATTTGGGGTTATTGCATAATATTGCTATATACATTCTTACACATGTTTCTTAGCACATGCAGTACCAGGGATAGAACTCAGGACCTTGCACTTGCAAGGCAGGCGCAGTGACACTGAGCTAAATCCCCGGCTCTAGCACATGCAATTCTGTTGGGTATATACCTAAAGGTGGAATTGCTGGATCACAGGTTGTGAATATATCAAACCTGTGAGCTTGGATGGAAAAATTTACATCTCTATTTTTACTAACAATTAACTGAAATTTAGCATTACCTGCAATTATGAATGTAGGCAACAAACTACAGCAGAATTAACAGTACTTGTGTCTTGGTTACTTTTCTCTCATTGCTGACACAAAATACCTGACACCCAAAATTAAAGGAGGAAAGATTTATTTAGCTCACAGTTTGTAGAGGTTTCAGTCAGTAATTAGCTGGCTCCAAGGCAGAGTGGCAGATGGCAGAGGGTTTTCACAGAGGAGAAGCAGTTCATGGTGCCCACATGGTAGCAAAAGCAACAAGGGACCTAACAGTGTTTTTCTGCCCTTTTTATCTTATCCAGACTACCAGGATTAGGGGGGTGCCAAACCAATCAGTGAACTGATTTAGTAATTATGCATACTTTATCCTAGCATCATACACTTTATTTATTTTGGGGGAGGGTTGAGACAGGGTCTCACTTTGTAGTTCAGGCTGGCCCTGAACTCACTATTAGGCTAGGCTGCCCTCAAACTCTCAGCGATCCTCCTGCCTCAGCCTCCTGAGTGCTGGGATTACAGGTGTGTGCCATCATGCCTGGCTTGCATCAGACACTTTAGGTTCAGCCACCTCTGAAAAAACCACCTATGACTACATGAGGCCCTGAGGGGACATCTAGACACAAGCCATAACAACTTGTGATTCAGCCTGATAGAGAACATAGCTTTCTTCCTACCCCTTTAGAGTTGTTGCAGATGACATAAGATATTGATTGCACTGCTGCCACCTTCCTGAGTTGTTTTTGGGGATTCAGCATCACACATTGGCTTGTTCCCTGTCGCCTCCCCATCACCAGCCTCCATGCATGTGCTTAGGTCTCCTCATCCCTCCTCCATTCAGCTAAGCACATTTTCCAGCCTTGTGACTCATACCCTTTATAATTCTCTGTTATGCTACCACATTTCCAAGGTGCCTTCTATGGCTTTAGAGTTCTATTGAATCTGTAGTTATGTCTCTTTTTTCAATATTTTTATGTATATCTTTGATCTTTGAAAATAGATCAATCTTGATAGAAGTAAGGCTATTTTTTTTTTTAAAAAAGAAGAAGTCTTGTTATGTTACTCTGGTTGGTTCATAATACCTGGGCTCAAGTGACTCTCCTGCCTCAGCCTCCTGAGAAGCTGAAAATACAGGAACATACCACCATGCCCAGCTTATAGTATGTCTATTATATTAGCATTTTCAAGGAACCTGCTTTTGGGTTTGTTGATTGTCTTTATTTTTAAATTTTTTTTAATATATGGAGATTGACAGTAGCTTTATTGTAACAGTCAGAAATTGGGAACAATACAAATGTCCATGAACAACTGAATAGGTGAATAAACTGTGCTTTATCTGTAAAATGGACTAATACTCAGAAATGTAAAGAAATGAAATTTAAATATTGATTTTAAAAAATTATTCTGTACCGGGCATGGTGGCACATGGCTGCAATCCAGCACTTGGGAGGCTGAGGCAGGAGGATCACCAAGAGTTTCAGGCTAACCTGAGCTACATAGTGAGACCCTGTCTCAAAGCCCTCCCCCCAAATTATGCTGTGTCCAAGAAGCCAAACAAAATAGCATATATACAATATGGTTCCATTTGTTCATAACTCTAGAAAATGCAAAATAATATATAGTGATGGAAACCTGAGGATGGGGATAAAGATACAGAGGAACTGCTGTGTTTTTTAAGTTTTTGCTCTTCTCTCTATTGTTTTCTTCCCTGTACCTCCTCAGTTTATTCTGCTCTTTTCTAGCTTCACAAATTAAAGGATTTATGTAATAATTTGGAATTATTTTTTGGTGGTGGGTATTGAACCCAGAGCCTCATGCAGGCTTAGCAAGCAATCTCCCACTAAGTTACATTCCCAGCCTGGAATATTTTTTAAAAGTGTATTCACTCCTATATATTTTCTTTATGATTTCATTTTAATAGGATTATTTTTTGGTAGTGCTGGGCCTTGCACACACAAGGGGAGCCCTCTAACAGTGAGTTACACTCCTTGCCCTAATGACTACATTTTTTGCTTGCTTCTTTTTTGAGACAGTCTTGCTAAATTGCCCAGGTTGGCCTTGAACTTGCAATCCTCCTGCCTCAGCCTCCCAAGTGCTGGGATTACAGGTGTGCACACCATGCCTGGCTCAATGTCTCCTTTTTGTTTTGTTTTGTTTTTAGACAAGGTCTCTGCTGTTTAGTTCAGGATGGCCTTGAACTCACAATGTAGCTCAGGCTGTCCTTGAACTCTCCTGCCTAGGCCTCCTGAGTGGTGGGATTACAGGTGTGTGCCACTAAGCCCAGCTCTTACTTGTTTTTATCTACAGTCCACCTGTTAATAATATTGTTTATTTTCTCTAGTTGTCTACCAGAAGGTCAATTATATGAGGACAGGTATTTCTGTCCATTTCGTTTATCACTGGATCTTAAGAATTTAGAAAAATGCCTGGCACATTAGGTGCTGAGGTTTTTTTCTTAGTAGACTTTATTTTTAAAGCAGTTTTAGGTTCATGGCCAAATTGAGTAAAAGGTACAGAGATTTCCCTAATATCCCCCACCTCCACACCTGCGTAGCCTCCTTAGTCATCAATGCCCTCACCAGAGGGCGTGTGTTCCAGCTGATGAATCTGCATAGACTCATCGCTGTCCCCCAGTTCCAAGCTCACCCCGACTCAGTGGGTAGATTCTTGGTGAGCATGCAGCATCCTGTGCGTGCCTTGGTTAAAGCCCAGCCCACACAAGATTTGTCCGTGTATCTCCTCCAGTAGCCTGCAAGCTTCCTGAGGGCAGGCACCTGCCCACCCTTAAGTACTGTATTAGGTAAATGTTTGCTGTCTGAATGAACAAATGTGGGAGGAAGGAAGGTGAAGGTGGCAGAGTGGGGTTTATCTGTTTCTCTAAACCTAGGTACCCTCAGCGTGTGCAGGAAGCCCTCATTAGGGAAGTTCCTCTGTTAACAAGACTCACCCTAACACTAGCCCCTTCACTCAGCTTGCTAGAAACAGGTCCACACTTCTCAGCCAAAATGGCGTTAGTTTCAAAACTGCTAAATAATCACCCATGGTCTGACATGGGTGATTTTACTTCTGCAGCATGGTTATACAATGCCGGTCCTAGGAGAGGGTCTCAATTTACAGTAGCTGTTATATGCGTCAGAGAGGTTAAGTAAATAGGAAAAATGTAATTTAGAACTGGATCATAGGAAAAACTGTCATAATGGACTGGTGAATTTGTCAGGCTAGGTTAGGCTATGTGGCAACTACAGATGTTACCAGAAACCTCAGAGGCTTCACTTGAGTCTGTTTCTCCCTCACCTAGAGTCCACAACAAGTTCAGGCAACTCTCCAGAACAGCTTTCCTCCATGGGGTGAATGTTGCAGTTGAATATGCTTCCACCTTTTAGCTTTACCATCTCAATATGGGACATTCAGTTTCACTTCCGCAGTGGGAGAGAGAAACTGGAGGGTCGCTAGTGGCTTAGCGCAGGTATAGTTTCTGCTGTCATGTGAATGGTCAGATCTAGTCACGTGTGATGCAAGTCATGCATAACGCAAGGCTGTGGGGAAGTGTAGTCTCCTGTGTGCTCCAGAAGGAAGGAGAGCAGAGCATGAGTCACTGTTCATAGCGGCTTCCAGAAATAGTAAGGCCAAAAGAGTGTGAGCAAATTGTAAATGGATGGAAGGATCAACTTCCTGAGTAAAAGCATGAGGAGATCCATGACTCCTCTCTACCAGTGAGACTGGTGAAAATTACAAAACAACCACCATTACCATTTCCAGTGTCTGGAAGGGGCCCTAAGGACCTAGACCAAATGATGAAATAGCTATTCAAGAGCATCTACTAACATTCTGAAAGATGGGTAGTATTGGAACCAGGATCCCTCCTCCCTCCATCCCAGTTCAGTGAGATTCACTCTGCTCCAGTGCAGCCAAGAATGCAGGGCCCCTCAGTACCCAGCTCTCACAAGGAAGCAACTCTGAAAAAAGAGGGTAATTCCCAAAGGCTTGGCCACTACTAGAGTTTCAATATATGAATGCGTATAGAGGGGAGAATATTCAGCCAATAACATTGCTCAATAGTAAATTTGGTGGTTTTTAAAAAAAATTAATTTTATTGGTACATTAAGGTATACAATATAATGATGTTCATCATTGGAAATTTGCACCTTTAGATAATCCATCTTTGTTCTTATTTTTTCCCCATTCCCCTGCCCTCCCTTCAACCCCTCCATTCCTCCCTATCTACAAAGACTTTGTTTCCATTTTTTCTTTTTCTCATACTAATTCCATTCCCTTCTTTCTTTTCCCCTACCCCTCCCACTTTCCCCTCCCCTTTGCCCTTTTTCTTCCTATTTCACATTATCCATTATATCTTTTAGTCCTTATTTACATTTTCAGTTTCTCACAGTAGAGAAACTATTCGTATTTACACACGTGTGTCCTATTTATTTCACTTAAGAGTATCACCTCAATGTGCATCCATTTAGCTATAAATGTCTCTAGTTTCTCATTCTTTATGGCTGAGTAATACTCCATTTTATTAAAAAAAAACACATTTTCTTTATCCAGTCTCCAGTTGATGGGCAATTGGGCTGCTTCCAAGTTTTAACTATCATGAATCGTGCTGCTGTGAACATGGGTGCACATATATCGCTGTGGTATGATTCTTTTAATTCTTTGGGGAAGATCCCCAGCAGGGGAATAGCTGGGTCAAATGGGACTTCCAGTCCTAGTTCTTTGAGGTATCTCTATACTGATTTCCACAGTGGTTGCACCAGTCTACACTCCCACCAACAGTGGAGCAGGGTTCCTCTTTCACCACAGCCCCGCCAGCACTGGTTATTGGTTGATTTCATGACAGCAGCCATTCTTTCTGGGATGAGGTGGAATCTCAGTGTTGTTTTCATTTGCATCTCTCGAATGACCAGTGATATTGAACAGTTTTTCATATGTTTATTTGCTATTTCTACTTCTTTGTCTGAGAAATGTCTGTTCATTTCAGCTGCCCATTTTTGGATTGGGTCTTTAAATTTGGGAGATCTGGTTTTTTTAAAGTTCTTTATAGATTCGAGATAGTAGACATTTGTTTGAGGGGCAGCTGTGAAAATTTTTTCCCACATTTCACAATCCCCAACTTGAAACTATACTTACTACACAGCTACTGTGATAAAAACAGCATGGTACTGGCAAATAAACAGACCTGAGGACCAGTGGAACAGATTAGAAGATACAGAAACAATTCCAGACACACTGATCTTTGACAAAGGACCCAAACACCCTCACTGGAGGAAAGATAGCCTCTTTAATAAATGGTGCTGGAAAAATTGGGTTTCAACTTGCCAAAGCTTAAAAGTAGACCTATATATGTCACCATGCACTAAACTAAAATCAAAATGGATTAAAGATCTAAACATTAAAACAGAAACACTAAACTGGCTGGAAGAAAAGTTAGGTAGAACTCTTGAAGACATTGGTGTAGGAAAAGATTTTATGAACAAAACCTCAGTTGCTCATGAACTAACACACAGAATCAGTATACTATAAAGCTTCTGCACAGCAAGATAAACCACCAACAGTGTGAAGAGACAATCCACAATGTGTGTGGTTTTTGATTTTGTTTATTTGAGCCAGAGTCTTGATGTGTGGTTCAGGCTGGCTTTGAACTATGTAGCCCAGGCTGGCCTCGAACTCACGGCAATCCTCCTGCCTCAGCCTCCCAAGTACTGGGATTACAGGTGGGTGGCGAAGCCCAACCAACCTCCAATGCTGCTTGACAAAGTTCCAGCTGGGGGAAAGAAAGGGTGGAACACATCGTACCCTCATGTTTTATTTTTTCTTGCCATAATGTTTATAATTGTTACTCTGATCATAGGAGTCATTGTGTTTGTAACTAACAACAAACTCTCCATGAGGCAAATTGGTAATGATATGTTGAAATCTGATCTGGCTCACAAGTCCCAAATTCCAGTTTCTCTTAGTTCTATTGCCACATCCACTTCTAAAGAAACCTCTCCTAAAACCCCCTCTGTTTCCCCCACTACTATGACTCCCCCTCTTATTGCTGACATTCTTTTTACTAAAGTGGTCTTATGAAGAGATTGAAAGGACAGACTTTAGATGTAATAGTGGAAAATGGAAAAAAGAAAGAAAGTTAAGACAGGTAAATGCATTAAGGAGGCAAGTTACTCAATATTTCTCAAAGTGCTGTAAATATCTTCTGCTCATGGACTATGAACCTAAATGACATTTCGTTAAGATGAATAGAGGTATAGAAAAATAGAGAGCTAATAGCAAACTATACTAACCATTGTGCAGTTTCTCAAGGGCCAGCCAGTGACCACAAGTTTGACACTTAGTTGATTAAATCTTGCTTGTACCCCCGCTGATATAAAGATTTTGATTAAGTTACTTTCTGTTCTGTTTAGGTATGGGTAAATAAGGGGGGACAATTGTAATTTTTAAATATGTATTCGTGATGTTCAATGAAATGAAACAGCTTAGAGGAATTGTACTTTGTTTAGCAAAAAATAACTTTTACTTCAATAGAAATTGCTAAGGCAACCTAAAATGTAAACATGTTCCGCCCAATGCCTCCTAGCTATTGCTTAAAGATATAAAAATAAATCAGACCCTGAGACTTATCAGAGGGAACCTGAACATTGCTTGAGAAGGTTCTTTTCTCATCACCGGCCCAGGACATCTCCCCTTCCTACCCTACATCGACATCGACTGCAGCTGGTCTGCGGCAGGTGGGCACCACCACACCCAGCCCCCCCCCCCCGCTTTGAACACACTTATTCCATCATTCTTGCCACTTTTTTTTTATTATAATGATGACGTCCATTTTATTCCTGTGTATAATCTGGGCTTCTGATTCTGTTAAAACTTAAATTTACTAGGGCCGAGGATTTAGCTCAGTGGTTCTGTCGCTTGCCTTGCAAGTGCAAGGACACGAGTTCGATCCCTGGTACCAAAAAAAACCCCCCAAAAAACCCCTTAAATTTACTGTGTCAAAAGGCTAGAATCCAGGTTTAATTTCCTATTTATCTCAGCACTTTATATGAAAGACAACATTTGGAATCCAAAAGTAACTATCATCTCCAGGATAGAAGACATGAGTTATTTCTGTTATTTCTGTTTCTTATACATATACCCATATGCACATGGCCGCAACCCACCTTCAAGTCTTGGTGTTATAGGTAGGATCTCCCTCCAGCATTAAATAATGTTAAATATGTAAACTTCTGTTCACCAATAAGAGGAAGTGAACATTTTATCTTGAAGTTTTATGGTTAGTTTTTTAAGTTCAGTGGTGAAAGTTATCAGAAGAATATTCTCCTGAGAGTTATTTTTTCTTAGAAAAAAAAAAGAAAGGAAAATTAAAAGCCTCTCAGCACAGCCACAGATGCTGTGGGTGTGGAGCTCTCTGGAGATGGTGCATCAGTCCTCTGAGTCACTCCCTGGGCCAGCAGGGTTGTAGTCTGGGCCGTCCTCAACATCCTCCAGCTCCAAGTCATCCAGCTCCTGGAACAAAGACTCACCTCCTTCCACATTATTTCCAGCTTCCTCCGAGAACTGGATATCAGATGTGTCAAGATTATGATCGGTTTCAAACAGCTGTTTGCCACTTAATTTATTTTTTCCTGCTTGCTCTTCTTCTTTTATCCGTTTCTTTTTAATTTCCAAGAGTTCTGCATCAAACTTGGCTTTCCAACATAAGAAATTCTCAGTTGTAACAGGGGTGCCGTGGAATAATTGCTTCTCTGCTTCTTCTGCTTCTTTTTCTTTTAGTTTCTTTTCTTCCTCTCTTCTCGTTTTTATCTGATCTACTATTTCATTTAATTTTTCTTGCACTGCTGTCACTAAAGATCATGACCACACCAAGATTTTCCTCAGCCTGTAATGCTAATAATTTTGAAATGTCTATGACATCATTATCTTCTAGGTTTTCCTGGGAAAATATTTCATAAAGAGGAGCTTCATCTGGGTGTTTTTCACTGTATGTAAACTTGAGGGTAGTCTGGACAGATTCATCATTTTCTCCAGCCTCAGAGCCTCCAGTTGGTTTCGCTGCTCCTTGCTGTACTCTGTCATCGCAGCCCTGGCTGCTGCCCATGGGTCACGCTGACGCTCAGGCAGCGTGCCACAGCCGAGTCCCGAGGCCTCCGGCCAGGCCCGGCCTGCTGAGCCACAGCCCCGCGCCCCATTCTTGCCACTTTTTGAAGCAGTTCTAGAAGTCTTCTTTCATGAGTCTCTTCAGTTGTGATGTTGTGGCTGTCTCGATGTCCTGACTCCATTCAAAACATTTGCCTTTTATAGTCATTTTGATTTTAGGGAAGAGCCAGAAGTCACAAGGTGCCAGATCTAGTGAGTAAGGTGGATGGGGACACAGTGTAATATTTTTATGAGCCTGACTTTTCACTGGATGGCACTGAGCAGCAGCAGTCACCGTATTTTTTTTTTTAATCAAACATCATAAAGACACTCACAAAAGAGGACTTCCAGAACTGCTTTAGAAAGTGGCAAAAACAATGAGATAAGTGTGTTCTAAGTGAGGAGATGTATTCTGAGGGGGATTAATAGCAATGTCTTTTTTTTTTTTTTTGGTACTGGTGATTGAACTCGGGTCCTTGCGCTTGCAGGCTCCAGAACAACTGAGCTAAATCCCCGGCCCAAGGCAATGTTTTTTAATGTAATACAAATTTTAAAATATTAAAACATTCACCATATATTTGAGATTTTACAAATCAACAACCAAAAGACAACCCAATGGAAAAAAATATAAGTTTAGGGGTGTAGTTCAGTGGTAGAGCACCTGCTTAGCTTGTGCAAGACTGTCTGAGTTCCATCTCTAGCACTAAAAATAAGAAAAAAAAGAATAAAGTACTAGAAGAGATGTTTCTCCAAGGAGAACATGCAAATGGCCAACAGGTTCATGGAAAGATGCTTAATCCCATTAGTCGCTAGGGAAGTACAAATTCAAAACATAGCAAGATCACTTTACATCTACTAGGATGGGTATTTTTTTTCAAGGAAAATAAGTATTGGTGGGGATGTGGAGAAAGGGGAAACTTTGGCACACTGATGGCACGGGGCTAGAATGTGCAGCTGCTATGGAAAACAGTTTGGCAGCTCTTTAAAAAGTTATACATAGACTTAACATAAGACCCAGACACTGCACTCCTAGGTATATTCGCAAAAGAACTGAAAACAGGGACATAAACAAATACTTGAACACTCACGCACGTGCAAAGCCTAGTGTTGGAAATGCACAAATATTCCTCAACAGGTGAATGATAATAAGCAAATAGTGGTATTTACAGTAAGATATTCAGCCACAAAACAGAAGAAAAGACTGATGGATGCTACAAGGTGAATGAATCTTGAAAACATTATGCTAGGCAAAAGAAGCCAGACACTAAAGGTTACATTTTATGTTCCATTTATATGAAATGTCTAGAATAGTTAAATCCATATGGAGAGAATGCAAATAGGTGATTGCCAGAGGCTAGGGGAGATAAGAACAAGGAACATTTGCTTAATGGGTATGGGATTTTTTTCTACAGTGTTTAAAAAAATTTTTTTAGAAGTAGTAGTTTTACAACATAACATACAGACTTAATGCCACTGAATTGTTCACATTTTTTTTTGTTGTTTTTGAGACAGGGCCTCGCTATGAAATGCAGACTAGTCTTGAACTCACTATGGATCCCAGGCTGGCCTCAAACTTGCAGCAACCCTCCTGTCTCAGCCTCCCAAGTGCTGAGATAACAGATGTGTGTCACCATGCCCAGCTTGAATTGTCTGCTTTAAACTGGTTATATTTTTTTAACATGCTGGAACTTGAACTCTTGGCCTCATGCATGCTGGACAAGTGCTCTACTACTAGCTATAACCCCAATGCTTGTTGTTGTTGTTGTTGTTGTTGAGACAAGGTCTCACTAAATTGCTAGGGCTGGGCTCACATTTGTGATCCTTTTGTCTCGGCCTCCTGAGTAGCTGGGATTACAAAAGTGTGCCACTGAACCCCGCTAAACCAGTTAATTTTGTGATATGTGAATTTTGCCTCAGTTAAAAAAAGTGCTTAAAGAAAGGTTAAACATACTTTACCATATACATTTCTATTCCTAGGTGTCTCCCCAAGAGAAATGATATCCATACAAAAACACGTATGTTCATAGCTGAATTATTCATAATATTCAAAAAGTGTCCCCCTTCTGTCTCTCTTAGAAGAAGCTTTCTCTCAATAAATTTTCCTATTCTAAAAATAAAATAAAATAAAAAGTGGAAACAATCCAAATGCCATGAACTGATGAATGGCTAAAGAAAATGTAGTATCTCCTGGCATGGAGTATTATTTGGTCATATTAGGGAATGTATCCATACATGCTACAACATGGCTGAACCTTGAAAACATGCTAAGCAAAAGAAGGCAACCACAAAAGACCACATATTGTATGATTCCATTGATATGAAATGTCCAGGTCAGGCAAATATCATAGAGACAGAAGGGAAGTTAGTGGTTGTCTGTGCTGAGAGTGTGAGGGAGGGGAAATGGAGAATGAATGTTGATGGTATAGGATTCTTTGGGGGTGATGGAATGTTCTGGAAGTGGATGGTGGTGATGGCTGCACAACCTTGTAAGTATACTAGAAAACATTAAAGTATACAGTTTAAAATGGTGAATTATGATTGTTTCTCAGCCTTTTGGTTAAGATCAAGTGTAAAATGGTGAATTATGGGCCGCTTCCAAGATTTAGCTATTATGAGTTGTGCTGCTGTCAAATGGGGTGTGCATGTCTCATTGTAATATGATGTAAAGAAGAATACATTTGAGTTATTTGTAGGAAAATGGATGCACCTTGAGACCATATGTTAAATGAAACAAATCAGACACATAAGCTTAAATGTCACATAGTTTCTCTTATATGAGAAACTCAAAGTATAAATAAATTTAAGAGCTAATAAAAGACAGATAATAGCAAAAAAGGAGATAGATCTTTTGCAAATGAGAAGGGAACCAAAAGATGATGGGAGGGGGATGGGAAGAGAGGGCATGGGACATGAAAAGAATTAAGATGTGTTATGTACACGAACCAACTCCCCAGCATGAATGTAATCATTACATACCGAAAACATGTACTAATAAAAAATATATAAAATGGTGAATTATATGGGGTGGTGTCTTAGTTGGTGAGACAAAATACCTACACCTGCAACTAAAAGGAGCAGAGGTTTATTTGGCTCACATTTCGGGCCATAGACAGCTGACTCCAAGGGAAAAGAGCATGACACAGGGGAATGGTGGTCAGGAAGCAGAGAGGGAAGGGGGAAAGCCGAGGATGGAGAGCTGTGTGCTTCCAGGTCAGCCACCAATGAGCCACCTCTTCCCACAGGCCCCACCTCCCCACACTAAGCCCACTCTAGCGCCCCTGGAATCTGATCACTTTCCAAAAGCCCCCACCTCTGAGCGCTTGAGGCTTTGGGGGGAGATCCAGATAAACCATAACAGATGGGAATTCTATCTGAATAGAGCAGTTACAAAAGCTGAGGGGTGGTAGAACATGCCTATAATCGTAGCACTCTGGGAGGCCGAGGCAGGAGGATTGCAGGTTTGATCCCAGTCTGTCTGTGATTTAGCGAGACCCTGTTTCTTGGTAATAAAATGAAAAGGGCTGGAGATATAGCTCAGTGCAAAGGCCCTGAGTTAAATACCCAGTACTGCCAAAATACAAAAACAAAACCCCAATTACAAAGAGTAAATGGGAGATGAAAAAGGAAAGACATAAGGCGCATATTGTTCTTGGTTTGGTGAGAGAGAAAGAAACATAAATAGCTGAAGAGAAAACCTGGATCAAAGCAAGACAGTGATGCCACAAAATCAGGATAGTGACGAGGTTGTGGCAAGATCCCGAGGGTGTGTCTGAGGGGACCCGTGCCGGCTTCTTGAGTGCAGTTGTTGGTGGTTGCTGGCCACACAGGTGCTCCTACGTGATTAGCTGCCACATCGCAGAGTTCTGCTTTATGTACTGTTCTATAGTTACATCTTTCCACTTCAGTGAGTGGAACACACCTGCCATCTGGTTGCGCAAGAAAAAATCTTAGAGTCGCCTTGACTCTTGCATTTATCCTAAACTCTAGATCCAGCCCAGCAGCAAATCCTGTCAGGTGTGTGTGCGCGCGTGTGTGTGCGTGTGTGTGTGTGTGTGTGTGTGTGTGTGTATTTTCTGGTACTGGGGATTGAACCCAGGGGCTTCACACTGAGCTACAGCTCTGACCTTTTAAAATTTTTTAGTTTTAGACAGGGTCTCATTAAATCACAAGTTATCCAGGCTGGGCTCAAACTTGTGATCCTCCTGCCCCAGCCACCTAGATTTTAGGTGTGTGCCAGAATGCCTGGCTCTCTTGTCACTTTTACTTACAAAATATATTCAGGGCTGGGGTGTGTAGCTCAGTGGTAAAATACCTGCCTAGCCTAAAAAAGAAAAATAAACCAGGTGTGGTGGTGCATACCTGTAATCCCAGCACTCTTGGAAGAGCTTGGCCTGAACAACTCAGGGGCTTAATGAGAATGTATTTCAAAAGAAAAGAAAAAAAAAACCTAATAAAAATGGCTGTGAATATAGCCTAGTGTGAAGGCCCTCGGTTCAATTCCTAATGCCACACACACAAAGAAAGTATATGATATTTTGTTTTGTTTTGTTTTTGAGACAGGGTCTCACCACGTAGCCCAGGCTGTCCTTGAACTCACAGCAGCCACCCTGACTCAGCCTCTTGAGTGCTGGGATTAAGGGTGTGAGCCACCACGCCCCCCCAGGTGTTTTGAGCCACCATCTTCTTTTGCCTGAAGGACAGCAGTTGCTTTCTAATTGAGCTCTCTAGAGCAACTTGAGTTTTTTTCTTTTTTAAAAGCTATTTCTTAATGAGACATAATCACAAACAATAAAACACATAGATACAGGTTCCAATGGATTTGGCTAGATGTAGATACTCATGTAACAAACACCCCAATTAAGACATAAAACATTTCCACCGCCCCCAAAAGTTTGAGAAGTTTCCTTTTTTTTCCTCTTTTTTTCAAGTGCATGCTCTTTATTAAAGATAATTTGGGGGGGGAGGTGGTGGCACAGGGATTGAACCCAAGGATTTTGCTCCAAGATACACTCCCAGCCCTTTTTTATTTTATCTTGAGGCAGAATCTTGCTACATCACTAAGCTGCCTAGTCTAGGCTTGAACTTTTGATTCTCTTGCCTCAGCCTCCCAGAGTGCTGGGATCACAGGTGTGTGCCACCAACCCATCTAGAAAGATCCTTTTTAAAAGCCAGTGTGAGATTATGTCATTCCTTTGCGCAAAACCTACCAGTGGTTCTCTCCCTCCCTGAGAATAAAAGCCTGAGTCCTTCCAGTGGCTTCTAAGGCCCCCTTCCTTCATTGCTACGCTCACCTCATCTTAGAGTTCTTTCTTCTTGTTTGAGTCCACTCCACTTACATTTCTTCACCCCTCTTCCCAGCATGCGAGAGGCACTCTCCTGCACCAGGTGTTGCACTTGGTGCTCTTCTTGGAATACCCTTCTAACTATCTGCTTCATTTAGGTCTCTGCTCAATGTCACCGCATCTTAAGTGGCCCTCCCTGACCACCCTATGTAACATTCCTCTGCGTCCCTGGACTCTTTCCATCTCACTTGCACTATTGCCTTTTATATATGTGTGTGTGTTGTGTGTGTGTGTAAATCTGCCTGCTCATGTAAGTTCTACGAGAGCAGGAACTTGTGAGCATTTCCATGGCTGTATCTCTCGTGCTTAGATTAATGGCTTTCCTGTAGTGGGTGCTCAAGGCGTGTATACTAAATGGATGTCCACAGCCACCAGCCTCGCCCAGTCCACCAGCCTCTCCCCTGGACTACAGCATCACCCTCCCAGCTGAACTCCTTGCTTCCCGTCTCTTTCCCTTCAGGCCGTTCACCACACTGCAGGATTATCTGTCAGGAGTTCACATCAAATCATCTTACTTTCCTTCTTAAAATCCTTTGATGGCTGGGTGGCACACACCTGTAGTCCCAGCACCCTAGAGGCTGAGGCAGGAGGATTGTTATGAGTTCGATGCCAGCCTGAACTACATAGCGAGGGTACATACTACCCTGTCAAAAAAACAAAAACAAAAAACAAAAAACAAACCAAAACAAAAAATAACCCAAACTCTTTGATGGTGTCCATTTGCCCTTCAGATAAAGACCCCAAAACTGGACTGCTTTGAGTTCTTAGCTGAAGCCAGTCTCTTAGATCAGGTCCTTAGTAGATGCTTGTCCCTCCCCCTAGGATACTTTCTCCCACTCACCTTTCAGGTGTTAGTTCAAGGCTCCTTTCCTCTGACCAGGACAGCTCTTTTGGTGTCCAGCTGGTTTCATCTCTGCTGGCTGCTGGGCTGTTTGCCGCCCCCCCCCATATTTAGTATTTTTAATTTGTAAGAACGACTATTTCCTTTCCACTTATGAAATGAAGTTGCACCATTTAATTAAAGGTGGTAAAATATTTCTGACTTTTTAAAAAATGTAGTCATAGCTTATAAACATGAAAAACACTTTGAGTACATCACTGAGTGTCGTGTCCTCATGGAGTAATGGTGTCTATTAAGAATCTGCCCGAGTTTGATCCATGGTACCAAAAAAAAAAAAAAAAAAGAATCTGCTGATGGGCCGAGGATTTAGCTCAGTGGTTTTGCCGCCTGCTGTGCAAGCGCAAGGACACGAGTTTGATCCCCGGTACCAAAAAAAAAAAAGAATCTGCTGACTTCTTTGGATCCCAAGAATAATGCCCATCTGCAGGTGTTTTGCAGTCTTTCAAGATTCACAGCCTGGTATTTAAAAACATATGGTACAGGAAACAAATGTCACCTTTCTCCACTTTTTTCTCTCAGCCTTTTTTTTTTTTTGGTATGGGGGGGGTTGAACTCAGGACCTTGTGTGTGCAAGGCAGGCAGCAGAACCACTGAGCTAAATCCCCAGCCCACTCAGCTCTTTAAAATGAATTTGATTTATGCTTTTTGACTTTTTTGCATCCCTTCTCAGGTAGTCATCAACAGCATTCCTTCTCTTTCATCTTCTGTATTATTTCCTAGATCTTTTCTTTCATTTTTTTTGGGTACCGGGATCAAACTCGGGACCTTGCCCTTGTGAGGCAGGCATGGTGCCACTGAGCTAAATCCCTGGCCTTCCTAGATCTTTTCCTTCAGCTTTTATAGTTGGTGAGGATTCAAAGTGTATCTTTTCCCATAAAGCTTCATTCTACCTTTGAATAAATTTTAAAGTATACTCAGGGATAGTTTAAAAATGAGCATTTTTTGTGGTTCCTTTGCTACTCATTGCTGTATTTCTATGACCTTTTTCCTCTTTTGAGTCACATAGCAGTGTACTCACCTGCTGCTCCACCCACCTCTACAGTATCTACTTTCCTGTTTCCTATCCCGTTTCTTCCTCTCATTCTTTAAATGTTGTTTCTTAATTGATGCTTAAGTCCTTTTCCCAGCACATTTCTCATGTATCCCCACACTTTATACATTCTGTTATAGACTGTATCATATTTTATCAAAGTGAGCTCATCTCTGAACTCCAAGGCTGGGACTGGGTTAATCCTCAGGGATCAGCCCTGTGCACTCTTTTCTTGAACTCAGTGGACTTGTCATTGCTTAATGTCCAGCTTCTTGAGGCCAGGGTCTTGGTCTATCTGATTCTCTGCTATCCCCTGTGCCAAGCACAGTGCTTGAGATTAGCTGCTAAGAGTAACTTTAAATATTCACAAATGTGGTAAAAAAAAAACACCCTACTTTAACCCAGTTTATTCTTGCATTTCTTTCCTGGTATCAGCTCCAAGCCTTTTATTATTTATTTATTTATTATTATTTTTTGTACCGGGGATCGAACTCAGGACCTTTCGAGGCAAGCAGCAGCACCAGAGTTAAATCCCCGGCCCCGAGCATTTTATTTTTATTTTTGGTGGTGCTGGGTATGGAACCCAGGCCCACAGCATGTTAGGCAAGCACACTACCACTGAGCTACATCCCGAGGCCCCAAATTCTTATCAATAAATATTTACTAATTACTTGGCCTAACTATCCTCCCTACCTCATCTTTCATCTCCCCAAAACTTATCTCATAACTGCAACCTCAGTAATAGTAAAAAAGAACAAGTCTGATTGTGTTCCCCTGTCCAAACCTCTGCTATGTCTCCACTACCTGCAGAATACAGAGAAGCTCCTCAGCTTGGATTTGACGATTTGGCCCCAATCTCTGTTCTCTTTTTTCTTTTTTTTTTTTCAGTACCAGGAATTGAACTCAGGACCTTGTACTTGACAGGCAGTTGCGGTGCCACTGAGCTACATCCCTGGCCGGGTTTTGTTTTCTGAGACAGGGTCCAGACTTGCCTTGACCAATCTTTCTTCTTTGATTAGTATATGCTCGCAATACATAATAAATACGTTTATGTGGAGAACTGGTGCATGTATATATCACACCAATTTCCCTTCTGAAACCTCTGGTCTTATTTACTAAAAGCTTACTATTTGTCAAGCAATAGCATAATCATGGAATCCACAGACTAGGTGGGAAGACAAGCACATTGACTAACTTTAACAAGGTATGATCAGATCTATTAGAGGATCTGTGACAACATCATAGTTTTAGGCAATGGATTATAGAATACTAGGTTTTTGGCCAGGCATAGTGGCCCATGTCTGTAATCCCAGCACACTGGGAGGCTGAGGCAGGAGTGCAAGCTCAAGCCCAGTCTGGGCAAGTTAGCAACTGAGAAAAAACAAAACAAAACAGGAAAAGGGCTTGGGATGTGTCTCAGTGCAAAGGCCCGGGGTTCAATCCCCAGTACGGAAAGGAAAACAGCACCCCTCCCTAATCTACTAGGTTTTTCCCCTTTACCAGTTCACAAGTTCCATCTAAAACTGCAATGTCCAGTAGGGTGGCCACTAGCCACTTTCAAGTACTCAACAGCCACCTGAGGCAGCATATTGGACAGCACAGAGCATTTCCATCATCCATGGAAGCAGGGGTTTATAGGTACTTTTAAAGAGGCGAAGGAACACTTTACATAAATGCACACTGTGGTGCTGGCTACTAGCCTCCAGTTCAGTGCCCCACAACACTGTAGCGGGCATGTATTTGAAAGTGGTACTGGCTCCCAAGACAGATAATGCATCAAAGTACTTTGAAAACTATTAAGTGGTACAGAAATGAGATATAATAAATGGGTTCAGTTCTTGTTTTCATCACAGCTTTGGTCATTTCAAGTAAATTCTAGCTCTTTTCTTGCACTTTTCCCATTCCCATAATTTATGCCAGAAGGTCCTGAAAAGACACACAGGCGAAGTGTTTATCCCAGGGCTAAAAATCCAGATAACACGTACCTTGCAGCTTTTAACCCAGGACCCTACTTCACTATCTGCCTTCTCTGTCACTTTCCCTAAAATCAAAGGACAAGAATTCAGATTTTTCAAAAGAACAACAACATATTTATTTTGAGACTTCAGAATTATGGAAAACCTAAGTAATGGGAACTGGAGCCTCATCAGGGTGTTCTGGGGAATCGGAAGCACCACCCTCTGCAGCATCTCGATGCTTTCCCAGTTTAGCAATCAATTCTTTCGCTGGATTGAAGACGCCATTGGTCTGCTGGTTACAGACATAGCAGCGCGAGGTGGTGCGGAAATGCTGCAATGCACAGCTCTCACAGAAATAATGCCTGCACTTGGTGACAACTGGGTTTTGGAAGGTCTGGCGACAGATGAAGCACTTGAATGGTATTTCCTCATCATCACTTCCTACTTCGTAGTTTTCATCCTCATAGACACCATAGCGACCCTCATCAAGCTCACGTTCGATCTGCCACCCGTGCTTGTAATCTGAACGGTCATGGAGGAATTTGCAGCTGTCTCCGAAGCCGCAGAAGCCAGTCTCCTTGTAGTCCTTACAGATGTCAGGCTGGTAATCCCAGCGCACGGTGGAACGTAGATGCTCAGGCGCTCGAATGGGGCCCTTCCTCACCATCCCGGAAGAAGCGTTCCCCATAGACGTATCCTTGGGTTTCATGTATTTCTGATAATTATTGATTCCCCGATAGATCTTATCATCTTCCTTGCCCCTCAGCTCCTCCTGTATCTTCTGGCTGCGCTCAAAAATAGCTTGCGCGTCCCGTTCCTTCTCTGTGTCTAGCTCGTAGACAGCTGTCGCTCCCATATCCTCAGGCCCCACAGGTTTCGCCGAGCGGGTGGACTTGTAGACCACGCCGAGGCTCTCAGGCTCTTTCTCTTCCTCCTCCTCCTCCTCCTCGTCGCTGCTCAAATCGCCGTAGGCCGCCCTTTTATTAACGCTGCTTCGAGTCCTCTGTATCATTGGATTGTGGATTGCCCGCTTCTTCTCAGGTCGGACCACAGTGTTGCCTTCGTCACTGCTGCTGCCGCTTTCTCCGGGCTCTGGGTCGCACACTGGTCGCTTTCTGCGGCCTGCAGCCCCTTTCCGCCCAGGCTTTTTGAAGAGAAAGGTGCATACCTGGTCTGCATACTTTCCCGGAGAAAGCTCCTCTGCCATTTTGGAGTCCCGAGACCCGAAACTGCTGCGGTGTGGTGGATCGCGCCGGATCTCTTCACGTAATTGCACGTCGCGCGCTCTGCAGCGAGTCAGAGAAAAAGGAGCTGATGGAAGAAGTACACGAGAACGACTGCGAGAGCGCGAGCGCCAACCACTTTTGAGCCCTAGTGGACTCCGTCGCTTCCTCCGGAGACTTACGTGCTTCCGCCCTCTAGGGGGCTGCCGCAGAGCATACCGGGAAGGGAGCTGAAGCCGGTTCACCTTTGAGAGTAGCGGAGGATTTCGGTCTAGGTAACCGATCCGAGATGTGGTTCGAGATTCTCCCTGGACTTGCCATTATGGGCGTGTGCTTGGTTATTCCCGGAGTGTCCACTACATACATTCAAAGGTTCACTAACGGGGGCAAGGTAAGACGGCCGCCCCTGGCCTACTGCACGGACTGGCCTTCCCGAAATGGCGGTGGGTAGGGTGGTCGTTAGGATGCCGTTAGCCTCTCTGAGGCGGTAAATACAAAAATGGGCCCCTTCTTTCTTCGTGTTGCCTAAAAGCGGAGGCTTTCGGAGTTCACATTCTGCTCTAGGTAGAAACAGCTAGGTTCTGAGTGAAGAAGAGTGGGCCCTCGGGCAGAGTAGTTATTCGGGGGCTGGAAGAGTAAGTTAGAAGAGGTAGGTGCAGATTCCCAGACCTAGCGGAGAGGCGTTAGTCGTGATTTACTCCTTCTGTCAACGTCAAGTCACCTTGTCTATTTTGGTTTTAATTTCTTACATCCCCCTCTCTGTAGTTTCTTCTTTTTCCCTACCCTTAAGTAGCTTTTCCCCCATGATTTCTTTTCTTTTCCACTTTGTTTTCCAAGCCTTTAGGAAATCACATCAAGATTTCCATATAACCCTCTTTCTAGTCCTTCACATTTCTAGAGTACGGTCACAATGTAAGTTGATTTGCTTTTTGATTTTGTGTTTGTCCTTCACGTGTGAGCTACCTGTGTTGTTTCTTGGGTTCCCAAAAAGCAACAAGTAGACGTTTCTAGGGGAGAGGGAGAGAAAAAGAAACACTGATGATGTTAGGAGTCAGGGTTCCAACTAAATGTAATGGTCCGATTTTATATAGAAGATTCTGGTTTTATATTGTTAATTTGGCTTTTTTTGTGTACCGGGAATCGAATTCGGGGCCTTGCGCTTTGCGAGGCAGGCGGTGGAACCACTGAGCTAAATCCCCGGCCCTAATTTGGCTTTTATTTCAGTGATTATTGCATCTTTTCTTTCTTTCTTTTTTTTTTTTTTTTTTTTGGTACCGGGGATCGAACTCAGGTCCTTGGGCTTGCGAGGCAGGCGACGGAACCACTGAGCTAAATCCCCGGCCCTATTACATCTTTTCTAGCGCGTGTTTTCTTGCAAGTTGAAAGATCCATCTATTGAGTAATGCATCCGTATAAACTGCAATAATATTTGTTTTCTGTTTCAAGGAAAAAAGGGTTGTCCACTTTCCCTATCAATGGTATTTGATGGAAAGAGATAGGCGTGTCTCTGGAGTTAATCGTTACTATGTGTCGAAGGTGAGATGACAGTGATGCTAGCCATCTGGCAGAGTTGTGGGTTCTTAGTAATGCCTTGCCATAGGGCATACAGTGCTAATATAATTTGCATTTTCTTGTCTACCAGAAAGTCAAACAGCCTTTTATGTATTTAATGATCTTTTGTATTTCCTCTGTGACTTCTTTTGTCACAATTCTTCTGTCGTTTTCTTCTGTTTATAGCATTATTCTTTTGTGTTCCTAATATATTCTGGATTTTAAGTTTTAGAAAAGTTTATGTATGACAAATGCTTTTCCTGTCTACTTTTTTACTTTGCTATTTTTTATTAGATAGTAGTTTTTGTTTGGGTTTGGGTTTTTTTGTTGTTTTTGAGACAGGGTAGTGTTAAATTTTGATGTTCAGTTTATCATACATTACCATTCTGGATTCTGGGTTTTATGTATTCTTTACAAGGGCTTTTTAAAACCCAAGGTTATGAAACATTTATTATTCAAATATACTATTAGTAGCTACTTTTTAAAAAAAATTAGTTCTTTGGTATATCTACTAGTCTTTTTTTTTTTTTTTTTTTTTTTTTTGGTACCGGGGAATCTCGGGTCCTTGCGCCTGCGCAGCAGGGGGCAAAACCACTGAGCTAAATCCCCGGCCCTCTACTGGTCATTTTGAGGTATAATAGGAAAAGAGGATTTAACTACTTTTTTTCAGGAAGTAGCCTGTTGTAGTAATTGTCTATTTACAGAACATTTTTATTTGTAATACCATTCTAGTAAACTAAATTTCCATATATACTTGAGCCTGTTTCATGAATTTGCTCTTCTTTTTTTTTTTTGGTACCGGGGATCAAACTCGGGTCCTTGCACTTGAGAGGCAGGTGGTGGGACCACTGAGCTAGATCCCTGGCCCTGAATTTGCTCTTCTGTACTCCACTGGTCTGCCAGTTGTTGCACCAATACCTTATTTAAGGAATTAGTATAGGTTTATATTTGACTGAATCATGAAACTGCTGAATTTGTAGGTAAAAATGGACAAGTAGCATTTTCGGCTTGCTTGCTTGCTTGCTTGCTTGCTTGCTTTCTTTCTTTCTTTCTTTCTTTCTTTCTTTCTTTCTTTCTTTCTTTCTTTCTTTCTTTCTTTTTGAGACAGAATCTCGATGTTCAGGCTGGGCTTGAACTCACTATGTAGCCCAGGCTGGCCTCGAACTCATGGTGATCATCCTGCCTCAGCCTCCTGAGTGCTGGGATTACAGGTGTGTGCCTCCACACCTGGCTCAGGTAGCAGTTTCATGTGGCTCAACCTAATAGTATGGTTTTATACCTTGTGTTAGTAGTTTATCCTTATAACTGTTTTAAACATTTTTAGTTACTTTTTGATATTTGCTTTGTGCTCATTTATTCTTCACTGTGAACCTAGATAAATAATATTTTCATGTTATAGATGAGAAAACAGATGGTCAGAATGATTAAATACTATAAAAACTCAACCTAGGCGACCTGCCTCTCAGTATACAGCTATTTGAGAATCAAATTTAATGAACATGAACATAGATGTAATAGTTCTCCCCTTATCTGATTTCGCTTTCCACAGTTTGTTACCCACTCTCAACTGTGGTCTGAAAATATTACATGGAAAACTCCAGAAATAATTTTATTTTTGGGTACTGGGGATTGAACTCAGGATCTTGTGCTTGCCAGGCAGGTGCTGTGACACTGAGCTAAATCCCTGGCCAGAAATATATATATATATATTTTTTTGGTACCGGGGATCGAACTCGGGTCCTTGCGCTTGCGCAGCAGGCGCCGAAACCACTGGGCTAAATCCCCAGCCCCTAAGAAATAATTTTTAACCATTAAATAACTTGTATATTACCATTGTTATTTATTATTATTAACCTCTTACTGTGTCTAATTTATAAATTATACTTTATCATAGGAATATATATAGGAAAAAAAATAGTATATAAAGGGCTCAGTACTATTTGTGGTTTCAGGCATCTGCTGTGGGTTTGGGAACATATCTCTGGGTCTCCCTCACCTGGAGCCATGTTTCTCAAAATATAATCCCAGAATAACCATCAAAATCACCTGGCATGTGAAATAGAATTTGAATTTCTAAGAGGTAGTTCCTAGAAATAAAGTTTTAATCTCTTAAGGCAATTCTTCTTGAAGTAAAAAACAAAATACCTGAACTGTTTATTTTATTATCTAGAATAAATGTCATCACTGATTAATCTTTTAATTTATAGATACTGAGGTATTTGCATGTGAACTGAGTAAGATAAGGAGGCCTTTTGAAAAGATACCGTAGTGCTTACGGGGCACGAGTTCTTTAGTTGGAGTCCAGCTCTGCTACTTCTTACAGACTTAAGCCAGTGAGCCAGTGATTTGTAACCTGAGCATTTCCTCATTTAAAGACAAGTGGAATGAGGATAACAGTATGTACTGAATGTTGGCTGTTATTTTATGAGAGATCTTATTTTCTTGTCCTCTATCTCGGGGAGAGTCCATTGTATAAGGATCCAGGTAAATAGTTGTTTGACTTGAGTTCTGATAGGGATGGTGGAAGGGTCTTTTCATGCAAATTAGTACATTTGCTGCTGTCAGAAAATGAGAAGTAGAAATCATTACAAGTTTTTCTTTAGTGATTATAAAATGCAATCCAATTCATTTCTGTATTGTTGGAGTTAGAAATATGAGATGTGAAAACATTTGCTTTAATACTATTCTGTGACGCTGGGAATAAAGTACGTGGTACATCTTTGATGGGAACAGAATTCTTACATCCTCTTTTCTAAATTTCTTTTCAGGGTTTGGAGAACATTGATTAAGGAAGCATTTTCCTGATTGATAAAAAAATAACTCATTTGTGGTCATCTAACACTGCTGGAAGTTTAAGCGGTGTATTATGTAGCATGCAGTTCAGTGTGTTACGTAATAATAAAAACAAAGTGAAAAAGCAAAAGGCTTTTCTTTCTTTAAAATATACAACATCAGGCAATCTAACCAATATAGCTTTATTACTTAAAAAAACTAGAAGACAACCAAAACTTGGTAAAATTATAGGCAAAAAATATATACCAAGTGCCTATCTCCATGCCTGCCACTTCATAAACTATTATAATCACCATCGTAGGAAAAAGGATGGATCCTGAGGCTGTATGTTAAGTGAAATAAATCAGACACAGAAGGTTAAAAATTGCATGGTTTCTTTTATATGAGAAACCCAAAATATAAATAATTTAAATAGTAAACCAAAGGAAAGTTGATAGGAAACACTTGGAGATGGGGAAAGGGATCTGGTAAAGGGGGTAGAGGGGAGAATAGGGAGGGAAAGGAATAAAAATTGATCAAGATACCAATTCCCCAAAATGTATGTAATTATTATGTATCACAGAAATATAGTAATACAGTGAAAAGGGAAAAAAAGAGACTACCTAAAATTTCCTGAGAGGTTGCTAGGAAAATACAGGAAAAAAAGTGTTTTTCCCAGTTCCTTTTCTGGGTGGGTCTTACAGTATTTAAAATCCCAGCTAGGGTGCTGAGGGTGTACCTCAGTAGTAAAATATTGCCTAGCATATACAATATGTGTTCCGTTCCCCATATGCCAAAAACAGTTCCAGTTAGGACACTTTTAATATGGAGATTGCATTTTCAAGTTTCATGTATTCTGTGTGGTATCTAATACAGTACAGTATATGCTTAAGCATTGATTTAAAAAAATTTTTTTTTGGTACCAGGTACTGAACTCAGGACCTTGGGCTTGTGAGGCAGGCACAGTGCCACTTAGCTAAATCCCCAGCCCAAGCATTAATTTTTGCTTTAGGATAGAACAGCATGAGCAATCATTTGGTTTATTACAATGAGTGTACTGTCAGGTTCAGTAGCACATGCCTCCAATCCCACCTACTCAGGAGGGTGAGGCAGAAGGATTGAAAGTTTGAGGCCAGTTTGGGCCTATCTCAAAACAAAACGGCTGGGATGTAGCTCAGTGGTAGGGCAGCGCCCCGGGTTTAATCCCTAGTTTGCGAAGAAATGATCATTTGAAATAGAGTTATATGTTTAACATTAAAGGTAAGTAACGGAGATCTGAGGTCTACTGTGAAAATGCTGCTATCTTAGGGCTGGGGATATGACTCAAGCGGTAGAGCATCTGCTGCATGTAAGAGGCCGTGGGTTCAATCCCCAGTACCACCAAATTAAAAAAAAAAATATGCGGGCTGGAGATTTAGCTCAGTGGTTTCACCGCCTGCTGCGCAAGCACAAGGACCCGAGTTCAATCCCTGGTACCAAAAAAAAAAAAATGATGCTACTGTGTGTATACAGCAACACTATAGGTGACATCAGGAACCCAGGGTGAGAACACAAAATTGTATTTTTTCTCTTGGTCTAGGGCCCTTGCCCTTGCTAGGCAAGTGTTCTACCCCTGAGTTACATCCCTAGCCTGCTAAATTGTACATCTTGGTTCTTACTTTTTTCCCCATTCCCCTTGTACATTTTGACCTTTATCCATTCTAACGTGATCTAATGGTGATCTTAAACACCCCCACCCCCACGTGTGATTTCTACTAACCTCATTTTACAAGGCAGGGTTTATAGAAGAAGGAGGTAGCGTTCATATTTAGAGTAAATCTAGATTGTGCTACCCTGTGAAAGTGTGGCAGTGACGTTTTATTGAAGGAAAGCCCTCCTTGTGATTACAAATTTAATAGAACACTAGTCAGTGCCTCACAGAGCTGGTAGTACAGATAGGGAGTTGTGGATATAGACAACTGACAACATTACAAAATCTACCACTAAATTGTTCATTTTTAGGTTTGCTATTTCTCCACTTTAGTGGGGAATCCACTAAATTTATCATCTTAGGGGCAACAAAATGACAAGTGAAGGGTGGTCAGGTGGTCAGACTGAGTGTTCTGCTCTTTTTTTTATGGCAAAATATACATTTATTAAAATAAAGGGCTCTGTGACTCAAACCCATAAAAGATACTGCTGCAATAAATGTCCACGAACGGAAACAGTAGATACACAAGTACAAAGCCATGCTGACGGCACCTAACCCATGTTCTGATCTGTTCTGCTTTGCTCAGGCTTTCCTTCTCCAAGACTGGGAATTTTTCATGTCCTCTTAACAGTAACTTAAACTACTAGTATCAGTGAAAAGAAGTATTAACATATCAACAACAGATAATCCAAAGTTTGACATGGGATTATTTGTTTTTTGCAATACTCTGGAAATGAGTAATGCTAAAATTAATTTATAGTCCCTGAATCGTTCATTACAGGGTGGCAATAAATTAAAAAATTACCTGAAGGATATGGAACAAAACAATGTGGACAATACTTTTTCCAAACATTTTCACGGGCTGATGTAACTTTATATTCAGACAGAGAAACCAAACATAACACAAAACTCTCATATGCTAGCTTTTAGTTTTAAAAGAATTTCTTAAACCTGATACAGTGGGATACATTTTTAAAATAAAAGTACAAAAAAATTCTGGAAGGATTGTCAGCTAAAATGTAATCAATGAGGTTATATTCCTTTTTGCTTCTTTGAATCCTCTAACGTTTTTGTATAATTTTTTAAAAACCTTATGCAGAGCCGGGGATTCAGCTCAGTGGTTTCGCTGCCTGCTGCGCAAGCGCAAGGACCCAAGTTCGATCCCCAGTACCAAAAAAAACCCAAACAAACCTTATGCAAATTCTTTTTGTGTTCCTCTTTTCCACTAATTTTATCAGTATACAGCCAGTTATCTAGGGTCTTGGGCAACTGGTGACACTAATTTTATTTCCTGGGTTTTATTTCAAACTATCGTTAAACTTCTAAGTAATTTTGTTAAAGACATTTCCAAGAGTTAAAATATGACCTTTGACAAACTTTAGATGAAAACCATGCCCCCAAAACCAACTGTTTTACAAGTATGTCTTCAGGTTAGACAGTGAATATGCAGCATAAGACAAACTACAGCTCTTACCTTTCAATTTCCTACTTTGACAAGAACTATCAAATTCCTTTTTCTTTTTTTTTTTTTTGGTACTGGCGATCGAACTCAGGTCCTTCCGCTTGCTCAAAGTCCTTTTTTAAGGAGTACACATGCTTTTAATTTGGCAATTCCATATTCAGTGAAAATAACTCAGATTTTTAGTTACTGTGGAATTTTGAAAATCCTGGCAATTTTGAAGCTGAATTTTATTATCTAACAAAAGGCAAATAAAATCGTAAGATTTCAAATGTTTAAGCTGTTAAAAATGGGAATACATTTCAACCAAGAGCATATGATCTTAAAAAACTAGTACTGCTATCTAGTCATAGGAGTTTCTCATTACATTTCTGCAGTCCCTAAATGTTCAGAATAAATGTAACATTCACATAGTACAGACCACGAAAAGAATGTATTCTTTTATTGGTTTTTGTTCATTTTGTTTCAGCTTTCAATAATAAAACTTAATAAATTTGATTCCATAATCATAAAAATTTGCTGTACATATTATTTACATGTTGCCAAAGTCTACAGTCATACAAAACATCACAAGGATCGAACTGATTCTATGCATGGTTCCATCACACAGGAGGGAGCTGATTAATGTACATTCAAAGACCAAATTATTGATATGCACAGTGTATTTGGCACTGTTCATTAATATTAAACATCTGCTCAGAGACAGGCATTCTTCAGCCTTTGTCACAATAGACTATACCTCGCTATTCACATTAAAACCAGCCTTTTGACTTTACAGCACTAACCCATCAGCTTTAAGAAGCAAACCACAACTTGAATTGCAAATAGAATTCAAATCCTCCCTTCTTGCTCTGCTCCATCCATGCAGAGGGCTCGATTTGGTGATTTTTCCATTGTGGGGAAAGTCAAGAAGAAACAATTTAAAGACAACGCCTTCGATACACATAAAGACATACGCTTTTCTTTACAGTGATCAATTCTGACCTCTGACGACGGAGAGGTTTTGAGGATTTTGCCAAGAATTATAGAACAAGCAATGCTGTTCAAATCGTAGACTGCTCTAGCAGGCGCACCAGGTGAGAAAGTTCTGGAAAGGCTCTACGTGAACTTGTCTCGAGTCTCTTCTTAGACTACAGCAGATCGAGAAATGGACTACAGCTTAATTTTGACAAACATACAGTATAATCAATCTGTCCAACATGACCACATCCAGGTCCTCGGGCCTGTGCTGCTGCCGGGCCAGCAGCCAGCAGAAGTCCTGAGCAGCTTTCCCATCCTCTGGGGACAGCACCTTACCTGCCAAGTGGCAATTTAAAACTTGATCATCTTTGTCATTACTATTTGCAAACTTTGATGAGTATTTGGAACAATCCAGGCTCAGAAGTCCCTGCTGTTGTTTTAAAATTTCATCCATCAGTCTGGAATTATTTCTTTTGAAAATACCTCGGTGGTCGTACACGCTGATATACGAGATGCCCACCGCCATGGTCCACACCACCAAGCTCGCCACGTCCGGCAGGCTGCGCTTGTCCTCGGCCAGCACCAGCCCCACGTGCACCGGCAGCTTCCGCAGCGCGCGGCCATCAGAGCGCCAGCACAGCCGGGCCAGGCCGGCGGAGCCCGCGCGGGCCCTAGCGGGGTGGCGCCAGGGACTTGCGCCGCACGAAGCCGAGTGGCGCTAGGACCACGGCGGCGGTGGCGCGGCGGTGGCGCGGCAGCGGCGCCTCCAGGCCAAGGACCAGGCGCCAAAGCGGGCACGCTGCCCTGCGGACGGGACGGCGCGCGGTGCAGGCACAGCAGTGCGTGCAGCCGCCGCCAAGCCAGCTCGTTCGGGCCCGTCTAGCTCGCTCCGCACCGGGCGCCCGCTACCCCCCCTCTCGCCGCGGCGGGCCATCTTCACTCCGCGTCCGCCCGAGGCACTCCCGCCGCCAACCCGTTCTGCTCTTTTTTGAAGCATCTCCTGTGAAATCGACCTTTATTTGTATATTCTACTGTCAGGGAACAAACCAGATTAAAACATGTGGGAGGCTAGATGGTTAGATTTCACTTGATTCAAGTGCAATTAGGAACGTTTTCTTACAGCCATTTTGACAGCTGTGGTCTGAACAGTGACATGGGACCCATCTGTCACCTGCGCTTCCGGGGCCTGTTGAAATGCTGCATGAGAAATGATGCCATTAGATTGGTTTTATTAACCGTGCTTAGTTTTTAAAATAAATGCCATATTCACATAGCTCAAAACCCAACAACATAAGGGATGTGGTGAAAAGACATGTTTTTTTTGTTTGTTTGTTTGTTTCTGGTACGGGGAATCGAACTCAGGACTTAATCCTGTGCAGCACTCCCCACACTATGAAACAAAGGTTCGGGGATGGCAAGCAATCATTTAGTGACAAAATTGCAGCTAGATTTCTGGTGTTTTGGCTCACAAATGGGTGAACTTTTAACTGTTCTCTGAGGTTCACTTCAATAAACCCTGGCTTAGGGCTGGGGATTTAGCTCAGTGGTGCCGCACCTGCCTGCCAAGCACAAGGTCCTGAGTTCGATCCCTGGTTCCACAAAAAATATAAATAAATAAATAAACAAACAAACAAACCTTGGCTCAAAGCCAAGCATAATCCTGAAAGCCACCTGTAATCCTGACACTCTAGGAGGCTGAGGCAGGAGGATCACAAAGTCAAGCCCAGTCTGGGCAACTTAGTGACTTAGCGAGATCTTGTCTCAAAAGAATCTTTAAAAAGGCTGGGGATGTAGCTCAGTGCAAAGGCCAGCTTTAATTCCCGGTACCACTGCTTGAGTAAATGCTACAGGCCAGGCATTGTGGCTCAGATTTGAATGACACAACCCTGCTCTCTAGGAGATCACAGTCAGGGGAGTAACTGCCATGGAGCCACAGAGGTGGGGCTTGGCCTAGCCTTGGGATGAGGGGACAGGAAAGGCTTAGGGTAAGCTTCAGGTGACATCTACACTAAGCTAAGTTTTGGTGGCTGGATGAGGTTTAGAAGACAACTGGAGGAGGACATTCCTAGCTTAGGGAAGAGCATGAAGGTGGGAACAGCAACTACCATGGCTGCAGAACTAGAGCAAAGAGTACAAAGCAGGGAGAAAAGAACTGGGAGGTTGGCAGGGCCGGCAACAGGAAGGGCCTGGCCTTCCTCTGCACAGTAGTATGCAGGGCAGTGGTGTGGTGATTTGCACATCTACCTGGCTGCTCAGCACAGGGGAGATTTGAAGCAGTGCTTCTCAACAGGACCATTTTGCCCCTCAGGGCTCAAAAAGCATTCTTCTGCCTTGTCACAACGGGAGGGGTTGCTGACTTTAATGGGTGCAAGCCAGAGGCCATGCTTCTAAACATCCTACAATGATCACCTGCCCCTCTTGCCCCCATGACAAAGTTTCCAATAGCTCCCTTCCCCCAGATGTGGAGCCACAGCTCTGTGAAGAGCTTCATGTCAGGAGGGCCCAGCACCTGTGCCTTGTGTGACCTTCAGCAGGTCATGCCACTGATCTGAGCATGAATTTATGCATGTGATGAAGAGGGAGGGGACCATTGATGGTGTGCACTCCCATAACCGTTCCCCAGCCCACCCAAGTCCCCTGAAGGCACTTACATAAATGTGATGTTCACAGGTCCCCAAGGCCTGGTCTCTGGTTCCCTGTTAGCGTGGACACAGCTAGGGAATCTCAGTGCTGCAAAGAAAATAGACAGTAGGAACTTCAATGGAGAGACTATTCTGAAGGCATTTTCTGAAAGCAGAATTTGTTTTAAATGTGGTTTAAGCTGGGCATGCTGGTGCACACCTGTAATCCCAGCACTCGGGAGATTGAAGCTGGAGGACCACTGGAAATTCTAGGCCAGCTTGGGCTACATAGTGAGATCTTGTCTTAAGATAAAACAAAACAACACACACACACACACACAAACACACACACACACACACAATATACTTTAATGCCATTGGTTTTAATGCCTGGTTTTCCTTCTTAGCTCTTGCTACTTGCTCTGTTCTAAGGGAAAAAGCAGTGAGGATGGGTTTGAAACCAGCCATCCTCACCAGAAGCTTTTAGATGAGGGTAAGGGGTAGAGGTGAGAGTGAAACATCACTTGGTTTTTGAGACTCCAAATCACTCAGATATTTTGGGGAACTAAGAAATCAAATTATTCTACTGTACTTTTATAGAAAGAAGACTCATGGAACAATTATAGGCCTTTGTCTATACCAAGTAGGTAGAAGCAAATTGTGGATAACCAATGAGAAGGACATCAGCGTATTGGTCTGGGTCGTGTGTGTCTATGTGAGGCTACCTCACCCCCGTACACCCTCTTGACCAATTTCATCTCTGATGTTTACATACTATGGAATATTCTTTTGGGGTATGCTCTTCCTTTGCTTTCCAAGGGAAGCTGGAGCAGACCTTTGTGACCCACAGCACACTGGGAATGAAAATATTCTTATAAATTTCACATTTTGATGATTTTTGTTGTTGGTGGTGGTTTTTTATTTATTTATTTTTTTCAGTGCTGGGGATGGGGACATGCAGAGCCTCATATGTGCTAGGGAGGTGTTACATCCCAGCCCTTTACATTTTTTAAAAAATTTTGAGACAAGGTCTTACTGAGTTACCCAGGATGGCCTCAAACTTGTGGACCCCCCTCCCCCCGCCTCAGCCTCCTGAGTTGTAGGGAACAGAGAAAGGAGACGTTACTAGATCCTCTGCAGTAAGTCCTAGTCTCCTGTGAGCCAGGGCAGCACAAGGCGAATTAATTAATATGTAGACAGAAAAGATAGGAGAAATGAGACTTAGAGAAGAAGCTAAGCTTTGGGCCTAATGAGTGCTGCTCTGGGCGGCAAAGACCAAAGCCCCTGAGCTTGCCACACCTTTATTCCGTACATCAGGAGAAACAAATGTAACCGATGACTCAGGGCAGAGAGTTCAGTACTTTGGGAGAGTAACAAATGTAAAAGGTGAGTCAAAGGGCAGCAGCAGCAGCCCAGCAAAAATCCTAGAACAATGAGGAACTATGAGGATGAAGATTTTGTTCCTCCCAGGATGTCTTCAGCTGGTGTAATCATGTCCTGGAGCATCACAGCGTCACTGGATCATTGAGGTTTTAGGTGTGACCAGAGGTGAAGATGGAGTTATGTCTCCACATGCTGACATGCTGTAGCTGGCCTCTCGGCAGGAAAACTAGGCCCTAATCATGATTTAATTGTGAAATGATTTTCCCCCAAATTATGTAGAATTGCTCCCGACACCGAGTAGCTGGGATTATAGCTGTGTGCCATCACACTGAGTTGTGAGGCATTTTTGATAAAAGGGCGAAGGAAATTACTGTAAAGAATAGATCCTACGCTATGTTTGCATCTTTGTTTTTTCTTTTTGCGGTAGTTGAGATGGAACTCATGACTTGTACATCCTAGGCAAGCACTCTACCACTGAGGAACACCCCTAACTCTGCATGACCTTTAATGGTTAAGGGTTTCTTTGACATATGTGTGTATCCTCCGTGTCTCATGCTGTTGGCTGTAATATACCTTCCTTCACCCCAAAGACTCTTCTGTAATGAAGATCCAAATAATTGCTTTTGGAATTTTTATAAAACTTGATTCAAGATTAGAGACATATTGTCAGGCCTGGTGGTGCATGCCTGTAATCCCAGCAGTCGGGAGGCTGAGGCAGGAGAATCACTGCAAGTTTAAGGCCAGCCTGGGCTATATAGTGAGTTCAAGAACAGCCTGAACTGCATAGCAAGACCCTGTCTCAAAAAAAAAAAAAAAAAGATTAGAGACATACTTGTTCTTTTGAGAGCATCATTATGAAAATGGGCCAGCAGTTGTAACTTGCATAAAAATATGTAAGTGTTTCTTTATTAGTCTGAACCATTTTGTACCATCTTTTGATTTGTTTCTTATTAGATACTTTCCACATTCCAGAAAACTGAAGAGACCAATTATATCTGGGCTAGTGAGTGACCAAGTAATAAAATTTACAAACAAGTATGCAGTTTTGATTATGACCCCAAAGAAATATAATCCCAAAGACCACAGAAAAACGGTAAAGAAGACGTTGGAAACAGTGAACATCACTGCCCCCAAGAAAACACAAGCATTTTCCAAGTGTGTAAGTTTCTTTGGTATACTGTGCCTTCCCCCCCGTGTGCCACCTGCCTTCGGCTGGAGACCGGCTTTCACCTCCAAGAACTTAATATGTGGGGTGGAGTTGGTAAGGTCTGGGGTGGGGTGGGGGACTTAGGAGTTCCCGTCCCACACGTACAAGAGGAAGGGCGATGTCATAATAACACACACACACACACACACACACACACACACACACACACACACCCCGCCCACACTAGGGACTGAACTCACAGACGGTGCACTGAGCTGTATCCCTGACCCTTTTTAAAACATTTTTTTATTTTCACACAGGGTCTCACTAAGTCTCTAAATTGCCTAGGAGGGGCTTGAACTTGTGATCCCCTGCCTCAGCCTCCCAGAATGCTGGGAATACGGGTTTGCACCACCTGGCCAGCTTGCCACAGCACTTTTGTTCTGAGCAAGGGCCTGTGCAGTGAGACACTCATGCTCCAGCATGGCTGGAATGTTCCCAGAGGTCTCTGTGGTGTTGTGACTCTCGGGGATCCACCCAACTGGGCCTGGCCAGCACAGTATCTGGTCTGTGGGCTTCACTGTTGCAGGATGAACATGTGCTTGGGAAAGGCCCTGGGCTCCTTCCTCCTCCCCTCCCTTCCCAGGGTAGTCTGGTGACCTTAGACTTGAAGCAACATCACTCAGATTCACTTGTTTAGGTCCTACCCAAATCCAACATGCATTGTGTTTTGAGTCAGGAAGCATTTCACTGTACCCTCCTTAGCTTGCTAGTTATCTTTTCATGTGTGCACACTTTCTCTGTGAGTCACACAGAGTGGAAACTGTGACTTAGTCAGCTTTGAAGCTCCATCATCCCTGTCGCTGCACACTTTACAGGTACGTACTGTGTACATACTGGCTGGTGGGGCTCCCTGGACCAGAAGGCCAGTGAGCCTAACTGAAGCCAGGCATCCTCATTAGTACCCGTTGCCCTGGGGCTTGTGCGCTTGCTGAGGACAATGTCCCTGTGAATCCTCCTGGCCTGACTGCTGGGCACTGACCCTAAGGAAAGCTCAGGACACATGCTTCCAGCCTCAGGCAGTGGCAGGCTCCTCTGATGTTTGATTCTGTGGTCTCCTCCTCCTCATGATCGAGGTAATCAGTGTTTGTTAAGCATGTACAATATGCCTATCCTGTTCTGAGTGCTCCATATGAATCGCCTCATCTTGTCTCCTTATTAACACCATGAATTAAGATCACCACTGTAAAAAAAAAAAAAATCCCCGTTGAACACAGGGGCTCGGAGGTGGAGGGCTCTGCTTGAATTCTCAGGGCCAGCATGTGGCAGAGCTGGGATTTAAATCCCTCTGCCTGTGGAGCCTGCATTGCCTGTGTTCACAGTCTGTGTTCTTCCTGTGGAGCTACACAGTCTCCCACACTGTCCCCTTGCCACCCCTCACTCACCAGCCTGAAGGCCGCATCTTAGCTGCGCCAGTTCTATACATGGTGTCAGGTGTCTTCCAGGCAGCGAGCTCCACAGTTCTTGTGGAGAGAGAGGGCACTTGGAAACTTCTGTTCCTTTGCTGGGGTTGAGATCAATTGTCTCACAGTAAGCCACCACTCCATACACACAGCATGGTTCAGGGCAGGGGTTCTTAAGACTTGGGAATCTCATGGACTAATAAAATGGTCCTGACCTACAGTGATCAACTTTTCATTTCACTGGTTAAAACCATTGATGGGCCGGGAATTTAGCTCAGTGGCACTGTGCCTGCCTTGCAAGTGCAAGGTCCTGAGTTCAATCCCTGGTACCAAAAAAATAATAAATATTTAAAATAAAAATAAATAAAACCATTGAAAAATAATACCATTGACTTTAATAATAATAATACCAAGAATAATATTTAACCATTATACAGAGAGTTCAGGCATTGTTCTGAGTCTTCACATGAATTATATGACTTGATCCTCATTTAAAAAAAAAAAAAACAAAAAAAAACCTATTCTACGCTGAGCGTAACCCCAGAACTCTGGGAGGCTGAGGGAAGCAGATCACAAGTTTGAGCCCAGACTGGGAAATTTAGTGACATAGAAAGATCCTGTCTCAAAAAAAAAAAAAAGGCTGGGGATGTAGCTCAGTGTGAAAGTCTTGGGTTCAATCCCCACTACCACAAAAAGAAACAAATAAAAAACATCCTATTCTAGGACTGAGGGCAAAGCTCATAGCTCAGTGGTAGAGCACTTGCCTAGGATGTGTGAGGCCCTGGTTCAAGCCACAGTGCGTCAACAAAAAACAAACCCCAAAGCTCTATACTTTAAGATTTATCATTAACCCCATTTTATAGATGAGAAAACTGAAAAAGAAGTGTTAAGCAAAAATTTCCCAAGTCTGTGCTGATAACCACTACAGTATATGCACTGTCATCCTTGATTCACAAAAGACATCTCTGAAAACAGTCAAGCACACAAGAAGGGTCCTGCTTCAGAACTTGGAAATGAAAAGTAAAAGCTAAGTCAACAAAGTCAGACAGCTATGGGTTTGAGTTTGAGGCAACTTACTTAACATTCTCTGTGCCTTAGTTTGTTCGACTGTAATATGAGAGTGGTGATACCTACCTCACAGTGCTATTGTGAAGAGTAAATGGCTTAACACAGTGACTGGCACAGCATCGTAATGCCCAATGCACACCAGCATGCTAGTCCTCCTGGCACAGGCCCGCAAACCCATCTGCTGTGAAGAAGCTGGGTATGGCTCCCACCGCTTAGTCCTGTTACTGAGGTCAGATGGTTACTGTGACTAGCCTTCCCCCTTCCCCCTGCCCTCCCCTGCCCTCCCCTGCCCCTCTCTCTCTCTCCTCTCTCTCTCTGGAATCGAACTTGGGACCTTGCACTTGCGAGGCAGGCTACGGAACCACTGAGCTAAATCCCTGAGACTTTGACTCTTTTATTAACAGAAGCAGTTAAGAACATGTGGGCTTTGTTTCCCATTGGTTGAAACTGCTGTTGTCCTGGCAATATTTGTAAACATTCTGTCTGGCAATCTTGGAAAAAGGCTGCTGAGTGACTCCAAGGCTTTGTCAGCTACCGCGGCTAGTATTTCAAACAAGAATCTCTTCACTCAGGTATCAGGGTTCCTTAAGGGTCGGGGAGTCCACAAAAGGGACCTGCAGTGGTTCTCCTTTTTCATCACCCCGACCCCAAAACTGACCATACCCCCTTCTCTTCCCATCCATTCTACCCATTTTATTCCCTTCTCCCCAGGGATCAAACTCAGGACCTTGTGCTTGCCAGGCAGGCATGGCACCACTGAGCTACCTCCCCGGCCCTCTTATTCTGCCTCTTATAGGAAAGGAAGGGAAGAAAAGGAACTAGAAGAGACCGGTGGGAGGGACGTTCCAGAATGATGTGTCTGCAGGCATGTGAGGAGAAAATCTGGGCTTCTTCCCAGGCCCTGCCCCGCCCTGCCCTCCCCTCGGCCCCTCCCGTTGGAGCGCAGAGCTCCCTGGGGAAGGTCTGAAGGCGATCCTTTCATATGTAAAGCCCCTACCTCTTTTGCTTGGGGTTGGAGGTTACAGGTTTGGCTTCTAGTCAATTGCTGAAAGCAAAGCCACCAAATGACCAAGTCACCAATTGGGCAGCTCACTGAAGGAGCACTGAATGAGTATGACTAACTCACTGAAGCCTACCAAACTGAACAATTTACACAACCTCCTGTGTGGTTGCCTTTAATTGCAGAGTTCATAGCAAATAGCTGTGGCTAAAATGACATGGCCAGTTTGCTAATGTTAAGGGCCTTCAGTTCCCTTCACCTCCCACCTTTTTTAGCTTCTTTCTGCCCTAGAATGGGCAGCCTGGAAAGACTCCATTTCCCTCAGCAGATACTCCTGACTATCCACTAGCTGTGGCAAGAGGGAAATGAGGCAGAGGTAGACTGACCTTAAATAATATTAGGGCCAAGTTGGGGATGTAGCTCAGTGTCGCCACATCTGCCTGGCAAGCACAAGGTCCTGAGTTAGATTCCCAGTACAAATATATATATATATATATATATATATATATATATATATATATATATATATCAGGACCTAAGTGAATGGTGGTCAATATTATTAGAGGACTGTTTAAAGCTGTTCCAATTATTCTTGGATCCATGGCCTATGGGAACTGGGTTTCCTTGTGCAGTAACCACCAGCCCCAGGGCCCGATGATGATGTTGAGAAGGGGAGAAAACGTTGCCTTTCATGAAAAAGGCTCACAGAAATGGAGTGAGTGTTTTCCAGACTCCTGATGAAAGTGTGAGAACAGAGCCCATTACCCTTTTTGACTCTTGGAAAGACCAGCATTGTAGTTATGAGCACGGGCTGTGGGCCAGACAATCTGGGTGTGTAGCTTGGTCTCCTTATTTTCACGTAGTAACAAGAGTCCCTCTGTTCATGACTCCAGGTCCCCACATGAAACTGTTGGTAGGATAGTTGTAGGATAGTTGGTAAAGGGAATATGTACAGAGGTGTGGCCAGAGTACAGGGAAGCAAAGCAGAGTTCAGCCTCCTGGCATTAGTTACAGTGCAGCCAGTGAGGGTCAAAGGGCAAGAATGCTTGCTCCTACCAGACTGAGATGTTGTGGGAGACAAGGGCATGGAGGGAAGCTGGAGCCTTCTCTAGACAGCCAGCCACAGGTGACCATGTGGGGGGAAAGCACCCAGTTCTCCTTCTCTCAGCCTGATCACCCTACTGCATGTAACCTCCTGGAAGCCAGAGGGCACTAGAGAGCCCGTTTGTGTGGTTTAGCAAGGCCAGCTTTCCAGGGCAGGGACAGGGAGAGATGAAGGGAGGGGTCTGGAAGGGCAAATGGAAGGTGCCCAGTGGCAGTCTCATAGAGCTGTGGTAATAGTTAAATGAAATGCAGCACAGTAAGCACCCCCAAATGGGGAGCTGTTATTTATAGAAAAATAAGAAATAGCTCCCTTTGGAGAGACATCTGCTATCGTGCAACACTCCCATGAAAGGACTGTCTGTAAACAATTTACAAGTGTGCTGGAAGTGAAGAATTTCTCAAAAGTGAAAAGACTTAAGAAGTAGCAGGGAAAGAAATGGAATCCAAGACTCAAGGGAAAAGATGTAAAACAGACTGAAAATGTGCAAAGACTCTTAGTTCTGTGATGGACATGTGTTCACCCCAGGGTTCATATTCCCAATAGATGCTGAAGGCATTTGGAAAATTTTAGCTATAATTTATGATAAAAAAACCTTGCTAGAACTAGAGAATTCAAATATTTTCTTTCTTTCTTTCTTTCTTTCTTTCTTTGTTTTTTAGACAGTGTCTCACTATGTAGTCCAGGCTGGCCTTGAATCCTCCTGCCTCAGCCTCCTGAGTGCTGGGATTACAGGCATTCACCACCATGCCTGGTTTCCACTGTTTTCTTGATGTGATAAACCTCAAACCCTAAACAAGCATCATCCTTATTGGTGTAAAGCAGAAAGCATGCCCACCAAGGTCAGATGTGAAGGAAGGATACTTATTATTTAGCTTCTAGTTAGCATTTTTCTAGAAATGTTACCAAAGCTAATACTCATAAGAGATATATATTTCAGGACAAGAGATAGTAAAAAATGATAGTTTTCCTCCCTCCCTTGTCCTTCCCTTTCTATTTTTCTTTCCCTCTCTCCCTCTCCTTCCTTCCTTCCTGTACTGGGGATTAAACCCAGTGCCTCTGCACTGAGCTGTATCCCCAGCCTTTTTTTTTTTTTTTTTGAGACAGGTCTTGCTAAATTGCTAACTTGTCCAGGCTAGGCTTGAACTTAAAAAAAATTACTAGCCATTTTAATTTAAATTAATACTATTTCTGGAGGACAAACACAATTGATAGAAAATATAAAAACTTTCACTGTACAAATTTTACCTAACATTTAAAAAAGCAAAATGTGTGCCTTATAGCTACAGAAGGAACTAGGTATGCACATGCTAGACTCGAACTTGTAATCTTCCTGCTTCAGCCTCCCAGAGTGCTGGGATTACAGGCATGCACCACCATTCTTGGCTAAAAATGATAGAATCTTACCTTGAAAACTCAAGAGGAAAAAACTGAAATACTGCTATATATTTTTATTTAAAAACATTCTTTTGATGCTGGGGATTGATCCCAGGGCCTCCTACATGCTAGGCAACTGTTTTGCTTCTTAATTCACTATTATTTTCTTCAGTTCTGGGGCTAGAATTCAGGGCCTCCTGCATTCTAGGCAAGTGCTGTACCACCGAGCCACACCTCCAGTCCCTTAATTCAGTACCTCTATATGTTTATTTATTTGTTTGCTTATTCATATATATATTTGTAGCACTGGGGGCTGAACTCAGGGAATGCTGAGCTACATCTTGAGCCCTTTTTAGTTTTCATTTAGAGACAGGGTTTCACTAAGTTGTCCAGATTGGCCTCAAACTTGTGATCCTTCTTCCTCAGCCTCCCTAGTAGCTGGAATTACAGGTGTGGGCCACCATACCTGGCGAGAATTCGCTATCTTTAAAGACCTTACCCAGAAATCAATATTTGGAATTCTAGTTGGAACTTCAAAGAAGTTAGAAATCATTCTATTACATTTTGTTTTAAACCTGCATGGGGGGGGGGGTCCTGGGGATCGAACTCGGGTCCTTATGCTTTTGGGGCAGGAAGCGGAACCACTGGGCTAAATCCCCGGCCCCCTGCATGGTTTTGAGTATGTAAAAAGCCTTGGTTTTCTAGCAAAGTAAATCTGAGCAGCCAAGTACAGAGCCTGCAGTGAGGTCTTACTTCTACCCCCAGCCTCCATGGCCTGTGTCTGACTTTGGGAGACAGTCTGAACCTGAGTACATCCACATGCACGTAAGCACACACGCAGAGTAACTTCTCAAGTTTCTTTATCCAGGCCAAAGAAAATCAATGAGACTAAAATGTCCAAAGGTCGAAGGGCAGTGATTATTGATGAGAATTCTCCGAGCAAGGTGACAACAAAGGATACAGAAGACAACAGGAATGTGACAGACATAGAAGACAATGGGACCATGACTGCAGTAGCTCTGACTATAGCTGAAGATGTTATTGATGTTGCTACTCTGTCTGTGGGAGGTAGTAACCCTATTTGCTTGCCTAAAGAATTGTCTCAGTATGTGACACCATACTACCAGTCAATTAACAAATTCACACCTTGTTTGTAGAAACTAAACACTGTGCCAGAAAAATCCAGTGGATCACTCATGGTGAATTCACAGCAGAAAAAGGCCGGAGACAAATTCAGGAGCTCATTTCGGTAAGTTAGCTGACCACTCCAGTTTGTTACATGAGAATGAGAAACAATGAAAAGGTTGTTTGGCCAAAAGTTTGAGGTAGCCAGATATGGTGGTGCACAGCTGTAATTCCAGCTTCTTGGGAGGCTGAGGCAGGAGGATCCCAAGTTGGAGACTAGCCTGGGGAACTTAGTGAGACTCTGTCTCAAAAATAAAAATTAAAAAGGGCTGGGGATGTAGCTTAGTGGTAGAGCACTTGCCTGACATGTGTGAGACCCTCGTATACTACAAAAAAAAAAGTTTGAGGTTCAAAGGTGACTTGAATAAAGAAACATTGTCTCTATCTAGGTTCCAAAATCAAGGTGGGATAATCTTTGCAGGCGAAAAGCATAATTGTGTTGCTCTGTGTTTGTATCACCTTACCCTTACATTTCCCTAGGAAAAAGGAATATTTCCAGTTAAGCAATTTGCTATGCTGATGAATTCAGTGTGGGCCTAGTGGCCTAAAGAGGAAGATGCTTCTCCAAAAGAGGAGTTCTTCACCAACTTGAGTATGCTTATGTTAGCAGAGGGGATGTGGATGGACCAAGTGTCTTTTTGTGTGTGTGGTGCTGGGGATAGAGCCCAGGTCCTTGATCATGCTAAGCATGTGCTCTACTACTAAGCATGGGCTCTACTACATCCCCATCCCCAGGATCAAGGTTCTGTTATCACTGAGACAGGGTCTCTCTTTGTTACCCCGGCTGGGCTATAACTTGCGATCCTCCTGCCTCACTCTCCCAAGTGGCTGGGGTTACAGGTGTGTGCCACTGCACATAGATTCGAGTGCCTTTTTTATTTAGCTTGAGAATGCCCAGTGGGAGGATGTATATACCCATCAACTATGTTTTCCCCCAATCTGTGTCGCACTGACCTCTCTGCGTGGCCTTTCCTGCCAGATTTGGGGAGAAGGCCCTGGGTTGCTTTGCAAAACTGGCAGGTGGATTGAAGAAGAATGGCTGAAATGAGTTGAATTTGATGGAGGAAAACTCTTCCACTCCTAGGACTCCTAGGACAAATAATAGTTTTATTATCAGTGAAAATCATAAAAATGCAAATTCAAAAGGCTGAAAGGTCTTGCTCTATGAATAAGAATGTTTAAACCTGGTATGAGAAAGCTTGTGTATTTGTGGGACAGGAATAGGTCCAATTATGTATTGCCAATAGGCACAATTATTGTTCATTCTCTTTCAGAACGTAATCTGACAATAAGAATATACAAGTGGGCTCTTGATAAGAGAAAAAGTAGGGCATTTCCATTGTCTAATACATAGTTAAATCATTTTTATAATAGGAATAAGGCACACCATTATAAAAAAGCCAGTGAGCCTAAAGAAAAAAGTAGAAAAGGACAGTTCTCCCTCCACACCACAATATCCAGTTCTATTCTTCCCAGGTCACTTACCATGAAGGGCAGTTTCGTGCATGTACGTCCAGGTGCCCGTGGATTCGGAGCATCCAGTAATTGTAATAGGTTAAGCCATCGATTGTAGAGTAGCACAGAGTTGCAGTTTCCTAGCAGCAAGTTTATGAAGTGATGTTATATAAAAATTATAAAACTCAAGGATAATATACACTCACTGGAGCTACCTAAAAATCTGCTGTGTGTATATTGAATAGAAATGGGAAGAGATGGGCCTGATCAAGATAGTTGAATTTAATGTCATATCTAAGGCTGCCTTAGTTCACAAAAGGCAAAAAATACACCAAGAACCAAGCTGAGAGGCAAAAACTCTTAGCAGAGAGGTATGGGGTGGGATGGAGAAAACAGAGGTGGTTGCTCAGAAGTCCTAGGTACCAGTCCAGGTATGATGTTAGATTGTCTCTACCCACTTCAAGGCCCAAGAAGCCTCATCTGAAAAGTGAGGGGCTTTGTTAGATGATCTCTAGGGACCATCCTAGGGGTACAAAGTACCAAGTAGACTTGAGAGGGAGAGATTGCCCAAGAAATGCTATTACCCTGATCCAAAGCATAGTGCAAGCTAGGTACAGTGGTGTATGCTTTCTTCTCTGCAATGCGCCTCTGCCATGCCACGCTGCCTTGGAGCCAGCTGACTATGGACTGAAACCGCTACAAATTGAGCTTAAATAAACCTTTCTTCCTTTAACTTGTAAGTATTGGGTATTGTGCCTCAGGAATGAGAAAAGTAACCAAGACACCTTCCAAGTAAGGTTGTGGAGCAGAGTGTGTGTGTATGTGGCTGGTGTGGATGTTCACATACACTTCTAAGGGTGCACCCCTGCAGCCCTAAGTCTGATCTGAAGGGATGTTTGCATTTGCTACTTATTTCATTTCAGCCCCACATTTTCTCACCTCTGTTGTGGAGGTAATTGGGAATTGACTGTAGTTCGAATCCCAGTAAAAACGTAGGACTTTAGAACAGGGCTGTAGCCCTCCTTTTCTTGCTTGCTCTGTAAGCTTTCTCTTTTTTCCTATGAAACAGACTTGCAAGTATCATATTGGCTGGGCATACAGCACAGAGTTTATGAAGAAGGAAGACGTAATTCATTCTTTCCACTATATCTACCGTGTGAGCTGGAGCCTCTCAACTGCTCAGTTACCCCTGGCGAGAGTCTATGCCATTGCCTACTTCACTATCAAGATAAGAAAAAACAAACCTTGGGTAAGTTCTTCCTTTTGGGCCCTGTTCCCTTCAGTGAGGCTTCAATGAGAATAGAGGCTTCTTGCAAAATTGAAGAGTCATACGGTGGACCCTTGACTTACGAACTTGACTGGTACCCGAGGGCTGGTTGTAACTCAAGTTGGTTGTAAGTCAATACACCTGAGATCTGGATGTTTACCTGGGTACATACTATAGGAAACAAGAGGCAGGTGAATTTTCCATTAACCGGATTAACCCAAGTTGTTCGTATGTTAGGCCGGTTGTAACTTGAGGGTCCACTGTATTTCTGTCCTCATCTTACTTGGCCCAACTGCAGCAAGCCATAATTGATTACTCTCTCCTCCGTGACACTTTCCATTAGGCTTCCAGAACAACATACTCTCCCGGTCTTCCTCCTGTCTCACCTCCCATCCCTCCTCAGTCTCTACTGGCACCTCTGCCTCATGCCAGTCCCTTCATGTTGAAATGTCCCCAAACTCGGGCTGTGGGCCTCTTCTCTGTACTCACTTCCATGATTATCTTGTCTAGTCTCATGGCTTTAAATGTCACCTATAGCCTGTGGTTCCCAAATTTATACCTCCAGCCCAGACCTCTCTCATCTGGAGGCTCAATGAACAATTCACTCGTATCTAAAAGTGAACTCTTGATTTTCCCTTTCAAATCTGACCTACTGCACTCTTTTTCATCTCAGCTGATAGCCAAATCCTTGACGTCATCCTCGACTGTCATTTTTTAAAATATCCTTTATCCAATCCATGAAGAAATCCAGTTAGGCAGGAGGATTGTGAGTTCAAGTCCCACCTGGGCATCTTAGCAAAACCCTGCTTCAAATAAAAATACATTTTAAAAAGGGCAGAGGATGCAGCTCAGTGGTAAAATGACCCTGGTTTGATCTCCAGTACTGAAAAAATATCTAGTCGTCTCTACCCTCAAAAATATGCCCCCACATCTTCATACCACTCCATTTCTACGACCCCAGTCCAAGGGACCATCCTCTCACCAAGATTATTACAGTAGCTGCCTAACCAATCTCTCTGCTTCCATCCTTGTACTCATATCTCTTTCTAATATAGCAGCCAGCCAGAGTGAGGCTTATAAAATGAAAGTTTTCTGTTTAAAACTTTCCAGAAGTGCTTTTCAAACTTGAAAGTACATACAGAAGATGTGGGGTTTTGTTAAAATGAAGATTCTAGGGCCAGGGATTTAGCTCAGTGGTCCTGCCTCCTGCCTTGGAAGCACAAGGTCCTGAGTTCAATCCCCGGTACCAAAAAAAAGGAAGATTCTGATTCAGCAGGCCTAGGGGAGGGCCTAGGATTCTGCATTTCTAATAAGCTGCCAGTCAATGCTGACAGCACAGGTCCAGACACTCACATTTTGGGTAGCAAAGATCTACAAGGCCTGTGTGATCTAATCCTTTGTTATTCTGCTTTCCCACTGTCCCTTCCCTTCACTCTGCTCCAGCCACTTTGATCTTGTTGCTCCTCAAATAGGCCAGGTAGAGTCCTGCCTCAGGGCCTTTGCACTTGCTATTCCTTCTGACCAGAACACTCTCCCCTAGGTATGTGCATTATCTGCTCCCTATCCTATCCCCTCTGTTTTTCGCCATAACACTTTACTACTTTCTAATATTCTATATAATTTATTATTTTGCTATTATCTGCTCTCACACCAGAATATAATCTCCATAAAGGTAGGGATTTTTGTCTTGCTTTAAAACAAGGTCTGGGAAATAGTAGGTATTTAATAAAATTTGAAGGAATGACTACTTGTAGCCACTAAGTAGACTGTGAATAAGAAATATGTTGACTTACTGGCTAGTGTCAAAGGAATCAAAATAATATATCCATGAAGTCAGGGTCCTCAGAGAAGCAGGGATGGTACCAACCATAATGCTTAGAATACCAGACATAAAAGCATCTCCCTCTCTCCCTCTCCCCCCACCCTCTTTCGTACCGGGGATCGAACTCAAGACCTTGTGCAGGTGCAATGCCACTGAGCTACATCCCTGGCCCTCATTATTTTCCATTTGCCTTTCTATCCTTTCACAAAAATTATTTGAGGTTTGGTCTTCCTCTAAGGCTTTACATGGGAACCACAAAGTCAGTGAGGCAACCATTCTCTACTTTTCCTATCCTAGAACAAACTATTGAGTTTGGAACCTGGGATCATCTAAAGAGGTACAATAGGTGGAGAGTTCATTCTCCTGGTCATATGTGCTTCCACCAGCTGTCTTGCTGACTGCCAAGGCCCGAGGCTGTGCAGTGAGACTGCTGCTGGTGAGCAAGAGTACCAGAGACCATATACAGTACAGAGGTTTCGAAGAATGGCTCTTGCTCCATAATTTTGGAGCCAAGAAAGGGTAGGGACCACTGAGACAGTATGATAGCCTATTTTTTTATGCTGTCATAAAAATGTTTTTAAGCCTGTTCATCTGTATAATTTCCTTCTGGTTCCATTCCCGAAGAGGTAGAGATTATTAGCTGAGTAAACCGGAGTGTGTAAAGAAGGTCAATGACAGGGAGCCAGGGATTTAGCTCAGTGGTGCCACACCTGCTTCACAAGCACAAGGTCCCAAGTTCGATCCCTGGTACTCCCCCTCCTAAAAGGTCAATGATTCACTTGTGCTATTAATGAGAAGCACGAACCTCTGCCGTGCCCCGTTTTGTGGTGATCCTCAAGGTATTTGCTGTTAAAGAGCTCTTTCACAGAACAGTTCTGAAGTGAAAAAGAACTACAACCTATAGACTCCCAATTCACAAGGAAGATGCATTCTGGAAATTCAAGAGTGTATATATATATATATGGATAAGTATAGGGAGGGAATTAAGAGTTGGCATGACTTGTCTAGGCTGATGGTTGTTCTTTTCTCTTAGGATGCACCCATTGATATCTCTTACGTATTTGAAGACCAGACATTAGTTCAAAGGTAATAAATATTTGGAGCCTTATTTTATTATTATTTTGTTTTTGAGAAAGGATCTTGCTATGTAGTTTAGGCTGGTTTTGAATTTACTATGTACTCCACGCTAGCCTCAAGCTCAGTGATCCTCCTGCCTCAGCCTTCTGTGTGCTGGGATTACAGGTGTGCACCATCATGTCTGGCTCTTGGGAGATTTATTTTAAAAGGGTAGGGGAGTCAGGAGCCTTAAGCACAAGGTCCTGAGTTTGATCCCTGGTTCAAACAAATAAATAAAACTGTGGGGGAAAGGTCATCATATTCCGGGAATCCAGCAGGTCCACAGCCACATATAATTCATACAACGGTCATTTACCTTCTTTGGACCACCTGCCCCATTAGAATGGGCTGAAAGTATGATTCTGCCATTATTCTAGAAAGTTTTTTTTTTCTTAGTGTCTGTTTCTCTGATAATTATAAACCTGAGAATGAATTGTGGGGGTAGAGTAGGGGCAAAGTGGGTCATGTTTGTTGTTTCAGGATGAAACTTCAAAATCATGGGAACGAAACCATGTATAATGATTTTGTACACTTATTTGTATATCATCTTAGAGATTCTTTACATGTGAGCTCATTAATCCTTTGTTGATTGGGCCTAAGGCACAATAAAGAATAGCTAGACCCCTTGCCAACTCCTCTCTCTTAACACTTTCTCCACTACCTTTCCTGCTCACTAGGAATGCAGCAGAGTAAGGAAGGAATGAATCCCTGACTCAAGTTTTGTATGATTTTCAGAAGCTTTTGGTGTGTTTGTGTTTCTTCCTCTCTAGACCAGAATCGATCTGCTTTCAAGAAGGATTGCTGATGAACATTATTGAAGCCAAACATGTTTTAATAAATTCAGTCAAAGACTATTTAAGTGGCTGATATCTGCAGGATATTTTAGGGTTGTTTTTCTAATAAGAGTATATTAAAAATAAAATATAGCACATCAAACCACGGAATATTTATTGAATAAACTTGTGGCATACAATCAAGCTGTATTTTTTGCATTCATTCATTTCCCATTCTGCAACTTCCATCACATGAGCAGAGTAACCAGAAAGTTGTTTTCTATTTTCTACAAGATTTTTCCCATCATTATGCATCATTTTTGAGTCTTACAAGTACAGAGCTGAGTTTAGAGAGTTGCTACAATTCACCTGTCAGACCAAACCATGGCTGGTACTTGGCTGCTTAATCCCCGATCTGTGCCTAAGTCTCCAATCCAGACACACCCTTATGGTCCCAACTGGGGAACAAAAAAATGGCGAAGGTTCTACAGCTCCTAGTATAACCAGTCTGAAGGGTGGCCCTCCTCATAGATCACTTTATTTACTGTGAGTTGGCCTTACTGCTGAACAGTACACTTAATACTCTGACACCTGGCATGCTGCCTTCCACAACGCACCATCACACTGGTGATGGCAGCAGGGTGGCTTGAAGACGGGGGTGGGTGGGGGCAATGCAACAGAAATGGGTTCAATCAGTACCCTTTCTTATTTCCGGTCTGCCCATCCTCATATCAGATCATCTCTTGTTTCCACCTTTTCTGAGAAGCTCCCTTACCAGGCTGCAAAATTTTAAAACACCAAAGACAAATTTACATTACACTCAGTGATTACTCACAAGTACATCAGAATACATACTCACTTAGACAAACACTGGAAAAGAACACAGAACACTAGCGATTGAGATGGTAGGACTGTAATTTTTCTTCCTTCTTTTTTTTGGGTACCAGGGATCGAACTCAGGACCTTGTGCATGTGAGGCAGGCGGTGGAAACACTGAGCTAAATCCCCAGCCCCCCCTTTTTAAAAACCATATTTGTGCAATAAATTAAAAGGAAGGGAAAATCCTATCAGAGTGACAGGTGAGGAGGTGTCTCCTTGAAGAACAGAAAAATATCTTTGAAACACAATAGCCCTACATGGTTTAGGTGAACATAGTTTGAAACACTAAGCCTCATAAGCTGAAAATAAAATACTTTAAGCCCTTTTATTCTTCCTTCCTCTTTCCTAAAGAATATGCTATTGAAGCTACTGTTTCATAGATATTTCCCCAAAAAACCCTGATGAAAAAAGTGGTAAGGTTCTCAAATCATTTAATATCTTTTCTTTTGTTTACTCAAATGAAAATTCACAGTATTCATATATGTATTGCAAAATTGCTGCATTTACACTAGCTTGCCTACTAAAAATAAAAGAAGATACCATTTCAGTCTCTAAGAACCAGTAACAAAAATGTCCTTAGAGAATAAAATTTTGTAAAGTGGGAATTATAAACTTTAGGTTTTATTATACAAGGAAGTGGATGGATTAAGACTCACAAGTTTGGGACCTAGTTTCCTTTTAACTTTTGGAATTTAGGCTAGGTAGCATAAATCACCTCAAGTTCAGGGGTCACAGATATTGCTATATGCTGACTGCTGTTTAGTTCAGCAGTTGTGGATTAAAGGTAGACATTTCCCAAGAATACATGTTAAATAGAAAAATTTGTGCTCTATACTTGAAATATGAGTGCCTTATTTAAAAACTGAACAAAAACCACTTTAAATTATTATAAGAAGGGCATTTTATAATGGCATAGTCAAAATTTTCCTGTCACCCAGCAATCTAAATTTATCCTATGTATATAATACTGGAAATCAAAACAACCTTCCAAGCTTAACAAAAACAGTGAAAACTTCAACTGTCCCCTCCCCAAAGTGACCTAATTAAATTGAACAAAATAAGGGAAGGAAAAAGATTATGATCTCACAGTCCCACCATTTGCACTTTCCAAAAAAGTGATAATGTGAGGGGGTTTTATACAAAGTTAACGATTAAACTGAATGATATAAAAAGTAAACTGAAAGATTTAACGTTTATAACTAGATCTTCTTCTTACATAAAGGACAAAGTTTAAAAATGTTTAATATCAAGGCTGAGACAAGAGGATCACAAGTTCAAGCCCAGCCTGAGCAACTTTGTGACTAAGACCCTGTCTCAAAAAAATAAATAAGAATAGAAAGGGCTGGGGATGTAGCTCAGTGCAAAGCTCCAGGATTTAATCACTAGCACTGCAAAAAGTTGAATATCATTTTAGCTTCATCTTATGAAACAACTGACTCATTATATTTTTTCCCACCAGCACTCTTGACTATAGTTGACTCTCATTCTTTCCAGATGTTATCCTATCACTGAAGTATAGATTAAATAGAAATAAGGTGCTTACACTGGCACAGCAATAGACTTCCCAAGATTTTATATTTGAAAGTATTTTTTTTCTTTTGCAGTGCTGAGAATCGAACCCAGGGTCTTAGGTATGCTAAGCATGCACTGTACCACTGAGCTATATCCCCAGCCCCTGAAAGAGCCATCTTTAAGTGGATTATTAAGAATTTAAAACACCATATGTTTATATTTTCAATTCAAAAAATCCATGGGTTAGTTTGCTTTTTGGCTTGTTGGCTCATTTTAGAGTACAGGTAGGTACTGAAAGCAAAATAACTATTCCAGGGCAGATTATACATCTTACAAGTCAGTTTTCAAATTCCAGACTTGCTCTTTTTTTTCAGCAAAGCTTTCATTTTCTTAACAAAAGTAGCCTCCTATGTAGTTTCTATCAAGTCCACTTATAACACGTTCAACACAGAGGAATGATAATTTCCCCTAAGAACACGTAGGGTCGGCATTGTGTAGAGCCAATCGGAGCACTGAGCCTTAGCGTGAGATTAAGTTTCTCATCTTACTGACACTTTCTCTCCATGCCACCTCCCCTAATACAGTAGGATTTCATTCATAATTTGGATTTTTAAACCAAAACGTTAAGGTCAATCCCAAATAATTTACTACAGTTATTATCAATAAGCAGCTTTTTAATTGAAGGACTGAAGGAATTAAATAGAAGGCACAGTAGCACTGTAAAGCTTTTTCAGAGCATAATAATCTTTTTGTGTATGTGGAGAACACAGACTTTCTTTTTTGCTGTGAAAAATGCCTGCTGAACAATTAGAAAATCTTTATTTGTCATCCTTCCCTTTGGTCTTTCTGTATACCATCTCTCGAAAACTGGCCAGGATCTTGTTCTCTCTCTTTCGTCTCTCTTCTTGGTTAAAAGACGCAAGGGCTCTCTTCTCATCAGCACTATAGATCTGGTTCTCTTTTCGCAGTCGCACGGCCTCCATTCGGCGATGCCTGGAGATAATTTATTTTTGGCTTAATTTTTCAGTAATCATTCTCACAGATTGTCCTCACCGATCCCTTCTTAATACAGAACGGTCAATTTGAAAGCTGACACATAGAAGCCTTTTGAAATGAGTTAAATTATCAAAAGATCATTTATGTCATTTGATTCAAATTGTGATCTCTTAAATTCTGTCAACATACTGAATGTTATTATTAATTTCAAATGCCAAGGGTGTAAGTCCAGTTTAATTGTTCCCAGTAAAACAGTCAGAAGGCAAATTATTACATTTCCTAGGTATATGTCCATTTGCCTTAGTAGAATTGATAGCAGGACAGATGAGAGATTTAACTTCTTTAAGGTTCTACTTTACCAACACAACTAGAAGAACCAAGTCTTAATCTATAACTGAAGAGGGGTCTGTGGGTACGTTTAACTTCTTTTTTTTTTTTTTTTTGGTATCGGGGATCGAACTCGGGTCCTTGCGCTTGTGGGGCAGGCAGTGGAACCACTGAGCTAAATCCCCAGCCCAGGTTTAACTTCTTTAGAATCCACTAGGGCATCAAAGAAAAGAAAGAAGGGATTACTCACAAGGGTCAAATTACTAAAGGATAAGAGTAGAGGCAGAGCGAAACTATGACGTCATATTCAAAAGGTCTCTTTATTTAGAGGGCAACCTGCCTTTCTTGCATATATGTACCAAATCCTACAGAATCATTCAAGAAACTTGAGCTATTTATGGAAAAACAGATCTGGGTAAGGAGAAGAGGGGAGAATCAATTTAAATTAGTGTGAAGGCAGGGGAGTGGCAAGATGGGAGAGATGAAGAAATGACAACATATGGGCTGGGGGTGTAGCTCAGTGGCGCTGTGGCTGTCTGGCAAGTGCAAGGTCCTGAGTTCGATCCCTCGAACCATTAAAAAAAAAAAAAAGACAATATATTTACGTTGCTCAGGGAAAGTGAGCAGTTTACCTGGCACAGAAAGTGCCACATGAATCTACAGCCATAGAACCCTGACCATGCCCAGTCTCACCCAATCTCAGAAGCTAACCAGGGTTGGACCTGGTTAGTACTTGGGAGAAAGTGCTACGTGAAGGATGCTATAACGAACTTCCATGTATGTGACTCATAGCACGTGGGCAAGGTTTTTCTCTTGGGTACCCTGGTGTGGAGCTGCTGGATTATTGTTTCCCAAAGTGTACCAATGTATACCATCACTAGCAGTATTTAAGAGAATAGCAGCATTAAAGTAGAACTTGAAAGAAGTGCCACTTGATTGATGGAAAACTAAATCTCTCATCTGTCCTGCGATCAAATCCACAACCTTTCAAATGCTTGGCACTGTTAGAACTCTGAACTTTTTTTTTCTATCAAATGGGTGTAAAGTGGTATCTCACTAAGTTTTTGATTTCTATTTCTAATAATAAAGAATATCTTTTTATGTATGTATAAGCCATATGTATTCCTTCTGAAAAATGCCTGTTTGGTCATTTTTCCATTTTTTTTTGGGTTGCTCATAGGTATGCTTTAAATATTCTTAGTACTCCTTATCAGTTGTGTGTACTCCAAGATCTTATCCCATCATGGAACCTGTCTCTTTTTTTTTTTTTTTTGTACTGGGGATTGAATTCAGGACCTTGCACTTGCCAGGCAGGCGCAGCGCCACCAAGCTACACCCCCTGCCCTTGATGTGTCTTTTGATGAACATGAGTTTTTAGTTTTAGCCTAGGTAAACTTCTCAATACTTTATTTTATGGTTAGTGCATTTTTTGTTTTCTTTAGAAAATATTTTATTCCAAGGTCTAAAAGATATCTGCTCTTAAAAAGTTCAAAATTTAGCTCCACAGCCTTTTATATATGGTAAGTTTGGGTCCTACTTTCATCTTTTTCTACTGGATAACCATTTCCCCCTTTACTCAATAGCTCCTTCTTTCTCCACTGATCTGACATCCCATCTCTTTGATTCTTTTTTTTTTTTTGGTACCAGGGATCGAACTTGGGTCCCTGTGCTTGCGAGGCAGGCGGTGGAACCACTGAGCTAAATCCCCGGCCCATCCCATCTCTTTCACACAACTGAAGTTTCATAAAGGTGCGGCTGTTCTTGGCCTCAAACTCAACTATATGCTTTCTTAACAACCAAAATGCCACATTCCTCATGGGACTATGATAAATAGTCTTTCAGTGGATAAAATATTTGTGCCAAAATATGAACAGGAAAATACATAGAAGTATTTTACTTCATTGAATAATTTGGTTGTTTCTGAGGTGCTATAAGCTTTGTAAGTTCTCACCTGTGGTAAGACAAGTCTCTCCTTCCTTATCTTCTTCAGAAATGACCTGGCTAAGCCGGGCATGGTGACAACTATAATCCTAGCACTCTTGGAGGCTGGGCTGGAGGACCAGTTCGAGCCTAGCCTGGGCAACTTAGTGAGATCCTGTCTCAAAATTTAAAAAAAGACTTAGGGATTTAGCTCAGTGCAAAGACCCTGAGTTCAATCCCCATGACTGCAAATCAATCAATCAAACAAAACCTGACTATCCTTGTCCTTTTAGTCTAGCAAATACATTATAGAACCAGCTTATTAAGTTTTATGAAAAACTGTTGATTGGAATTTTATTGAATCTATAGATCAATCTGGAAAGAACTGACAACTTTACAGTATTGCCTTCCTTCCATGAACATGTTATTTCTCTACTTAATTAGGTCTTCTTTACTGTCTCTCAATAATGTTTTATAGTTTTCCCTACAGGAAAGTACAAAGAAAGACTGATTCCTTGAAGTTGGGAATATAATTGATTTTGAAGCTAAATTTTATATATACTTGAGATTTTAGCTAAGTATGTTTATATCAAAAAACCAATACTAAACTAGTATTTATGTTCTACTTTTCATTATGAATAGTGACTTAATGAAAATCAATCACCAAAATATAACTCTGATAGTAAGAAGGAAAAGATCTAATCATAGAAACTGAGTTCAGTGCCAAGAACATACCTGCTACCACTCATTACGTAACCCGAACACTCAAATGATGCAATTTCTTCACTTGTCAACCCAATTTCACCTCTTCGTGGAATACGTTTTCCAGCTTTTACATATTCAGCCATAGCTGCACCTTCACCAGGTAATAGAGCATGGCCATAGCTACAAAGTAATTCAGAATTCAGAAAAGGTCCATTAAACCACAATACAGAAAGCTCATCATCTAAAGAGTGCACAAAGGATTTTCTTTCTGTTAACAATAGGAATACCAGTGCTAAGCAGTAGTGTGGTACTGTAGGAAGTCCAATGTGAATCACTTTAATTAGCAAACATTTCACTACAACTTACGTTACTAACCCAGAAATGCAAAAATACTTTGGAAGAACTGATGTTAGTGTGTGTCAATGTACAGCTTATACCGGATGGTTAATTTAGCCCTATAGGTAGGTATTGCCATTACTGCTTCTGTCTCCAGTTCATTCCCTTTCTCCTTTTCTCTTAAAAAAACCTAAAGTAAAGAAATAATGTATCTCCATTTGACATATCTTTTACTAATAACCAATAATAATGCTATACATTAACAATTATCTATTACTCTTGATTCAAAGCGACTTTAAAAGCTATTATCCCTTTATTCAATTCAATGAATGTTTTTTGCATACCTATTAAACTCAGAGTTTGTAATACAAAAATAATCTCTGCTCTTGTGGAGTTTTTTAGTAATAAGACATAACTGCAATACAAGGTAGAACATATAATACATTGCACAGAATCAATACACAGTGCTGTGAGGATTAAAGAGGGGTGGAAATCACAACTACTTGTGGAGGGGTAATACTGGGAATCAGTGTATCTCCCTCCTTTTGAAAATGGCTTTGAGAGCTAGTTAAGGATTTTAACAGGAAAAAACTGAGGGTAGGGAAGAATATTGGGCAGGGAAAAGAAGGGAAAGCATATTGGGGGAAGAAGCTGAACAAGAAAGAAAAATGGGAAAGTGTACAGCAAGCACTTTTAGTAGTCCAGTTCAGTTGGAAGCTAGAGTACAAATAAGGAAGTACAGGGAGATAAGTTTGGCAAGATTAAGTCAGGGCCATAGTTTTGGAAGGTACTTTAGATATTACAAATACACTGCTACTTACTTCAAAGGTTTATCATCTTGAGAGGCAAGTGTTTTTGGAGCTTCTGGGCCAATTAAATCTGAGGGTTCTTCAGCCTCTGCAAAAAAAAAAAAAAAGATGTTTAGAAATGCATTCACACTTGACTCTTCAGTTACTTTAAAGTTTTGTCTGTTCTGAGTTAAAGGCTATCAGGAGAACTTACTTGATCGATCCTTCCAGAGATTCTCCAGAAATTCTTCTTGGGAATCTTTAGAACTTGAATCACTGGACTCTTTTCTGCTCTTCTTAGACTTCTTTTTCTTATATTTCTTCCTGTAAGGATTATAAATTGATACAAGTTCACTTAATATTCCCATGTTAAGGAGTATCTTAATTTTTTAAGGCAATGAAAATGATCTGAATTCCCACTGTAGTCAAACTTGCTAAAGAAGAATTTTAACTAAAAAATCTAACATTTAACAAAATCAAGCTTCACTATTAAAAAAAAATCACTAAAAGAACAACAAAATACCTTTCTTATGGGGTAGAATGACAACAGAAATAAAAAGGCTTAAAAAACAGCTCTTACCAAATTAAGCATTAATAATTTTGAGTAGGGGCCGGGGATTTAGCTCAGCGGTTCCAGTGCCTGCCTCGCAAGTGCAAGGTCCCATGTTCGATCCCCAGTACCAATAAAAAAAAAAAAAATTTGAGTGTAAGGGTGTAAAATACATCAAATGTTTAAATCCTTGAGATAATACTAAAAAAATAAATTCATTATTTTGCAAATGCATAAAACTGAAAAATTAAGCAATTATTCATTTTTGGCTCTTCCTTTTCATAGACTTTTAAATTTAATTTTAGTATTACATTTTTTTGGGCAGTGCTGGGGATCAAACCCAGGGCCTCACACATACTAGGTCAACACTCTAGTACAGGTATGAGAGTAGTATTATGGTTATTTTTTGGTTTGTTTTTAAAGAATGCCTATCAGAGAAAGGTGCTAAATTGCTTACGGATGGAATGACATCTGGAATTGGTTTCAAAATAACTGGGAGGGCACTATCTAGGAGTTGGTAATTACTCAAAGTGGGTGACGGGTACATGAGGGATTATACTATTTAATGTAATTTTATACACATTTTAACTTTTCCATAAAATGAAAAAACTCACGATCTGTGTTTCTTCTTTTTTTCCTTTTTCTTAACTTTCTTCGCTCTCCTTTTTGTATCTTCATCTGCAATTAAAGCACATTATAATTGAAAAATAATTTAAAATTCTAAAACACCAATATGTTTGAATAGATATATATCCTATCGCTATCCCATTTGTTGTCACAGAAAAATTCAACCATTCTAACATTTATTGCAACTTGGCAGAAACTGCATTAGGCACTTGGGGAGATATAAATTAAAGTCATGTAGGTTTTTAGGTGATATAGAATATTACTAATTTCATTGCATGGGATAATAATATTGTCTTTAAGTAGGAATATGTCTATTTTTTAAAGATACAAACAGAAATATTTAGGATCAAAGTATATTTATAATTTACTTTGAATATCTCAGCAAAAAACCTATACTTGAAACAAATATGTCAAAAATACTGTTAAATCTGAATGACAAGTATATGATATTAAGTACAATAACTATATTATTTTTGTTACTTTGATGAATGTTTGAACACCTTCATAAAAAGGGGGGGATATGTGTTGAGGTACAGGGGAGAATGCTTTCCAGGAGGTGGGTGTGGCCCAGGACAGAGATGGGTAAAGAGATACATACAATCCAGAGGGACAGAGGGAAGCCTGGAGCTCTGTGGGCAAACACGGGAGTCTCAAAACCAGGCTGATGGCGGAGGGGTGGGGTGGGGGTGGGGTGCTGGCTGGGGAATGGCTGATGAGGAAAAGGTGACACCTAAGCTAGTTCTGTTTAGTCACTTGATTACAAAAGCAATGCGTGCCCACTGCAATGCATAAGCCAAGCTGGAAGGGGGAGAGGCTGGCACTGTGGGCAGGGCCCCTCTGTACCAGAGGACAGAGTCAAGGGAAAGAACATGGAATACTGAGGAGAAGAGAGTAGTAGAGGACGGAGCAAGAGAGAGAGAGAGAGAGAGAGAGAGAGAGAGAGAGAGAGAGAGAGAGAGAGAGCGGCAGGGAGCGTGTGTCTAGAGAGGGGTCATTCTGTTGCAGAGATCTCGGAAAGAAATACACAGAGACACAGAATTCGGAAGAAATAATAAAATTTCTTCTCCCGAGCGGACGGGGAATGCTAGAAACCAGTCTGGTCAATATCCACACACCCTTTGTTCAGCATTTCCCTTTTTATATCCTTTTTAGCCATTATCTCATCCCTAGTGGTCTTTGATATGTAAATACAATTCCAGTTCCTATTTACAAGTCACAGACAGAAGATAGGCCATATACATTGTAAATTCACCCTGGCATGGTAACTTTGTTAGGTTAATGAAGTTACTGGTTAGAGTCAGATAATCCTCACCTTAAACGAGGAGTTATAGGAAAAGCAAATCTTAAAAGAACACATTACTTATTTTGCTTCTACAACTACCTTAATATTCAATCTATTAAGTTATCTAAAACTTTTCCGTATCAATTCGGGGCCTGAACTTTACCCTGAAGACCATGGAGGCCGATTGAAGGATTTAAAGGAGGGGACTGACACCCTCACATTTGTGCTTTAAGAGAGTTCAGCCTTTCACCAATCAGGAAGAACAGAGACAGTGGGGACCAGGAAACCTGGGTGACATCAGAGGAGGAGGCGCCTTTGTGTACTGTTTCAACTGCAGAGGAGGCACCCTCTGGTCAGTCATCAGTCAGGAGGGCACAAAATGTGGCTTTGATAAGCATAACTGCAGAAACAGAAAAATAATAATATAAGAAGAAAAATGAGTATGTTGGATAAATACTTTTTAAAAACACATGGCTTACTGGGATGCACCTTCCCAAATCAGGTGCCCATGTCAGTGAGCGGTCAGCCTGAAGGGGGCCCTTTATGGCGCCTCTGAAAGCGCGACACAGAGGCGCCCGCTGGGCATGAGAAGTGCACGAAGGAGCCCGGCCTCGGGCTGCAGCGCCCTGGAAAGCTTGCTTCGCACCGCGTCCCCCAGCCCAGCCCTGAGCAGATCTGGTGCCAGGCTCCTCCTGCAACTATACACAACCAGGACCTTGGGTGTGGCACTTATCACCTGCTCTGTTCCTCCATTTCCTCATCCGTGAGATGTTACTGTGTGCATGGAAGAGCGATAATGAACACGCAGCACTTAGCAGGGTGCCTGGCACAAGGTCAACAAGTGTTGGGAAACTTTGGGCCACTACTGTTTTAAGAACCCTTTTTGTATAACAGCTTTTAAGGAGTAAAACTGGAGTTGAGGCGAGGCTTGCAGAATGATGTCGGCTGTCTTACCACTGGAGTCTGTTTCAGAATCAGAGTCACTGTCACTATCTTCAGAATATTTCTTGTGTTTTCTTTTAGATGATTTCTTCTTTCTCTTTTTCTTGGACCTTTCTTTTGAACGGGTAGACCTTTTCTTCTTTTCATCTGTAAAAAAACGAATAAAAAGCTAACTTCTAAAGAAGTATTTGTGAACATTAACGATTGTATTTGAAATATGGAAAAAGAACAGATGATTGAGAACTTAAGTAAAAGCAAAGTTTAATGTTCAACTATTTATAAACTTACTTTTTTTTGGCGGGGGGAAGAGTTGAGACAGGGTCTCACTATGTAGTTCAGGCTGGCCTTGAACTCACTATGTAGCCCAGGCTGGCCTCCAACTCATGGTGATCCTCCTGCCTCAGCCTTCCGAGTGCTGGGAATATAAACTTACTTTTAAAACTCATCAATTAGAAAGTTCTGTATTTAAAAATATACCTTCTGAACTGGATGCTGAAGTAGTGCTTTTCTTTGGTTCTTCATCCTCTACTGGTGTATGTTCATCAGAGCTGAATTTAAAGAAAACAGTTGTAAGAATTAAAAAAGTGATCAAATATGGATCACTGAATATGGACATGGCCTTATAGTTTTTCAGTAACAGTCCTGATTGTCCAAGAACAGAGCAAGCACTGAACCAGTTTTCTAAGAGTATATATCAAGGGTCTGTATCTTCATAATAAAACAACTTACATTTGCATAATGCTCTAGACAAAGTGTTATTCAAACAAAGCAGCATGGAAGATTTATATTTTCATAAGAAACCACAAGGCAAAAGTAGACAAACAAGAATAGTAAAGGAAGATGAAAGAAACTAAAAGGCAAAGAAACTGGAAGACTTCATGATATTATTTTTTTTTTCAGCAATGGGGTTCAAACTCAGTGCCTTGTCCCTGCTAGCAAGCCCTCTACCACTGATTTACACCCCCAGCCCCATGATTTTAAGTATGTAAAAGACTAATGGTAGATCAGCAACTGTTCAGTCTCTCCAGAATATGAAGAACCTAACAAACTACAGTCTAAATAGATTTCATTCTTTTCCAGAGTATTCTGAAACTGGATTTTATTTCTATAATAGTTCAGAAAGGGAGTTAGCATATAATTATTTCCTCTGAAACTCACAGCTGGAATAATTTAGGTATTGTCAAGAAAATTCATTTTAGGGTTTTTTCCAACTCTAATTCTATGTGTTCATGTTTTTCAAGACTTTTCCAAAGGTACCTTTAAGAACAAGTTTTGGATGATAACCTTTTATCACCCTGCCACAAATTATAGTCATATCTGTTAAGCACATTGTCTCAACTTAAAGTAGATACAGAAATTCAGGGAAGGGAAGCAGAAATTTAGGAGCAGCACGAAAGACAACAAAATAAGGAGCTGGTAGTGTGGCTCTGTGGTACAGCACTTGCCTAGCAGGTATGAAACCCTGAGTTGGATCCTCAGCACTGCAAAAACCATACCAAACCAAACCAAACCAAGAAAAAAAAAATCGAAAGAAGGAAACAAAAGCCCTATACTTCAGATAGTATTGAATACAGGAAATGAACTAAACCAAACCATACTAGTATACTCATTTCCAAAAGTCTCTTTGTAATAGTAACATTTAGCATGCAATCTGCTCCTGAGTTGAGAAAAAAAATCAAAATAATATAAACACATTACTTAGTTTAACATTGGACATTTATATGAATAGGAAATTAGCACCCCATGAGCTACAGTTTAAAGAGAATAATTAGTGTGCTAAAATCCACTAACAACATGTTTATTTATTCATTTTTAATTAATTTAAAATTTTTTATTAGTATATGTTTGGAGTACATAATGATTACAATCATCATGGGGAGTTGGTGCATGTACATAATATATCTCCATTCTTTTTAGTTCCCCTTCCAGCAACATGTTTAATCCTTAGCTATATTTCAGGTTTTTTAAAATTTAAGGATTAGAATAGCATAAATCACATGAAAGAAGAAAAAAAATCTGAGATGTAAAGTTCCTCATGTAACAAAAATTTCACAGTAAACTCAGGATTTAAATTATTGCTGTAACATACGTTTTTGAGACAGGGTCTTGCTATATATTTCAGGCTGTCCTTGAACTCACTAATGTAGCCAGGCTGGGCTCAAACTTGCAATGATTCTCCTGCCTCCATGTCTATGGAGTGCTGGCATCACAGGTGTCCACCACTATGCCTGGCTTGTAACATATTTTAATAAGGTATTTTTAAACCACTTACTCTGGTTCAGGATTCTTTGGAGAAAGTCCCCATACTTCAGGAGCTCCCAATTCTCCAATCCTTTCTCTCTCACTTAATCTTCTAGAAGATACAAACATTTAAATTATAACTCAATTGAATATTTCCTAAATATTACATATAATCAAATTCAACAGGATTCCAGTTAAGTCCTATTTTTCATATAGGTTTCATTTCTTTCTTTTTTTTTGAGATGAGTTTTTGCTGTTTTTCAGGCTGCCCTCAAACTCTTAGGCTGAAGAGATCCTTCTGCCTCAGCCTCCTGGCTTTCCCTGTATATTTTAAAAGTTAACAAAAAGTTGCTTTAAATTGAAACTCATTGCTTAGGATTTGATGCTCTGAAAATACCATTAAATGGTACAAACTGTACATGGCCTCAATGGCGAGGTCAGAAAGGACAGCCTAGGGCCGGGGATTTAGCTCAGTGGTTCCGCGACCTGCCTTGCAAGCAGAAGGACCTGAGTTCGATAACTGGTACCAAAAAAAAAAAAAAGAAAGGACAGTCTGGGAGATTGTCAAGGGCATCCCTTGTGCCAAGTGCATGAGACAGCTTCTAACTGCTCATTTCATTGCCTGCAATATGTGACGGAAAAGTTTAACATTTAGAAATAACTTCATTTGTTTACACATGATTATAAAAGTAAAGAGAAGTCTCTTTTGATTTGGTCAAACCTTCAGTTTTTAGAAATCCAGGAAATAATAAAATAGAAGTCCAGCATTAGAAGTAGAAAACAGAGTTCTAAAAACAAAAGAAAAAATTCATTTGACAAAAACTGTACTCAGATATGAGGTTTATTCTCTCTTTTTAGTTCCTTTTTGGAAAAGGAGTACATTCTTACACTTTGGAGGCTATTAAAATTTTTTTCTTTTACAATGTTTGTAGTTTCTTGTTTTAAATTTTGCTATCATTCATAAAGTAAAACAGGACAAACCCCAAATCTCTAAGGCTTAGGTCATTAACATTTGGCTGCTTGTGACTCCATTGGTCTTTAAAAATCCTTACAAAATAAATACAATTGGCTTGAGTTTTTTTATTTTACTCAGGAGAAATTTCCCACTTGGAAGAAACAGATAATCTAAACGGGACATAATTATAGCTGTATTTATTCCAAAATAAATGCATATGGGAGAAGAATGCCTACTGAACTGTACAAATCATGAAGCTTTACCACCTGGCTTTATCTGTAAAGTTAAACTATCTTCTGAATTAAAACTGCAAATTTCACCCAAGCAATTCTGACATTTTTTGGTGAGGATTCTGTAGGAAGAAGCCATTGGCTTTTTGATGACCATACCGTGAATGTCTTTCTGAATTTAACTCGGAAAGACAGGTTTTTAATCTAACTGGTTTGTTACTGTTTCTGCTCTTATTCATGAACCATTAACAGCTAAAACTTATGGAATATTTATATTGTAGGCACTAAATTATTACAATTTTAAAAGCCTTGGTAGTAATTTTATCCCTCCCTTTTTTGCAGGGCTGGGGATGGAACCCGGGGCTTTGAGTGTTAGAGGAGCACTGGACCACTGAGCTACATCCCCGGTTTCTATTTCCTTTTCTATGGTGAAGAAATGAAGCTCAGAGAGGTTAAGTAACTTGCCCCAGGCTACAGTGCAAATAAAGTGGCAAAGTCTTCAAACTCAGTCTGTTTCTGGGACCTGCCATTCTTATCACCATAATTTATATTCCCACCTCTGGAAGAAAAAGAGTCATGAAGGCATCTTTGGATTGTTGGAACTTTAACCTGTCCCTCAATGCCTATAATACTGTATAACATTTCTCGTTTTTCAAACACATAGTGCATGGCTTAGTACAATGCCTAACACAATAAAATTAGATATTATGACTCACGTAGTTGTAATTACAAGCCTCTTCCTTTCTCCTTAAACTATGCACGTTCCCACTACGATATTCACCCTCATTAGAGAAGATCTGATCTCACCCTGGCATCATTTTTCATGGTCGAGATTGAGACCACTTAACTGGACCTTTCTCAGGAAACTTCATCTACAGCTTAGCTGGTCACTTTTCCCACATTCATCTAATCATCTTGTGAGAGGGGAAGGTTTCCCTCCTCTCCAATTTAAACCTTTAATTTCAACCCTTCCCAATTTCCTACAATAGGCACTGCTAATTCTGTGATCAATACTATAGGGCTCTCCTTCTCAGTTCAGCTTAGTGAGGAATAAAAACATGCACACGAATGATGACGACCAACCAGGTAATGTACACGCTATAATTCCCGTCCACCTGGGCTCTGGCCGGTATCTGCTAGCCAGGAGGGGAAAGGGGGTGTCGGAAAGCCAGGGCACGTAGGAAGAGCCCTGAGGATAAATGAAAATGTAAGGGAAGAAAAGGACGAATGAAAGGCTGTCGTGGGTGGACTGAAGAGAGGCATGAAAATGGGCCGAAGGCAGGAAGAGTGAGCGAAATGCCAATAGAGTCGTCAGAAACAGAAGGAACCATAAAACGGACGGGTGGGCTCGGAGGAAGGCGTGGCGATCTCACTCACTTCTGCCGCAGGCTCTCCTCCCTCTCCTTGTCCAGAAGGCTGGGCCATGGCTTGTCGCCGCCGCCGAAGGGGCGAGAGTAGGCGCCATAATATGCGGACGAGCAGGCAGGCGCAAAGGGGGTGCTCCACAGCGCGGAGGGTCGCTCTAGAGAGCGCGAGCGGGAGCGGTGCAGCTGGTTTCGGGAGCTTTGGCTGAGGCCACTCAGCGGATGGCTGAGGCCATTCCGATCACCGGACCGAGAACAAGAGCGCGAGCGAGATCGGCGGCCCCGCGGGGAGCGGGAGGATTTGCTGGGCTTGGGGCTCTTCGACAAACTGCGACGTTTTCCCCTGGAGCCCGAGGCCTCGCCCTCGGGGCTGCGCGACCGGGACACCGGAGCCATCGCTACAGGTGTGTCCCGGAAGCGGCGGGACAAGGGGGCGCTCTGGCGACCCTGGGAAGATCTCCGTTGCCTTGGCTCCCAGAGCTTGCCGGCGCAAAACCTCCCAAACCCGTAGAAACCTTGGAAACAGTTCCGGTAAGGCGTCAAATCCTTTCCCCGGACCGAGGGGCTCCTCCTGCTGATGGGGCGGGCGGTGTGCGTCGGTGTAAATTAGCCGGTCAGAAAACTAGATAGGCGCATCTCTTAGGTTCCGAGGGAGGTCCCTGACTTCCAAGCCTGGCAAGAGAACAAGTTATTTCTCAGCCTCAATCGAACTTGGAATAATACCTCAAGGGAAAGATGACGCGATGCAGGATATATATTTCACTCAGTAGCCTTATGACTAATACAGCCGATTCTGCACGTGTTTTGAATGCTTTCGATGTGTAATTATATATGTGTGTATATGTATGTAGGTATGAATGTGTGCATGTATTATATACGATTTTTCTTTTCTTTAAACTCCCATGCAAATAAGGAGGGGTTTTCGCAGCTATGGTGTCTAAGCGCCCAGTATTTCAGTTAGCTTAAAAGGCACAAATTTTCTTAATGACTTGAGCCTAATGCACTCCAGTGAAATTCGCAACCCAGAGAAATACTTAATACTTACGCCCCGCCTCTCATTACCCGTCTCCACCAGTTTGCACCAGGAAAAGGCATTTGGAATCTCCTCATCGTCCAGTCCCTTAAATTAGTCCATCTTATACTAGCCCAGCAATATATGGTTAATGATCAGTGTGTATATTAATTTTATACTGTATTTAAGGAGCATTCTAATACTAATTTTATCGATTGGTATTTTTGAAGGTATGTAGGTTTGTGGCTCTGGGATTTTCCTAAGAAATAATTCATCAGACTGTGAAGACTCATTTTTTTTAAATTTAAGGAAAGATATGTGAAATAATGCTAAATGGAAAAAGTGGACCACACGTTTATATTTTATGTAAATCCAATGGTCGTGGGGCAAGGTCCAACAACTAAACTGAGTCAGAAAAATTACATGAGTTAGGATGAGAATTTGGGAAATTTTCTAATGAGAAAGTTTTCAATGGGAAACCTACTGCCCATAATTCCATCTGCTTGGAAGGCTGAGGCAGGAGGACCACTTGTTTGAAAAAAGAAAGGGAGCAAGGAAGGAAGGGACAGAGGGAGGGAGGGAGGGAAAGAGAGAACTTTTGCATTAGTCACATTTAAAATGTCAACTTTGCAACCCATGGCTGGTGGTCCTGTGCTTTAGGCCTATAAGCCCAGCACTCAGGAAGCTGAGGCAGGAGGATTATAAGTTTGAGTCCAGTGTGTGCAACTTAGTGACTTGGTGAGACTGTCTCAAAAGGGAAGAAAAAGTATATGAGAAAAAAAGGAAAAAAAACGGAAACAAAGTCTTTATACATAAGGAGGAGTAGAGGGGTTGATAGGAGGGCAGGGGAATGTGGAAAAAATAGGCAAGATATGTCACGTGTAGGTACAAAGTCCCAATGATGAATGTCATGATGTATACTGAAAATCTACCAATAAACTTAATAAATTAAAAAAAAGAAATGATGAGGCCTAGTG